>NW_022436965.1:26164525-26183538 GCF_009761245.1 Sapajus apella
TTCCTTCCTACCTTCCTTTCTGTCTTTCTGTATTAGTTCATTCTCACACTGTTATAAAGAACTTCCCGAGAATGGGTAATTCATAAAGAAAAGAAATTTAATTGACTTAGTTCCACATGACTGGGGAGGCCTCAGGAAACTGAAAATCATGGTGTAAAGCAAACCAGAAGCAAGGACCTTCTTCACATGAAGGGCCAGCAAGGGAAATGCCAGATGCTTATAAACCATCAGGTCTCATGAGAACTCACTCACTTTCACAACAACAGCATGGAATAACCACCCGCATGATGCAATCACCTCCCACCAGGTCTCTCCTTCAGTCTGTGGGGATTGCAATTCAAGATGACAGATGAGATTTGGGTAGGGGCGCAAAGCCTAACCATAACTCTTTCTCTCATTCTTTCTTGCTTGGTTCCCTGCTTTCTTTCTTTAATTCTTTGTTTCTTTTTTGAGTGTGTGTAGAGCAGAGAGTATATGGGAAATCTCTGTATCTTTCACTCAATTTTTTTAAATGGACACAATATTTGTTCATATTTATGGGGTACGATGTGATATTTTGATACATATATAGAATGTGTTATTTTCCTTTAATTGGCCTGGACACTTGCCTCAACTTCAGTCCTTATAGTCCTCATTTGTTCTGAAATATTGAGATTCCACTGCAGAAGAACCTAATACACTTATGAAATGGTTCTGATATAATTGACTAGTTTTGGTTGGCCCTGGGGGCTCACACCTGTAACCCCAGCACTTTGGGAGTCTTTGGTGGGTGGATCACTTGAGGTCGCGAGTTTCAGACCAGCCTGGCTAACATGGTAAAACCCCACCTCTACTAAAAATACAAAAATCAGCCAGGTGTGGTGGCCCGTGCCTGTAGTCCCTACTTGGGAGGCTGAGGCAGGAGAATCACTTGAACCTGGGAGGCAGAGGTTGCAGTGAGCTGAGACTGTGCCACTGCATTCCAGCCTGGGCAACAAAGCAAGACTCTGTGTCAGTAATAATAATAGGCTAGTTTTTTTCTATTTAAATCCCTGTCTTACCTTTATAAATACACCCTGAATGGTTTACAAAGTTAAATGAAAAGAATAAAACCACCATGTGCTGCTACCTCCAAATAAGTAATAGGAATTAAGTGGAAGGTGTTACATGATCTGTCCCACAATGCACTTTTTAAGAAAATAGGTGTGGCTGGGCATGGTGGCTCACGCCTGTAATCCCAGCACTTTGGGAGACTGAGGCGGGCGGATTACCTGAGGTCAGGAGTTCAAGACCAGCCTGACCAACATGGGGGAAACCGCCACTCCCCATCTCTACTAAAAATACAAAATTAGGCTGGGCGCAGTGGCTCACGCCTGTAATTCCAGCACTTTGGGAGGCCAAGACTGGTGGATCACCTGAGTTCAAGACCAGCATGGCCAACATGGCAAAACCATGTCTCTACTAAAAATACAAAAATTAGCCAGGCATGGTGGCAGGCACCTATAACCCCAACTACGCAGGTGGATGAGGCAGGAGAATCACTTGAACCTGGGAGGTGAAGGTTGCAGTGAGCCGAGATTGTGCCACTACACTCCAGTCTGGGTGACAAAGTGAGACTATCTCAAAAAAAGGAAATTTTTTTTAAGTTAGCCTTACTTTTAAATTTGATCTATGTTTAACAATTTACAATGTTAGGACTTGAATAATTTAAAGTTCATATTGTTTAAGACTTATTTTCTTACAAATAAAAGTCAAGTGGGATTAAGACTTATTTCCTTACAAATAAAAGTCATGTAGAGAGCATAGACGTACAATTCTTATAGTCTGTCTTTGCTTTAAGGTTGCTTTTTATCTTATCATCTCTTGCATTTTGTAGAGTTCTTTCTTCTAAATTAACGGTATGTTTTATCCCATTGATTGACCATTTTAATACTACTTTATTTCTATTAGCCCATAGTGACTAATTTTTTAAGAGCACTTTACTTGAGCACAGATTATTGGACAAAGATAAAATTGTTCTAATGTGTTAAAATATTTATAACTATAAATAGTAAATGTTAAAGTAAAATCACAAGAAAAAAACATATCATAAAAGATGCTTTCATATTAAGAAACAATCTGCATAACTGTGACTTAAGCGAGAAATATGTTTAATTATCTTCTAAGTATTTTTTAAAGGTGACTGCGGACACTGATTCAGTTACTAAACTGATAACATCAAGATCCTAAGCTCTTTCCATTGGGCATTTTCAGTAGGCTAATTTTTGTCTTTTAGCTTGTTATTTCATGGTTGTACAATGGTTGCCAGAACTCCAGACATGTCTTTCCATGAGAACATTAGAAAGCAGGCAGCAAGGATGTTACCATGACAGTCAGAAACTACCCTCTCGAAACGCTTTCTTCTTATTTATTTATTTATTTATTTTTTTGATGAAGTCTTCCTCTGTCTCAAGGCTGGAGTACGGTGGCACGATCTCAGCTCACTGCAACCTCCACCTCCCGGGTTCAGGTGATTCTCCTGCCTCAGCTTCCCGAGTAGCTGGGACTATATGCACGTGCCACCATGCGCAGCTAATTTTTGTATTTTTAGTAGAGATGGGGTTTCACCTTTGCTGGGAAAAGTGGCAAAGGAGAAACGACTTGCAGATGCCTACATAAATTGGTTATGAGTAACATATAAACAAGGAGCAACCAACTGCAGAGGTCGAGGAAGGCCTTTCCATGCCTCATGTTCCAGTGCAGGGTGACCTCAGCTCTGTTGCTATAAACATTGTGCTCAAGGACGCAAAACCCCTTCGTAGCACTATGACGTAGCCAGACTTGTAGGCTCCCTGTGAGGCCCGAGTTCCATCAGCTGCACATAGATAATAGGCTAAAGATAACCACGTGTTCTTGTTTTGTGAAACTCCCAAATCGCCACTGTTATCAATCCTTAGGATGACACACCAGTCCTGGCTCATTGATTCACTCCACCATCACTCCTACCCTATAGATCAAAGTGGTCTTAATCAATAGTGTGGATGATCAGAGCTCGGGGCGTTCACTGCCTCCAATAATAAAGTAATGGACCCCTGGTCCCAAAGTCTCTCTTAATCTGTCTTTTTCTCATTCCTTTGTCACCACTGAACTCGAGGTACCCACAGGTGATATAGAGCTGGTCCCCTACACAACTTGTTGGCCAGGATGGTCTCGATCTCTTGACCTTGTGATCCACCCACCTCAGCCTCCCAAAGTGCTGGGATTACTGGCATGAGCCACTGTGCCCAGCCAAAACTCTTTCTTCTTTAATGAAGGAATTAAATATTTCTACCTATTTTGCCAAAACTGGATTACATACCAACTCCTGTAGCAATCACTGGTAAAGAGCAGCAAAGGGGCCTGATCATTAGAAGGAAAAATAACAAACAGAAAAGAATAATATCAACATCAACAAAAAGGGCATACACTCAGAGAACCCCTCTGACAGTCACTGACTTCAAAGACCAAAAGTAGATAAATCCACAAAGATGGGGAGAAATCAATGCAAAAAGGCTGAAAATTCCAAAAACCAGAATGCCTCTTCTCCTCGAAAGGATTACAGCTCTTCACCAGCAAGGGAACAAAAGTGGACAGAGAATGAGTTTGACAAATTGGCAGAAGTAGGCTTCAGAAGATGGGTAATAACAAACTCCTCTGAGCTAAAGGGGAGAATGTGCTAACCCAATGCCAGGAAGCTAAAACCTTGTTTTTCAAGGTGAAAAATGCAGATCCCTACATAAATTGGTTATGTAGGTTATACAAATTGCTAACTAGAATAACCAGTTTAGAGAAGAACATAAATGACCTGATGGAGCTGAAAAACACAGCACAAGAACTTTGTGAAGCGTACACATGTATCAATAGCTGAATCGATCAAGCAAAATAAAGGATATCAGAGATTGAAGATCAACTGAATGAAATAAAGTGAGAAGACAAGATTAGAGAAAAAAGAGTGAAAAGAAACAAAGCCTTCAAGAAATATGTGACTATGTGAAAAGACCAAACCTATGTTTGATTGGTGTACCTGAAAGTGACATGGGTAACGGAACCAAGTTGGAAAACACTCTTCAGGATATTATCAGGGAGAACTTCCCCAACCTAGCAAGGCAGGCCAACATTCAAATTCAGGAAATACAGAGAACACCACAAAGATACTCCTCAAGAGGAGCAACCTCAAGACACAATCATCAGATTCACAAAGGTTGAAATGAAGGAAAACATGTTAAGGGCAGCCAGAGAGAAAGGTTGTGTTACCCACAAAGTGAAGCCCATCAGACTAAGAGCAGATCTCTTGGCAGAAACCCTACAAGTCAGAAGAGTGGGGACCAATATTCAACATTATGAAAAAAAGAATTTTCAAACTAGAATTTCATATCCAGCCAAACTAAGCTTCATAAGTGAAGGAGAAATAAAATCCTTTACAGACAAGCAAACACTGAGAGATTTTGTCACCACCAGGCCTGCCTTACAAGAGCTCCTGAAGGAAGCACTAAACATGGAAAGGAAAAACCATTACCAGTCACTGCAAAAACATACCAAATTTTAAAGACCATTGTTGCTATGAAGCAACTCCATCAACTAATGGGCAAAATAACCAGCTAGCATCATAATGACAGGTTCAAACGCACACATAACAATATTAACCTTAAATGTAAATGGGCTAAATGTCCCAATTAAAAGACACAGACTGGCAAATTGGATAGAGTCAAGACCCATCAATGTACTATATTCAGGAGACCCATCTCATGTGCAAAGACACACATAGGATCAAAACAAAGGGATCAAGAAATATTTACCAAGCAATCTTTTATCAGAGACTAGGATTGCAAGCAGGAATTACAATCCTAGTCTCTGATAAAACAGTCTTTAAACCAACAAAGATCAAAAGAGACAAAGAAGGACATTACATAATGGTGAAGGGATTAATACAACAAGGAGAGCTAACTATCCTAAATATAAATGCACCCAGTACAGACAAGAGCACCCAAATTCATAAAACAAGTTCTTAGAGACCTACAAAGAGACTTGGACTCCCACACAATAAGAGTGGAAGACTTTAAAACTCCACTGTCAATATTTGACAGATCAACAAGACAGAAAATTAACAAGGATATCCAGGACTTGAGCTCAGCTCCGGACCAAGCAGACCTAACAGGCATCTACAGAACTCTCCACCCCAAATCCAGAGAATATATGTTCTTCTTAGCACCATGTTGCACTTATTCTAAAATTGACCACATAATTGGAAGAAAATTCTCCTCAGCAAATGCAAAAGACCAGAAATTATAACAAATAGTCTTTCAAACTATAGTGCAATCAAACTAGAACTCAGGAATAAGAAACTCATTCAAAACCACAAAACTACATGGAAACCGAACAACCTGCTCCTGAATGACTACTGTGTGACAATGAAATTAAGGCAGAAATAAAGATGTTCTTTGGAACCAATGAGAACAAAGGCACAATGTACCAGAATCTGGGGAGGGCTAGGGGACGGATAGTATTAGGCGAAATACCTAATGTAGATGATGGGTTGATGGGTGCAGCAAACCACCATGGCACATGTATACCTAGTAACAAACCTTCATGTTCTGCACATGTACCCCAGAACTTAAAGTATAATAAAAAAAACAAAATAAAAATTAAAAAATGGACAAATTCGACCGGGCGAGGTGGCTCACGCCTGTAATCCCAGTACTTTGGGAGGCCAAGGTGCGTGGATCACCAGGTCAAGAGATTGAGACCATCTTGCCAACATGGTGAAACCCCATCTCTACTAAAAAATAAAAAAAATTAGCTGGGCGTGGTGGCGTGCTCCTGTAGTCCCAGCTACTTGGGAGGCTGAGGCAGGAGAATTGCTTGAACCTGGGAGGTGAAGGCTGCAGTGAGCCGACATAGCGCCACTGCATTCCAGCCTCTTGCCTGGTGACAGAGCGAGACTCTGTCTCAAAAAAAAAAAAAAAAAAAAGTCAAATTCATAGAAACAGAAAGTAAAATGGTGGTTACTAGAGGATAGGGGAGGGGAAAGGGAGTTTGATGGTATAGAGTTTCAGTTCTGCAGTATGAAAAATTTCTGGGTATCTGTTGCATTGCAACATGCATGTAGTTACTATTAACTATACACTTTAAAAAGGCGAATGTGGTAAATTTTATGTATGGTTTTTACCACAATAAAAAAATCTTATTAAATGTGACTTCGCTGCATTCGATATACAATTCAACAGTGCAATTTTTGTTAGTATTCTCGCTTTCTTGTATCTTGTGCTTTAGTCTGTTTGTTTGAGTCATTGATTAATTTGCATCCTACTGTACCAAAAAAAGGGGCATATGACAAGACTGTGGGGAAGGAAAATGCCAAAGAGAGCACTGAAGATATAGGCTGGGGGAAAGGCGTGCTGGAGAATAAGAATATCTAAATGCGTTTGCCACTTACTTGTTATTACATGATGTGTGCAATGTAAACCTCTCCTGTACCTTCTCTGGAAAATATTCAGAAAATTCTACTTTGTTCTCTGATCCTCCAAGTGGCTTTTTATCTCTGCAGGGAAGAGCATTAGAAAAAGTAGTGTAGTATTTATTGTGTTCTGGGTCCGCCCGGAGCATCGCTAGGACAGCACTTGGAGGCAGAGGGGATAATAAAAAGGTAAGTCCCTATGGGTTTTCAGAAATTGCCCCAGGTCATGGACTTGGTAATCGAGAAAATTCTATCTAAATTTCAAGTGGTTGGAGGGCTCTGCTGCATACTGAGTCAAACACCACTGCGGTTAGTCCTGTGTTAGCCAGTTAGGCAGCTGCATTGTCCCTGAAGTCCCCAAGTAAAAGAACGTTTTATACTTAGGAGGAACCCTCTAATCTTCTCCCATTAGTATATTTGCATAGATTAATTAATTAACTTTAGCAGCAATAGCTTCATATCTAGAAAATCTCTTCAGACTAACTTGGTTGAACACTCACTGCCCTGGGTTAGTCAAAGGCGTTTTCTGAGCATTGCACCTGGTTGTGCCAAATTCCTAAGATGCTCAAGATCCCATGAAGTAGAAGCACCTTTCCTAGGAGAATTCATGTCACTAGGCAATAGATTCCTACAACTCCCTTGGAACCTGAAAGAAAAAGGAGCGTGTAAGAAGGCCAGAACACTTGTGAGCGAGGAGGGTGGAGTGCACATGTGTGCCTATGCCCAGAGTGGGCATCCTTTTTCGGTACTCCCAAGTGCTGAAATTCTCAGAGAATTCCCAGGGGTCCTGGAGAGGCCATGAAGGTCAATTATGCACATAAGTCTGCCCAGCAGGGATGGCAGGAGATGTTATTGCTCTTAAGGCTCATTAAGGCTGTCTGGATGTAGGTCTGGTCCAGGTTGCAGAGCCTAAGGAGTCAGTGTGAGTGGATCCCTCCTGGGACACAGCATCCCTGGCCCATTGGTGTCCACCTGTAAGAATAATTCCTCCTTCTCCCTTCAAGGAACACTTTAGAACAGGATATAGTAGGCACTGTTCTCACATGTAGTGGATTCCAGTGTACCTTGAGGCCTTCTTAGCGTCCCTGCTAGAAACAAGTTTTTTCAACAATAAAAAGAGCAAACAGGGACCTCCTTGGGACATCCCAAGAGAAGGAGAGTTATGTATGAAGGGGAGAAAAAACAGCAAAGATCTCAGGCTCTTCTAATCCCAGACTCTGAGAAATCTTAGCCTCTAGAAAAAGAAACAGATCATCTGAGTTTATTCAACCAGTTGTAATGAGTTACATCAGCTGGATTCTGCTGGTGATCCAGGTAAAATCTTTCTCTGCTCTGGCATTTCTCTGAGGGCTACAGGGTTCATTTCCACAGTTCTTATTTAGATGGGCTCTTCTCAAGAATCTAGCAACCTAGTCCCCTTCTTCCACCTCTTTCTTCCTCTTTTAAATCTTAGAGCCTCATTAATTTCATCGGCCATGGACATAGTTCTGTGTAAGATCACATTTTGAAGTGTGAGGTAGGACATGAATTTCTGGAGGGCACTATCCTGCTGGTACCTTGGTTGCAGACTCCAAGCCTCTGTGAGACAATAAACCTCATGGCTTTGGGGACTTTGCCCCAGGAAACTAATACAGGGAGGAAACAAGAAGTCTTTCCGGAAAGCATTCTGGGCCCAACATCCATGTCAGTGACCACCTTTAATAAGGGATATCCAGTCCCCAAGGCCCTTTGAGAAATGTCTCCACCTTGCCATCAGTGCGATCACTTGCATCCTTACACCCTGAAGGCCCTAACAGAGAAATGGAAGGATGCTCTAGAGGACAATAACATACTCCGGGCTCTTTAACATGGTCAAGACACTGAGCTGCAGCAAAACGTAGGTAAAGGCCAGTCACACTTTCAGTTTCGTTTACCCTGATGCTTTCTGGCTTTCCTTCTTTTGGTATTATGAGGGCAAGAGATACAAAATCAAGAAACTAGGTAATGATATTATCTGCTTTCTTCCAAGAGCCTTCAGGGAGAGAGCCAACAACTCCTCCAGACAACTGTTCATGATAAGGGGATAAAAGAGGTTTAGTGTGTGAAATTATGTTTCCTGTAAGCCCGGAAGGAACGCATCTGCGAAACCACCTCTTGTGGACACCCCCGCCCGCTCTGGCAGTAGACCAGAGAACCCCGATGCTGCTGTTATCAGATATGCTGGGCATAAACAGTGACCACAGTCGTGCTGTGGGTAGAGCTAGAAGTGACCAATTCATTGCAATCTCCTTCCTCTTGAGATTTCTCAGGGGCTGGGATCCCACCAAGAGCCCAGAAAACATAGTTTAGAAGGTGGTAGAGAAGACAAGACTCTGCTGAAGAGCCCTGACAGTGCAGCAGACGTGTGATTTCCTGGGGCTGACCACGAGCTACCTTTCCGTTTTCTCCTCTGATTGTCACTGACATTTGTTTCAGCATTTTGTTTTAATTTTATTAACATTTCTTCCTTGTGCCCCTAATTTGGTGGTCTGAATAATGGCCCTGTATGCCCTGGATTTTGTGAATATGTTAAGTTTCTGGACAACAGGGACATGACAGATGGAATTAAGGTTACTAATCAGCTGACTTTAAAATAAGGAGATTATTCTGGACTGTCTTGGGTAGGCCCAATGCAGAATCATGATATTTCTCTCCCTCCCTCCCTCCCTCCCTCCCTCCCTCCCTCCCTCCCTTCCTTCCTTCCTCCTCCTCCTTCTTCTTCTTTCTTTTTTCTTTCTTTCTCTCTCTTTCTTCCTTTCCTTCCTTCTTGACATGGTTTTACACTGTCACCCAGACTGGAGTGTAGTGGCATGAACATGGCTCACTGCAGCCTTGACACTCCTGGGCTCAAGCAATCCTCCCATCTCAGCCAAGTACCTGGGACTACAGGCATGCATCACCATGCCCAGCTAATTTTTAAATTTTTTTGTAGAGATAGGGGTGACACTCTCGTGGCCCCAGAAGGATTGCCAAAGTTCCAAGCCTCCCATGTAGACATATCACCATCCAGACAAAAGAGAGGCCATCTTGTGTGGAACCTCTCATATATGAACAAGAACAGAAAACCAAGCACTAACCAAGTGCCAGCTGCATTGTCTATATTCTCACACAATCCTCTCTGCAACCCTATGTGGTCACTGTCATTAACATCTCCATTTTCTGGAAAACAAAGGCACAAAAAGCAAGGCAATTTGCACTCATTACTGAGCGATGAAATAGGAATTCAAATCCAGGCCATCTGGTGGTGATTTGGTCTGGACCTGTGTCCCCACCAAATCTCAGATTGAATTGTAATCTCTGTTGCTGGAGGTGGGGCCTGGTGGGAGGTGACTGGATCATGAGGGCAGAGTTCTCATGAATGGGTTAGCACCACACCCTCTGTGCTGTTCTCATGATAGTGAGTGAGTTATTGTGAAATCTGGCTGTTTACAAGTGTGTGGCACCTCGCCCATCTCAGTCCTGCTCTCTCTTTGCCTTTCACCATGAGTAAACCTTCTGAGGCCGCCCTAAAAGCAGATGCTTCCCTAATTCTGGTATAGCCTGTGGACTGCGAGCCAATTAAACCTCTTTTCTTTATAAATTATCCAGTCTCAGGTGTTTCTTTGCAGCAGTGCAGGAACGGACTCATACAGGTGGCAAGGCCTCATGCTGAACCCCCACACCACACCCTCTCACATAGGCAGTTCTGCCCTTAGAGTCATGGAGAGTCCAAGAATATTGGGGTCCCACCTTAAAGTTGTTCAATGAATGATGCTGGTGCGATGAGTCAGCTCTTTAAGGAGATAGACAAAGTGCTATCTCCTAAGATAAGACAGTAGGAATGAAGTGGGGGGTCCTACACTGTCTCCCCCAATCAGGCATTTTTTTTCTTCCCAGCACATTAGCGTCAACATCAGGCATTTTTTAACAAGCACAACACAAGCATTTGCCATGCCTCTGCAATCAGTGATGATGTTGGCCTTTCTGGTGTTCACACCACACTGTTCAGTTTCTTTTCTTTTCTTTTTTCAAAAAAGATAGGGTTTCACCATGTTGGCCAGGCTGGTCTTGAACTCCTGACCTCAGGTGATCCACCCACCTCGGCCTCCCAAAGTGCTAGGATTACAGGTGTGAGCCACCGCACCCGGCCCACACTGTTCAGTTTCTAAGTGGCTTTACACTCCTAAACACTGTGATTCCTATTTTACCTTATGCTTCTGTGGTCTTGAGAACAGAATTTTAACTGTAAGACTGGATACTTGACATCTTTAGTAGAAAATAACAAAAACAGATGACAAAGGGAACTGTATTAAAATGACAAAAACCTCCAGGGCAAGCTTGTAGTTAGACTCAGAAACCACTGAATCCTGGAATGAAAACCCATGGGAAATCCAAGTGGGACTGTCTTTTGACTCTGCTTTTTTTTCATGTATCCACTTTTGCAGACCAGTTCTCTTCTCCTGACAGGTTGCTGGGATATGGCTACCAGTATACAGTGTAAAAATGTACCTGTTACACAGCTATTCCTAGAGAATTAATTTCCATTCCCATTTCCTACTACCCACCCCTACCCCTTCTTTCTTTTTCTTTCCTTCCTTCCTTCCTTCCTTCCTTCCTTCCTTCCTTCTTTCCTTCCTTCTCTTCCTTTCTCTCTCTTTTTATCTGTCTCTCTCTTTCTCTCCCGCTTCATTCATTTCCCCATTTTCTCTAAATTCCTGGGTAGGGGTCTCTGATTAACCCATCTTGGTTCAGAGCCCTACCTTTGAGCCAATCAACCATGGCCAGAAAAATAGGGTCATGTTCTACAAAATGGTGCTAGATTTTTGTTTCCATGGATAAGAGAAAGGGGACCGACGCAAGAAATTGAAGATATTCCTGTGTACTGTGCAGCTATTCTCAAAGGTGACATGGGATCAGAATAATATGGGAATGGAAAGATATTTTTACTATTAAAACTTTGCAATACATGCAAAAAGAGACATTAGTATAATGAACCCCACACACAATCACCCCATATCAGACATAGCACTTCTGTATGTATCTCTAAAAGTTATGGATATTTATTTGCATATGCATAATGCCATTGCTACATTTTTTAAAAAGCCAACAATAATTGTTTGGTACTATCTAATATCGAATCAATACTTAAATGTACCCACTGGGATTGAATTTTTTGTATTTGATTTTTTTCAAGCCAAGAGCCAAACAAGATCCTAATCTTGCATTGGTTTCATGCTGCATAAAAATCTCACCTAGAGCAGCTCTCACCCCACTATCGGACTCCGTGTTTAGGACTTATGAAGAAACCAGATTATTTGTTCCACTGAATGTCCCACACACGGGATTTGTTTGTCTGCCCCTCATAATGTCTTCTAGCTTTTTGCTCTGTTCCCATAAACTGGATATTAGTTAAGGGCTTGATTCGTTTCAGCTCAACTTTTTCAGAAAGTTGCCTTCATAGTGGTGCTGTATGTTTCCTGTTGCATCAAATTAGTCGGAGTTCAATGTCTGGTTGTCGCACTCTTAGAGATGCTAAGTCTAATTGGTGGGTTCTGGTGGTGACAGCTTTGTCCCTGTCTTCTAGGTGTCATTATCAAATGCTTGCCTATCATTTTCACTGACTGACAGTTTTTGCCTGTCATTTATTTCATTACACGCCACAAATGGTGATTTTTGTATTATATAATCATTTTAAATTTATTTTCTGGAATTCCTCTGTAGAAAAAACCTCTTGTTTAATTAGCTAATGTTACATGATGACCATGAAGTACAGTTCACCCAGATGATGTTGAATACATTCTTAATTATTTTTTAATTGCCTATTTTCAGATGAAGGTTTAGTGTGTTCATTACCTACTATGGTGACACATGGGTTGTTTTCACCTGGGTAGAGGACTTTGTCTTTTTTAGTATAAGAGCACAGTGAGAAACGTTTAGATTTTATACTTGTAGTTCTGGCATCTCCAAGACCGCTCTTTGACTCAATAATTAACTAGCAGAACTTACACTTAGCAAAGCTGTCATACTCATGGTTATGATGTATTATAACAGAAAGATAAAAATTAAAAGCAATGGTAAAAGACACTAGGGCAGAGTCAAGAAAAGAGCAGGCGCAAGACTTTCTGTTCTCTTCTCCCGGTAGAGTCATTCAGACAAAGCTTATTTCTCCCAGCAGCAATGTGTGACAACATGCCTGGAGTTTTGCCAACCAGGGAAGATCCCCTGTGCCTTGGTATGCAGCAGTTTTATTGGGGAGTCATCACATAGATATAGCTGACTACTCACTTGGCTCCAGGGATAGAGCTGATATCACACAGCCCAAACCTCCTACCACATTGTTAGCATACACTATCAGGCCTGGCTCAAGGCTCCCAGGTAAACAAAGACACTCTTATTAGGCAGAATATTCCAAGCGCTTAAAGGTTAGCTCCAAGGAGCTAGGACGAAGCGCTAAATCTATATTTGGGCAAGGTTAATTCTTCATTGGATAATATATATTCAATGTATTTTGATCAACCACCATCATTATTCCTTTGATACTTAAATTTTTCCATATTAGCTCTTATGTCCTTTGACATGACTCAGTCTTCACTGACACACTTATATGTCCCTGGTATGAATTCAGCCATTTCTCTAAAAAGCTCTTGTTTTTGTTTTTTTTTTTAATAGGAGAAATGGTATTTAGAGACTATAGCCTTATGCTTAGGTGTGCTCATTGCTACCAAGTTGTCGTTGTTTTAGCTACAGCCCATAGAGCTGCTTTGACCCTGCAATATCAGAGTTGAATGGTTGCAACAGAGACTACTGCCTGCAAAGCTGAAGAAAAGTTTGCTGACCCCTGTTTTGGGCCTTTTGTTGAAAAGTGAGCTGTAAATCCATGCTGATATTTTCAATTCAAATTTAACATCAAATAATTTTATTTAACTTCTTTGCTTTTATATGTGTATCTCTTCTCTTAGACTGAAAAAAAAAATCTCGATTCTATAATTTTCCCAGGACTCTTCTGTTTTTAATACTGAAAGTCCTACATACGGGGAAACCCCTCAGGCATAAGCAAATTGGAATAGTTGTTTACCTTACTTGGTTCTTAAAATGTTAATATTGATATTAATTTTATCTTACGATACGTGTTAAATATGTTTAAATTACACCAAATTATTACTAAATTTATTTACTAGTCTATTTAATGTACAAGATATTTAATTAAAACTGTTCACTCAAATTCTACTAAAGTCAGTTGAAATAATTTTCTGTATGATTATATCACAAAAGTAATGTTCAGTTAGATATAGAGCTTTTTCCCCCTTTTAGGAGTACCCTTTTACTTATTTAGTTTCAATACGTAAAGCAATTACATGATTCTACATTCAAAACTCTACAGCAGGCTGGATGTTTTGGCTCAGATCCATAATTCTAGCACTTTGCGAGGCTGAGGCGGGAGGATCACTTGAGGTCAGGAGTTTGAGACCAACCTGGGCCACATGGTGAAACCCCATCTCTTCTAAAAACATAAAAATTAGCTGGGCATTGTGGCACAGGCCTGTAGTCCCAGCTGCTTGGGAGGCTGAGGTGGGAGAATCGCTTGAACCGAGGAGGCTGAAGTTGCAGTGAGATGAGATCACACCACTGCACTCCAGACTGAGTAACAGAGTGAGACTTGGTCTCAACAAACAAAAAAACAAAAAGCTATACAAGTTTTACTTAGAGAAGTCACACCTCTATGCATGTTTCCGCCCTTTGCTTAGAGGCAGAAGTTTTTTTTTTTTTTAATTAGTTTTAGTTTTGTTCTTCCAGTGGGTTTTGTTTTTCGTTTGTTTGTTTTTTATATATGAGCATTATATAAATATATATATTTATTTATATCCCTCGTACTCTATATACTATTGTGCACCTTGCTGCTTTCATGTAAAAATACATCATGAAGATTATTGCGTATCAGTATATAGAGATCTTCCTCATCTCATCATTCTATAGTAATATTCCATTATATACATGAATCCCAGTTTATTCACTTAACCCTCTACTCACAAGTCTTTGAGTTGTTTGGAATATTTTTTGATTAAAAATACTACCTTATTCACAAGTCATTTTCTAATCCTGCCTGTGTAGTTTTGTGATAGATTTCTAGACTGAGATTGTTCTATCAGATGGTGAAGGCATACACAAATTTGCAAGATATTGCCAAACCATCTTTTACTATAGTTGTAACTATTTTGTATCCTGACCAAAATACGAGATGTTCTATTCTCTCTCACCATCACCAATCCAGTAAGTTTTCAAATTTTTGATTTTCACCAATATGATAGGTAAGAGATGTTATCGTAGCAGGGATTTAATTTGCATTTCTTTTATTGTGAGGATGGAATTTTGAAACAGGAAAAAGGGTCAGCAAGCCCCTGTGGTGACCGAGAGCCTGAGCATGCTTTCAGTTATGTTCTCTCTTATGTCAAAAAGCATCTTCACAGCACGATTGTGAATGTATTCCCAAGAACTACCAAATTTCTTCTTTCATCATTAATAACTCTGTCTTCAACTGCCATAGTTCCCAGGGAATTGAAATAATGAATTGTCCAAAACCACAGAAGAAAAGTTGGTATTTGAGAGCATATCTCTCTGGTAACAAGTTCCTTGATCGGTGAAACTGCACTATGCCAAACAGCAAAGAGTGGGAATTCCAAGGAAGAACAAAGACCTGTGACAAAGAAGTTCCACGAAAGATACACCCCAAGTGTGAGTAAACAGCTGGTAAGCAAAGTAGCAAGGTGAAATAAATATCTGGGTTAAGAAGAAGTTAAGATTCCGGGTATCTATGGAGACGAAGAAAAAAAAAGAAGTGAAATAAAGATGAGTCATGAGCTCATCTTTTCTGTTTTAGTTTTATTTTCATAGATTCATTTTTGAGATATATAGTGACTTCCTGTAGATATTTGAACATACCAGTTATCCCTCCCACCTGCACCAGCCCTTTCCCCAAAAGGCACAATGCTTGAGGGTGTTAAAATGGCTAGGAGCCTTAGTCATGGAATGGGCTGTCTTCATCCACAATGTCCCACTGTTTTCTATTCCCATTAATGTCTTCCATTTTTAGTGTCATTTGATCCATGGAAATGCCACCCTTTCAATTTTCCCATTGTATCTGAGCATGTCAATTCTCTCAGCATCCAAATGCTTTTTAAGCACCCAGTCTAAGCTAAGCATAGCCCAATCCTATGCAACTTCAGCAGGGAATGGGTACCATTACTGCAAAAGCAATGGTGTGCTTCCTGGAAAGGATACCAGCAGCCAGAGAAGGTGATGATAGTACATGGTAATATACAGGCTGCAACACAGTTTCAGAGGCTTGACTTCAGCATTGTCTCCCTAGCCACGAGCTTCACTGATTCCACTGTGTCTTTAGATGTGCTTTACCCATTTCTGTGAGTCACATGTGGGCCATGTAAAGGATAAAATGTGTTGGTCATTTTATCACCCCGCCCTTCTCATTTCCTGAATCTCATGAAGCTGGTTGAGTCTCACAGACCACTAGAGAAAGAGAGATTTCCACAGGAGGCACAACTGCTTCCACATCCCTCCTCAGAGCTGTCCCTTGACTTGGGGGTGAATTTCAGGCCAACAGGCCTGCCTGGGATACAAGAGCGTTCTCCATGGATCTTCCTTACTACCACGGCCCTCTGACCAAGAAAGACTGTGAAACCTTGCTGCTCAAGGAAGGGGTGGATGGCAACTTTCTCTTAAGAGACAGCGAGTCGATACCAGGAGTCCTGTGCCTCTGTGTCTCGTGAGTAGCCTCAACTTGCACACATGTGACGTCGTACGTTGAATGCGGCAAAGGCACAGTAAAGGAATACATATCCCTCAGTATTTCACTCTGACTTTGCAGTCAGAATGCATAGAGTGAGAAATAATGGGCAGTGCCAGGAGAGGCCTGTGTCTGTCCATGCTGCCCCATCTGCCTTGCTCTCCCTGGGGTAAAGGCCTGCAAGCAGACTCTGCAACAGCAGGAGAGATATAGTGGTGGTGAAGGGAAGGGCTGCAGGAAGAATAGGGGTATGGGGGGGATGGAGAGAAGGTACAAATGTCAGAGGTCCTGTTCTCCAAAGATCTGTTTATTTGGTATGGAAATGGCTAGGGGTTTTTAAAGAAATTTCAATCTGAAAGACTACTTATTCTGCAGCATCCACTTGTAATACTTAAACTATAAATCCTAATAATATTTCACATTTTGTTAGATTTGTAAAGGACTTCGATATTCGTCATTTTCTTTCATTCTTGTAGTCTATCAAGGCAAGCATAAGCAGTCACCATTTCATAGGTAAAGAAACAGAGATCTTGGTTTCTCAAATAATTTGTTTGTGTTAAAACTCATTTGGAATTTCCAGAGTCTAAGTTAAATATGAAATTCCAGGCTGGGTGTGGTGGCTCATGCCTGTAGTCCCAGCACTTTGGGAGGCTGAGGCAGGGGGATCACTTGAGGTCAGGAGTTCGAGACTAGCCTGGCCAACATGGTGAAACAGCGTCTCTACCAAAAATACAAAAATTAACTTAGTGTGGTGGTGTGTGCCTATGATAGCGGCTACTTGAGAGGCCAAGGCAGGAGAATCTCTTGAACCCAGAAGACAGAGGCTGCAGTCAGCCAAGATTGCACCACTGCACTCCGGCCTGGGCAACAGAGCAAGACCCTGTCTCAAAAAAAGAAAAAAGAAATTCCAGGCCACAGTACCAAAGAGAACCAGTGGAAGGAACTTGCTTATGCCCAGTTTAGAAAGCAATCCTCAACAGAAATCTGAACAGAAATCACTAGAAACCTCCTATCTTTATATATTTACCTCTTTGTAAAGTAGGGACCACTGAACACATAACAGAAATTGAAACCCCAGTGTCTCTTGTTAAAGAAAACAATTACTCTATGTCATTTGTTAAGTCACGGTTGAGAGGACTGTACTCAGGATCATCACAGCAGGTATAGGGACCACTGCAAGGAGCTCTTGCAGTGCAGAAGAGAGATTGGACTCAACCCTGAATACAGCACGGACACGTGGGAATTTACGGCCAAGGAGTAGTGTGGGGTCAGTGGCTAGAAAATTATTCAGAGGAAACATTGGGGTGAAGGGGATTCTGGCTAAGCCAGCCTAACAGAGTTGTAGCTGAAGACAGGCCAGGGTGATCAGATGTTGCCTGGCGGGTGGTGGAGGATGAGGAATCTCATCAGAACCTGACCGTGATCAGATATCTAGGGTGAGGTGTCCTTGCCAAACTGACTTAGTAGGGTTCTTTGCTAAAACTGGATTTTACAAGGAAATACACAAATGGGCCATGGAGTAGGCTCAGAAGTCTGATTATAGACAAAAGTGGTTGTCATTACTAATAGAATACATTGGGACTTCTTTCTTTTTTTTTTTTTTTTTTTTTTGAGACGGAGTTTCACTCTTGTTACCCAGGCTGGAGTGCAATGGCGGGATCTCGGCTCACCGCAACCTCCGCCTCCTGGGTTCAGGCAATTCTCCTGCCTCAGCCTCCTCAGTAGCTGGGGTTACAGGCACGTGCCACCATGCCCAGCTAATGTTTTGTATTTTTAGTAGAGACGGGGTTTCACCATGTTGACCAGGATGGTCTCGATCTCTTGACCTCGTGATCCACCCGCCTCGGCCTCCCAAAGTGCTGGGATTACAGGCTTGAGCCACCGCGCCCGGCCACTTCTTTCTCTAAATGATACTGGAGAGACAGGCTATCTCTTTCATACCTACATCCACAGTACCATTTAAAGAAAAATATATATTGGCTAGGCGCGGTGGCTCACGCCTATAATCCTAGCATTTTGGGAGGCTGAGGTGGGCAGATCACTGAGGTCAGGAGTTCGAGACCAGCCTGGCCAACATAATGAAACCTTCATCTCTACTGAAAATACAAAGATTAGCTGGGCATGGTGGGGGTACCTGTATCACAGCTACTCAGGAGGCTGAGGCATGAGAATCGCTTGAACCTGGGAGGCAGAGGATGCAGTGAGCTGAGATGGCACCACTGCTATCCAGCCTGGGAGACAGAGACTTTCCGTCTCAAAATAAAATAAATAAGCAAATAAATAAAGAGTGGGTAAGATCTGGTTACATGGAAATGGGATGGAAGGCGT
The DNA here is from genome assembly GCF_009761245.1 of Sapajus apella. Classification (NCBI taxonomy): domain Eukaryota; kingdom Metazoa; phylum Chordata; class Mammalia; order Primates; family Cebidae; genus Sapajus; species Sapajus apella. Next base: position 26,183,101 of record NW_022436965.1, read on the forward strand.
TTTAGGAAGCGGGGGTAGGAACAGGGGTCTACAAATTGGATACTTTAAAGTATGTACATACAGGTTCCTAAAATGTAGTTTGGAAGCCAGCTTTTGGAGAAGGAGGATGGGATGAGATCATGGAGTTTTAAAAGAATGGTTCTACAGCTAATGGGGAAACATGGATGGTTTTTGAGCGGGGAAGTGACAAGTCTAGTTAATTTAGGAACTTCGATCTGACGTGAAGAACACACTGAAGCTGGGAAATGATGGCAACAGAAACTGTTGTGCCTCTGGATGGGAGATGGTGAAGAGCTAGCTGTGATGGCGCAGGCAGTGAAAGGGAAAAAAGAAGAAGGCGCAAGGACAGACTGGCCAGGATCTCAGGGTATATGGCCAATATTGGGATTCCCCTTCCTTCCTTCCTTCCTTCCTTCCTTCCTTCCTTCCTTCCTTCCT
>NW_022436965.1:26183548-26214450 GCF_009761245.1 Sapajus apella
CCTTCCTTCCTTCCTTCCTTCCTTCCTTCCTTCCTTCCTTCCTTCCTTCCTTCCTTCCTTCCTTCCTTCCTTCCCTCCCTCCCTCCCTCCTTCTTTCCTTCCTTCCTTCCTCCCTTCCTCCTTTCCTTCCTTCCTCCCTTCCTTTCCTTCCTTCCTTCCTTCCTCCCTCCCTCCCTCCCTCCCTCCCTTCCTTCCTTCCTTCCTTCCCTCCTTCCTTCCTTTTCTTTCTTTCATTCTTTCTTTTGTTCTTTCTTTCTTTCTCTCTTTTCTTCGGACAGGGTCTCACCCCAACTCCCAGGCTGGAGTGCATAATCATGGCTCACTGAAACCTTGACCTTCTGGGTTCAAGAGGTTATCCTGTCTCAGCCCTTCTGAGTGTCTGGGACGACTGGTGCACACTACCATGCCTGGCTAATTTTTAAATTTTTTGTAGACATGGGATCTTGCTATGTTGCCCAGGCTGATTGCAAGCTCCTGGGGTCAAGTGATCCACCCACCTCAGCCCCCCAAAATGCTGGGATTACAGGCATGAGCCACTGCACCCAGCCTATTGGGATTCTCTTTGAAACTTGGTATTCTCAACTGTTCTGTGGGGCATCAACCCAGCTTGCATATTCAACCAAAGCAAAGATCACTGAGAAATGCTAAAAAACAAATAAACAAATAAATCAAGTGGAAAGGCAAAAATAAATATTTGTTAAGCTCCTGCACATGATCAGGTCTCACCTGCATCCCTCCGCATGTCACTGAAAGGCAAGCAAAATTTCATTCACCCTCAGGCTCAAGGCTCAGGTCAAGTGACCCCTGTAGCTACCTCCTCCTAGAGCCTTGTTAAAAACTTATTGTCATACAGATAAGTAGTGCACTGTTAAATTCTAGTTGTTCAATAATTATCTGAAATCTCTCATATGTCAGACAGTGTGCTGGACACTCAGTTGGTGCCTTCAACTCAGCTCAGAGCCTAGCGGGGAAAATAAAAAAGTAAACGGACAGTGTGACGCATGCGATAATTGTGATGATCAGACTATCGTGAGGGCACTGCAGAGCTGAGAGCAAAAAGTGAACTGGATATTGGAGCTGAGACTTTAGGAGACTAAGTGGAACCTTCATTCATTCAACAGGCATATACTGAGCACTTATTATGTTCCATGTGTGGTCCTAAGCATTGGTAATACAGTGATAAATACTACTGGCTATGTTTCTGCCCTCATGAAGTTACATTCCAGTAAAAGGAGAAAACGTGATGAAAATGAAACAGTCACATGACAGAGAGAGACAGGGTGGCTGCTTTCCACTGGTTACAGGAAAGGTTTCTCTGAAGAGGTCACATCAACCAATTCATGCATCAAGATACAACCCTTTGCAAGCAAAGCCAGAATTACTATTATGACATAAGTGTTAGCCTGCTTGTCTTCACTGACACAGAAAAAGTTACCATGTGGGTGTTTTCTATGAAGCAAACATTTCGCTAAGCATGGACATGCATTAGCTTATTTGTCCTTTGCAAAGCCCTTTGCAGTAGGTAACATGATCACTATTTTGTGAGAAAATAAACTGTAGCCTCTTATTTAATAACTTGCCTAGGGCCAAACTGCTAATACGTTATTACATTCCCTCTCTTACCTCTGTCCCCAGCTTTACTGAAATATGTTCCAGGTAATCACCTTGGATGTGTGTTATAAAATGCCCAAGCAGGGGATCTGAGGGCTTGGCAGTGGACTCTGATATGCGTTGTCCCCTTCTCTGCTGCATTAAAATGGCAATATACTAACCTTAGCGCTTTCACCAAGCTAAATATCTGGTAATGAAGACACTATGAGGAAGGTTAGAAACAGAGAAAGAAAGTCACAGAGCGAGTTGACCTAGCAGCATATGACACTCATCAAAAAGCTATGTGGTAACTGCGGGCAGGAAATGTTTTCTGATCATACACTATGACAGAGCTTCTAGACAACTCCAATGTGTAAAATGCGTCCGTGTAGTGTGACTTTGTGAGTGTCAGGAACTCTAAGTCTGCCTTTATCATCAGTTGAATTAAATGGAGTAGCTATTAGGAGGTGCAAAGGGTTCATCTGCAAGGGTGAAGAAAAGGAGGACGTTGAAAAGCCATAGGAAGGCTGCAGGTGAGAAACACCTGAGCCCTAACCTACTGCGTGCTCTCATTAAGAAGAATAATGGCAATGTCTTTCTATTGCCTTGAGAGTCATTGATGCATCTCAGATTCTGAGACTTTTGGAAGGATTGTAGAGTACAGAAAGAAAAGAAATGATCCACTTCGTTGTTGTTGCTTATAAAGCTAATGAAAGTTTGTTTTAGAAAAACCGAATGTAGAGAAAGGTACAAAAAAGAAAGCAGAAGTTGTATCAGTCTCACCACTCTGAAATCACCATTAAAAAAAAATATTTCAGCATACATCTCTCCAGACTTTTCTCTGTGCATCTATAAGCCAATATATGTACATAATGGTTTATTACATATGATCATTTGCAACTTGTTTTTTCCATAATTGTAGGTATCTTTCCTCATCCCTTTATGACTGCTTAGTAGTTTATTGATTTGCTATATTATAATGTATATATATCATACATTTAGGTTATTTTCAATTTTCATTTCCAATTTAGTTCAGTGGGCCCAGTGTAATTTGGGATGATTAACACTTTTGTACTTACTATCTAGTTAGGATAAAATCCTAGATGTTTAAAAATCTTCACTCACACTGACAAATTAGTACCACAAAATGTTGCACCAAGATACACTGAGATCAGGATCAGTGATAAGGCCAGGGGCCAAAAGTCTTAAAATACTTCTTTATTGACTTGGGTTCCCCACTTGCATCATGGAAAGGAAAAATGCCGAACACATTGTTGACACTATAGGGCACCGGTGATTGCATTTCCTTCCACTGACCTTTTGAAGATTAGGTAAAATAAAAACTCGAACGCAAATAAGTTTCTCCACAATGGTGGCCACACATGAGACCATGCTAATCTGTGGAGTGTTCATGCATTGAGCAGGGATTCAGAGATGGGCACAGCACTTCATGGAATGATTACTTTGAAAGCTAAACCAGATTAGAAAGAGTAAAACAATTCAAAGATAAGGGAAAACTTAGAGGCCCTGTATTCCAGCCTTTTCGAATCTCAACTGAGAAATTAACGCCAAAGATTTTTAAATGATTTTTGCATGTATTTATTATGTATTTCTCACAAATGATGACGGTGATTTCCATGGAATAAACAAAAAGGGAGGATCTACTGTGTATCACTCCCACACTGAGGGTCAAGCCATTACATATTTACTGAGAACACAGTAGCACAAATAGGAAACACTTTTTCTATCTGATGCCAAAAACCAATCAATGAAAATAGCAAAACCATATATATGTATATATGGGATTAAAATTTAGTTTATATATTATAAAAAAAATTATATTCATCTACCTTTTAATGCCATGAGCATGTCTCACAGCTTTATTGAGGTATCATTGACATAAAAAGTGTACAATTTGATGGATTTTAACATATGTGTATACACCCATGAAACTAACACAACCAAGATAATGAACATAGTCATCACCTCCAAAACTCTTCTTGAACCCTTTGTAATCTCTCATTACCATACCTCCCACCAGACTCCAGGCTCAGACTCCAGGCCATCATGGTCTGTTTTTTGGCACTATAGATTAATATGTATTTTCCAGAATTTAATATAAATCCAATCATAGAGTATGTAGTCTTTTTTTGTCTGACTTCTTTTATTCAGAATAATTATTTTGAGATCCATCTATGTTGTTGCATGCATCAATAGTTCATTCTTTTGCATTGCTGATTAGCGTTCCACTATAGGGATGTATCCCAATTTGTTTGCTCATTTATAGCTAGTACAACTAAAGTTGTTATGAATATTTGTGACTAAGTCTTTGTGTGGGCATATGCTTTCATTTCTCCTGGGCAAGTAATCTGGACTGGAACGGCTAAGTTGTGTGTTCCACGGAGGCTTATCTTTTTTAAGAAACTGCCAAACTGTTTTCCAAAGCGATTGTACTGTCTCACCATTCCCATGGGCATTGCATGAGCTCTGATTGCTCCATGGCCTTACCGACATGTGGAATGCTCAGTCTTTTACATTTTGACCATATTAGTAAGTGCGTAGTGGTATCTCATCGTGAGCTGAGTTTGCATTCACTAATGACTAATGATACGGAGTATCCTTTCATGTGCTTACTTGCCAACCATGTATTGTCTTTTCTTGTTTTATTGAAGTTCAACAGCAAATTTTACTTTTTATTTTTAAAAACTTAAAGTCTAACTCAAGTAAAATAAGCTGCACATAAAGTATACAATCTAATTTTATTTGATACATAAAATTGTATGTATTTATTGTGTATAATGTGATGTTTAAAAAATATATATATATATGTTGTGGAATGACTAAATCTAGCTAATTAACATATGCATTACCTCATCAAGTTATTATTTTTGTTGTGAGTAAACTTAAAATTGCCTCTCAGCATTTTTCAATAATGTATGGTTTTTATTTTATTTATTTTTTTGGGACGGAGTCTCACTCTGTCAGCCAGGCTGGAGTGCAGTGGCACCATTTCAGCTCTTTGCAACCTCCATCCTGCGTTCAAGTGATTCTCCTGCCTCAGCCTCCTGAGTAGCTGGGATTACAGGTGCCCGCCACCATGCCCAGCTAATTTTTGTATTTTGTGATTTTTATATTTGTAGAGACAGAGTTTTACCATGTTGGCCAGGCTGGTCTTCAATTCCAGACCTCAGGAGATCTGCCCACTTTGGCCTCCCAAAGTGCTGGGATTGCAGGCCCGAGCCACTGTGCCCCATCTAAGCGTATAATATATGGTTATTAACTATAGTCACCATGTTGTACAATAGATCCCTTGTCTAGCCGAAATTTTGTATCCTTTGACCAATATTTCCCCAGTCCTCCCTTTCCCACAGCCAGTGCCTGAGAACCACCATTCTACCCTTTAGTTTAGTGAGATCAACTTTTTTTAGGTGCCACATATGAGTGAGACCATGTGGTTATTTTTCTTTCTGTGCCTGGCTTATTTCACTTTGGATAATGTCCTCCAGATTCATCCATGTGGTTGCAGTAACAGGATTTTATTTTTCTATGGCTGAATAATATTCCATTGTGTGTGCGTCTGTGTGTATGTGTGTGCGTAACTTTCTTCATTCATCTGTTAATCAACTTAGGTTGATTCCATGTCTTTGCTATTGTGACTAATGCCGCAATAAAAGCAGCAGTGCAGCTATTTCTTCAACGTATTAGAATATATACGCGTATTGAATATATATGCATATTGAATATATACGCATATTGAATATATACGCAGTAGTGGGGTTATATAATAATTCTATTTTTAATTTTTTGAAGAACCTCCATACTGTTTTCCATATGGCTATACTAATTTACATTCCCATCAGCATTGTACAAGGGTTCCCCTTTCTCCATATCCTTTGTCTTTTTGATAATAGTCATTCGAATGGATCTGTAATGACAGCTCATTATGGTTTTGATTTGCATTTCTCTGATGATTGGTGATGGTAAGCATTTTTTCAGGTACCTGTTGGCCATTTGTATATCTTCTTTTGAAAAATGTCTATTCAAATTTTCTTAATTTTTAAATACAGTTATTTGTGTTCTTGCTATTGAGTTGTATGAGTTGCTTATATATTTTGGATATTAACCCCTTATTAGATGTATGGTGTGCAAATATTTTCTCCTACTCTGCGGGTTGTCTCTCTTTCTTTTTTTTTTTTTTTCGAGATGGAGCCTTGCTCTGCTTCCCAGGCTGCAGTGCAGTGGTGCAACCTTGGCTCGCTGCAACCTCTGCCTCCCAGGTTCAAACGATTCTGCTGCCTCAGACTCCCAAAGTGCTGGGATTACAGGCATGGGCCACCATGCCCCGCACTATGGGTTATCTCTTTACTTTGTTGTTTTCTTTGCTGTGCAGAAGCTTTTAAGGTTGATACAATCCATTTGTCTATTATTCGCCTTTGTTGTCCGTGCTTTAGGCATGATATCCAAAAATCATAGGTCAGACTAATGGTGTGGAGCTATTCTCCCATGGTTTCTTCCAGTAGTTTTACAGCTCCAGGTCTAACATTCAAGTCTTAATGCATTTTCAGTTGATTTTCACATATGGTATGAAATAAGGATCCAATTTTATTTTTCTGCCTGTGGAGATCCAGTTTTTCCCGAACAGTTTATCGAAGAGGCTGTTCTTTTCCCATTGCATGTTCTTGATCCCTTTGTCAAAAATCAACTGACAGTAAATGCATGTGTATATTTTCTTTGATGAGGTGTCTGTTCAAATATTTTACACATTTTAAAATTAGATTATTTTATGATGAGTTGTGATAATTCTTTACATATTTTGGATGTGAGTCCCTTATGAGATGGCCGATTTGCAGTATGTTTTTCCAGTTTGTGACTTGTATTTTCCTTCTTTTAATGGTATATTTCAAAGGCCAGAGATTCTCAATTTGAATGAAGCCCATTTTATCAATTTTGCCTCCTGTGGATCATGGTTTTGGAGTTGTATCTAATAAGTAATCTGCCTACTTTGGGGTTGATTGACTATTTTTATGTTTCCAGATTCTCTCTTCTGAGGACTTGCTAGCTATAACTCCTTGAGTTTTAGTAGTTTACTTAGTATCTATACTATACATGTTTAACTTATAGTCTATATTTGAGAAACGTTATGCCACTTCACCTGTAGTATCAGAACCTTGTAATAACATCCTTTCACTTCTCCCACACTTCACCTAAGCCTTTGTGCTACTATTGTCATGCATTTTTCTTTCTATGTATTTTTAAACTAAGAGAAAATATTAGTGGCCGGGTGTGGTGGCTCACGCCTGTAATCCCAACACTTTGAGAGGCCAAGGCAGGCTTGAGCTCAGGAGTTTGAGACCCACCTGGGCAATGTGGCAAAACCCCGTCTCTACAAAAAATACAAAAAATCTAGATGAGTGTGGTGGTGTGCTCTGCAGTTCCAGCTACTCATGAGGCCGAGGTGGGAGAATCGGTTGAGCCCAGGAAGGTCAAGGCTGCAGTCAGCCATGATTATGCCACTGCACTCCCCACTTGGGTGACAGAGTGAGACCCTGCTTCACACACTAAATAAATTAATTTAATTAAATAAACAAAACTATAGAGAAGTATCAAGACTATGGAATTTGCAGACAGACCTTCTTTCCTTATTCTCTTTCCTGGAGCCGAGACTTTCAACATCAGAATAACAATTCCCGTTTCAAAACCCTGTTTGTTTTTTTTTTTTTTTAAATTCCCACAAATGAAGGGGCCTGAAAATGATTAGTGCTATGGTTTGAATGACTCCTTTGAAACTCATGTTGGAATTTAATTGTTGTTGTAATAGTATTAAGAGGTGGGACATTTAAGAGGTGATTAATGCTGTTATCTCTCATGAGTGAGTTAGTTATTAAGAAAGTGGGCTCCTGATAAAAAGATAAGTTTGGTCCCCATCCTGTCTCTTTGTGTCTCACCCATGCGATGCCCCTGCACCATATTACAACACAGCAAGAACACCCTCACCAGATGCAGCTCTTCCATCTTGAATTTTCCAGCCTCCAGAACTGTCAACCAAATAAACTTCTATTATTTATAACTTACCCAGTCTGTGCTAGTCTATTATAGCAGCAAAAAGTGAATTAAGACAGTTTCTTTTGGCCAGATGCAGTGGCTCATGCCTGTAATCCAAGCACTTTGGAGACTGAGGCAGGTGGATCACGTGAGGTGAGAAGTTCAAGATCAGCCTGGCAAATATGGTGAAACCCTGTCTCTACTAAAAATACAGAGATTAGCTGAGCATGGTGGTGCATGCCTGTAGTCCCAGCCACTCAGGTGGCTGAGGCAGGAGAGCTGCTTGGACCCAGGAGGCGGAGGTTGAGGTGAGCCAACATTGTGCCACTGCACTCCAGCCTGGGTGACAGAGTGAGACGTTGTCTCAAAAAAAGAAAAAAAAAAAAAGTTTCTTTTTAGGATTGAAGATGAACAAAGGTATCGCATATGAAATATAATGATAGATGTTACTTGGATTTACATAGAACATTATGATTCACATAGTCGTTTTTCCACAGGTTCAAAAATACTGTCTACACATACCGAATCTTCAGAGAGAGACATGGGTATTACAAGATACAGGTAAGAACAAAAAAGGACTGCGACAACAACAGCAAAAAGGCTTAGGAAGAAGAGCCTGGGAACATGTCTTCGACCTGAGCCATGACTGCGTGAAAGCATTCTAAAACAGAAGGCACAATGCAGAGATGAGGGTCAGATCAAGAGTTAACCTGGTTTTCCCCTAAGAGAAAAAAAAAGATTCTAGGCTAGGGTTCTACTTTTGAATAACCCCCACTGTTATTCCACTGTGGCTCCTCCAGTGGTCAAATGCACCAACCTGGACTCCAACCAAAACCTCTGTTGTATTAGAAGACTCAACAGTGATGCAGGATGGAAACAGAAAGAGACGGAATCTCACTCTATCACCCAGGCTGGAGTGCAGTGGCACCATCTCAGCTCTCTGCAACCTCCATCCTTGTTCGAGCGATTCTCTGCCTCAGCCTCCTGAGTAGCTGGGATTACAGGCGCCTGCCACCATACCCAGCTAATTTTTTGTATTTTTAGTAGACACAGGGTTTTACCATGTTGGCCTGGCTGGTATCAAACTCCTGACCTCAAGTGATCCCACACACCTCAGCCTCCCAAAGTGCTAGGATTACAGGCGTGAGCCACCGTGCCCAGCCAGAAAATTCTATTTTAAAATTATTTTTTAAAGGTATATTAGAAAATAGTACTTGTTTACTAGCTATACAAGTAAACAGAAAACAACTATTTACAACTTAACTGAGTTGTGTTGCCATTCCTACTTTCTATTTACATTAGGATGTTTTTGGACTGGCTTTCCTCACTTGGAGTTTCTGAATTCATCCAGTATACAAATTGCATATTTTAAAGACATGCAATTAACCCAAATGTCCATCAATGATAGACTGGATAAAGAAAATGTCGTATATATACACCAGCAGCCATAAAAAAGAATGAGATCATGTCCTTTGCAGGGACGTGGTTGGAGTTGGAGGCTGTTATCTTTAGCAAACTAACACAGGAAGAGAAAACCAAATACTGCATGTTCTCACTTATAGGTGGGAGCTGAGTGACAAGAACACATGGACACACAGAGACCTACACACATTGGGGCCTATTGGAGGGTGGAGGGTGGAAGGTGGGAGGAGGGAGAGAATCAGGAAAAACAGCCAATGAATGCTGGGCTTAATATCTGGATGATGGAATGATCTATGAGGCAAACCACCATGGCACATGTTTACCTATTGTTTACCTGTATAACAAACCTGCACATCCTGCACATGTACCCCTGAACTTAAAATAACAGTTGGAAAATCTTTTAAACATTTCGTTTTTGCATTCCCATCAGAAGTCCACTTCTGATCATCCTCTAAGATAGCAAGGCCTCCCAGTAGGGTACAGACATAAGCTCTTAGAGGGGTACCCTTCACAGTGTATCTGTAAGAACTGCCCCAGATAAACTGGCCAAGGATGGGGGTCAATCAATACTATGGACTTCATTGAGATCCCCTGAATGCAAATCCTCTTTACTCAGAGTGGCTCAAGTCAGAGGTTGGTCTTAGAAATGAGAGTTTCTCCTCAGAAGAGCTCCTGAAAGAAGCACTAAAAACAGAAAGGAACAACCAGTACCAGCCACTCCAAAAATGTCCTAAATGGTAAAGAGCATTGACACAACGAAGAAGCTGCATCAACTAATGGGCAAAACAACGAGCTAGCATCAAAATGGCAGGATCAAATTCACACATAACAATATTAACCTTGAGTGTAAATGGGCTAAATGCTCCAATCAAAAGACACAGACTGGCAAATTGGATAGAAAGTCAAAACCCATTGGTGTACTGTATCCAAGAAACCCATCCCACGTGCAAGGATACAGATAGGCTCAAAATAAAGGGATGGAGGAAGATTTACCAAGTAAATGGAGAGTAAAAAAAAGCAGGAGTTGCAATCCTAGTCTCTGATAAAATAGACTTTAAACCAACAAAGATCAAAAGGGACAAAGAAGGACATTACATAATGGTAAAAGGATCAATGCAACAAGAAAAGCTAATGATCCCAAATATATACACACCCAATACAGGAACACCTAGATACATAAAGCAAGTTCTTAAAGACTTACAAAGAGACTTAGACTCCCACACAATAATGGTGGGAGACTTTAACACTCCACTGTCAATATTAGACAAATCAACGGACAGAAAATTAACAAGGATATCCAGGACTTGAACTCAGAACTGGACCAAGCAAACCTAATAGACATTTACAGAACTCTCCACCCCAAATCCACAGAATATACATTCCTCTCAGCACCACATCACACCTACTCTAAAACTGACCACATAATGGGGAGTAAATCACTCCTCAGCAAATGCAAAAGAATGGAAATCATAACAGTCTCTCAGACCACAGTGCAATCTAATTCGAACTCAGGATTAAGAAACTAACTCAGAATTGCACAACTTAATGGAAACTGAACAACTGGTTCTTGAATGTTGACTGGGTAAACAATAAAATGAAGGCAGAAATAAAGATGTTCTTTGAAACCAATAAAAACAAAGACACAACGTACCAGAATCTCTGGGAAACATTTAAAGCAGTGTCTAGAGGAAAATTTGCAGCAATAAATGCCCACATGAGAAGCAAGGAAAGGTCTAAAATCGACACCCTATCATCAAAATTGAAAGAGCTAGAGGAGCAAGATCAAAAATACTCAAAAGCTAGCAGAAGATAAGAAACAACTAAGATCAGAGCAGAACTGAAGAAGATAGAGACACAAAATAACCCTTCAAAAAATCAATAAATCCAGGAGCTGATTTTTTGAAAAGATCAACCAAACAGGCCACTAGCCAGATTAATAAAAAATAAAAGAGAGAAGAATCAAATAGATACAATAAAAAACGACAAAGGGGATATCACCACAGATTCCACAGAAATACAAACCACCATCAGAGATTACTACAAACAACTCTATGCACATAAACCAGTAAACCTGGAAGAAATGGATAAATTCCTGGACACTTGCACCCTCCCAAGCCTAAACCAGGAAGAAGTCAAAACCCTGAATAGACCAATAACAAGGGCTGAAGTTGAGGCAGGAATTAATAGCCTACCAACCAAAAAAAGCCCAGGTCCAGATGGGTTCACAGCTGAATTCTACCAGACGTACAAAGAGGAGCTGGTACCACCCCTTCTGAAATTATTCCAAACAATCCAAAAAAAGGGAAACCCTTCCAAATCATTTTATGAGACCAATGTCATCCTGATACCAAAACCCAGCAGAGACTCAACAAAAATAGGAAAACTTCAAGCCAATATCCATGATGAACATTGATGCAAAAATCTTCAATAAAATACTGGCAAACTGATTGCAACAGCACATCAAAAATCTTATCCATCATGATCAAGTAGGCTTCATCCCAGGGATGCAAGGCTGGTTCAACATATGCAAGTCTATAAATATAGTCCACCACATAAACAGAACCAAAGACAAAAACCACATAATTATCTCAATAGATGCAGAGAAGGACTTTGACAAAATTCAACAGCACTTTATGCGAAAAAACTCTCAATAAACTAGGTATCGATGGAATGCATCTCAAAATAGTAAAACGTATTTATGACAAAGCCACAGCCAATATCATACTGAATGGGCAAAAACTGGAAGCATTCCCTTTGAAATCTGGCACTAGACAAGGATGCCCTCTCTCACCACTCCTATTCAATATAGTATTGGAAGTTCTAGCCAGGGAAATCAGACAAGAAAAAGAAATAAAGCGTATTCAATTATGAAGGGAGGAAGTCAAATTGTCTCTATTTGCAGACAACATGATTATATATTTAGAAGACTCCATCGTTTCAGCCCAAAATCTCCTGAAACTGATAAGAAACTTCAGCAAAGTCTCAGGATACAAAATCAATGTACCAATAAGCAGACTTATATACCAATAAGCAGACTTAAAGAGAGCCAAATCAAGAATGAACTGCCATTCACAATTGCTACAAAGAGAATAAAATACCTAGGAATACAACTAACAAGGAACGTAAAGGACCTCTTCAAGGAGAACTACAAACCACTGCTCAAGGAAATAAGAGAGGATACAAATAGATGGAAAAACATTCCACACTCATGGTTAGGAAGAATCAATATTGTGAAAATGGCCACACTGCCCAAAGTAATTTATAGATTCAATGCTATCCTCATCAAGCTACCTATGACCTTTTCTTCACACAACTGGAAAAAACCACCTTAAACTTCACATGGAAACAAGAGAGCCCACACAGCCAAGTCAATTCTCAGCAAAACGAACAAAGCTGGAGGCATCACGCTACCTGACTTCAAACTATACTACAAGGCTACAGTAATCAAAACAACATAGTACTGTTACCAAAACAGAAATATAGACCAATGGAACAGAACAGAGGCCTCAGAGGCAATGCCATACATCAACAACCACCTGATCTTTGACAAACCTGAAAAAAACAAGCAATGGGAAAATGATTCCCTGTTTAATAAATGGTGTTGGGAAAACTGGCTAGCCATGTGCAGAAAGCTGAAACTGGACCCCTTCCTGACGCCTTACACTAAAATTAACTACAGATGGAATAAAGACTTAAACATAAGACCTAACACCATTAAAACCTTAAAAGAAAATCTAGGCAAAACCATTCAGGACATAGGCATAGGCAAGGACTTCATGAATAAAACACCAAAAGCATTGGCAACAAAAGCCAAAATAGACAAATGGGATCTAATTAAACTCCAGAGTTTCTGCACAGCAAAAGAAACAATCATTAGAGTGAACTGGCAACCAACAGAAGGGGAAAAAATTTTTTGCAATCTACCCATCTGACAAAGGGCTAATATCCAGAACCTACAAAGAACTAAAACAGATTTACAAGAAAAAAACAAACCCATTCAAAAGTGGGAGAAGGATACGAACAGACGCTTTACAAAAGAAGACATACATGAGGCCAACAAACATATGAAAAAATGCTCATCATCACTGGTCATCAGAGAAATGCAAATCAAAACTACATTGAGATACCATCTCATGCCAGTTAGAATGGAGATCATTAAAAAATCTGGAGACAACAGATGCTGGAGAGGATGTGGAGCAATAGGAACACGTTTACACTGCTAGTGGGAGTGTAAATTAGTTCAAGCATTGTGGAAGACAGTATGGCGATTCCTCAAGGACCTAGAAATAGAAATTCCATTTGACCCAGCAATCCCATTACTGGGTATATATCCAAAGGATTATAAATCGTTCTATTATAAAGACACATGCACACGTATGTTCAATGCAGCACTGTTTACAATAGCAAAGCCCTGGAACCAACCCAAATGCCCATCAATGATATCCTGGACAGGGAAAATGTGGCACATATACACCATGGAATACAATGCAGCCATAAAAAACAATGAGTTCGTGTCCTTTGTAGGGAGATGGATGAGCCTGGAAACCATCATTCTCAGCAAACTGACACAAGAACAGAAAATCAAACACCTCATGTTTTCACTCATAGGTGGGTGTTGAACAATGAGAACACATGGACACAGGGAGGGGAGCATCACACACTGGGGTCTATTGAGGAGGACTAGGGGAGAGACAGTGGGGTATAGGGAGTTGGGGAGGGATAATATAGGGAGAAATGTCAGATGTGGGTGACGGGGATGAAGGCAGCAAACCACATTGCCATGTATGTACCTATGCAACAATCCTGCATGTTCTGCACATATACCCCAGAACCTAAAGTACAATAACATAATAATTATATATAAATAAAAATGTATAAAGAAATCTTTAAAAACAAAACAGAAATGAGAGTTTTTGTGAACTGGAAGTGTGTGAGCTCTGGCCACTCACTTTCAGTTCATCGGCTCATAGAGGCAGCCTTGAAAAACCACTGTTTTGAGAAGTGTCACATTTTACACACAATTACATGATCATGCCTAATATTCTTTCTTGTATTTTTGCAGGCTGCGGAAGGTGTTCCAAAACAGGTCTTTCCAAACCTAAAGGAACTGATCTCCAAATATGAAAAACCAAATCAGGGGCTGGTGGTTGGCCTTTTAAAGCCAATAAAGAGAACCAGCCCCAGCTTGAGGTGGAGACAAACGAAATTGGAGTTGGAAACATTTATGGTAAAATCTCTCACATGGGGGCCAGAAAGGATTCTTAATTCTATTTCCACCAATGCCTTCCTTTGTAAAACTCAATACAGATAAATGTTCTATGACATTCTCTAAAAAGCTTCATCCTACTAAGAGCAGTTTCCATTTTGTTGAGAAGTGGTGTCTTCTAGTCCCCGAAGGCCAACACATAGATCTTGCTGCATTTGCAGCCAGGCTAGCAAGGGTGGTTCCGGGGCAGACAGCTGACTTCAAATGCATTCTGTGAACTTGTGCAGACCATTCAAGTTTGAAAATAAATGGGCAAATGGACAGGTTTTCAAATGAGAAAATCACTTTAGCCCTTCAATTCCTCCCCAATGCTCATACTGTTACATTTTGCTCAATATTTGCTAAGCATTCATTTATGAAGTGCTGGGTGTTAAATTATGTCAGATACATTTTTAAACGTATGAAGCCATGGTGGAAAAAGAGATGGTCAGTAAATCTGTGCACAGAGAATCCCTACCGAGACCTCTCAAATGATATCACGAGTAGTCATTCTTGCTTACCCACATCCTTGAAATCTGCTCTCAGGAAAGAATTTATTATCTGTCATTTGCAATGTTGTTTGAATTTAACTCAGACTTCCAGAAACACTTAGGGCTTAATCCTGTTTTCCCATGTTGGAATGTGTGGCTATATTCTCAGTGAAAGAGACTGCAGTTATCAGTGGCAGGTGATGGGATGAGATCAGATGTCCTCCCGAGGCAGAGGAACAGAGGACAGAGAGTTCTCGGGAAGCCTGCAATCACTCCATGCCTTTCTACACTGTCTGCAGCAAAGTCACCCTTTAGGCTGCAATAGCTGGCTTCTCTCCCCAGCAAGGCTAAGCATATTGTTTTAATGATTAAAACACAACCTCCTCCCCTACCATTATTTCTCTGTCCCCCACCCCATCCCCATGAAGGGCAGTGTGTACTCATGGAAACACAAAAATCACTTTCTATAGGTCCAGCTCTAGAAATGTAGACCCACAGCTACTTTCCCCCAAAATTTATAGAATAAAAAGCATAAAATGTGGCAGGGCTAGCAACCCAGAAATGTATCTGTGCTGCAGCCCTTAGGCAAACCCAGATGAGTTGCTGGGACCAGCTGGGGTGGTGGTAGTATTTGTCTCGACAGTGAGAAAAGAATCACAAATCCCAAGAGACGAAACCTCAGAAATCTTCCCCAAGAACTCGGCATGAATCCCACTCTACCAACTTTCCATGCCAGGCCAGTGCTGACTTACCAACTTTCCATGCCGGGTCAGTGCTAACACAGCGAGCTCCAAAATTCTTGGCTACAGAAGAGGAAATCTTCCCCGTCACCCTCTTCCTCCCCTTCCCTTTGCTGCCTTAGAACAAGCTTCAGGTGTTCTTACTTCAAGGGAAGCACGGGTGTCTTGCTGGTGAATGGAAACACCTGTGCGGGAAGCTCTGTGGCTTGGTTTATAAAGAGATCCCCTATTTTGTTAGGAGAGCTCCCTGTGGTACCCCAGCCTTTGAAGAGATAACTTTGAGGTGGCATCAAGTGGGCTCTGTGCCTGGGGAGGGGTCTTCTTTCTTTTGAGTGGGGTTGTTTGATATGACTTCTGGGTGTGGTCTCATGACTGGTCTGCTTTTTTTCTCTCCAAAGAACAGTAACAGCGATTATGTGGATATCTTGCCTTGAGGATAAGGCCGCTGGACAAAGCAAGTTGAAGAGATGGGTGACAGTTCTCACTGGTGACCCACTTCTGCAGGCATAGGTCCAAAGCACCAAACTCTAGTGGACAATTCAGACTCTCCTGGTCGTGTAAATGAAGATGTTCTGCTCACCAGCATCAGAGGGCACTCTCCCTATCCCTGCCTCCCAGACATACACCAGAGCAATTTCAAAGCCCTCTCCATTTTCCCTCTTTCTTGGAATGGGACAGCCTGAAACTTTTCCTGATGACTTGTTAAAAGTACCACCGTACATCATGGCTGACACCCTCCTTCAGACCATGCAGTCAGAGAGGCAGCTTCATACAGAGGAGGGCACACTTGTCTGTGAGTTTGAAGCCCTGAACCCCAGTCATGTGGCCATGTGACTTTGAACAGGTTTCTTCCCATCTCTAGGTCTTAGTTTCTTTGTCTGTGTGGTTGGGTGGGATGATAGACACTGCCCCAGTCTCTCTGTTGAGCCTGCTTGTGTCAGGTGAAGGTGAGGGATCGGGAGTGATGGAGATGCCTACGGTCAGCACGTTCTCTGTACCTGCTGGACCCCAATGTGCACCCTTCTCCCTCCAGCCTGGGCTACTCCCCTCCTGGTTCTTCTTTCTAACCTTAAACCAGCTGGTGAGCATTGCCCCGGCCACACTTTCTCCCTGATTTTGCTCAATTCTACTTCTGCAGCAACCATTTCAACAGCATGAATATGGTTCTGTACAATGATATAGATGGAGATTTCTAAGATATTCTACGTGTGATTTCTGTTCCCCACTAGGTTCTAAGTGCCATGAAAGCGTGGTTGGATCTCCCTTGTATCCTCTACAGTGTGTAGAAATTTGTGCTGCTCTGAGCTGTGCCCGGTTTAGAGAAATTGACTGGAAGCACATTGCTGAGGGGGGTTTGTTGAATTGGTTTCTAAGGTTTATTGAAACCAATAAGCTGAATTTTTCTGCTTGTTCAAAATGTGAATTAGGACCTGGTTAGTTTGAAATGTACCAAATTCTATGCCCTTTCTCTTGCCTAGCATCAAATTGTAGTAATTCGTTTCACCCCACTGGACTTAGCATCAGAGTTTTTAAAGAGAGGAGCTCAAGACTTACAGGTAACATGAACAGACATTGTGGCTGGAGCCCCAGAGTACAGACCATTGTGAGCTTTGGGGTCACAGCAAGTCACGGCTCCTTCTACTCACATGTAGGCTCCTACTCCTACATGTGTCTGGTAGGCACGACAAGTGTCCTCTTTTACTTTTCAAAACTGACTTAGGTATTCATGGACCTCGATTCCTCCATATACATTTTATAATAAATGCATGAAATTGCTCAAAACCTCATTTTGGAATTTTGAACAAACTTGCAACAAATTTATAAATAGGAGAGAACGGATGTTCTTGTGGTTTTTCCCATGCATAAACATGCCACATTCATTTTCTTGGGTCATCTTTTTTGCCCTTTTATGGAGTCATAAATTTTCACAGCCGAAGCCTTGTATATTCTGTTAGATCAATTTCCAATTACTTTCAGTTGCTGTAAATGCTGTCTCATGTTTTAGTACTTTTCTAACAGGCTATGGTGGTTGTGAAATGTTGACCCTCTCATTAGTTTACCTGTTGATTCTATTGTGCTTTCTGTGTAAATGATTTTTGTCAGCTGTAAATAATATTTTATTCTCTTTCCTTTCAATATCTATGCTCATTTATCTTTTGTGTTTACCCATTGGTAAAGCCCCTGTATGTATTAAACAGTCCACAGTCATGATAGCGAGTATTCTCATGCTATTACAGTTTTACAGTATTACAGAGAATGCTTAGAAATTTTCTCTATGTGAGGGTGGTGTTTCTTGTAACCTTATTAAAGGCTATTTTATAATTTTTACTGGAAATGTTTTGACATTTATTGTGATTTTTTTCTACATCTATTGAGACAGTCACATTCCTTTTGTCTTCACTCCATTATAAAGCTGAGTTATAAAGTTAATAAAATTGTTGATATCGTATCATCCTTGCCTTGTTTAACTTGATCATATTATATTATTTTTCATAAACTGTGGGATTTGGTAAGTTATTATTTCATTTAAGATTTTCACATTAAAACCCATAAATGAAATAGGACTATAACATACTGAATCATGGTTATATTGTTCATGTAAAGTGAAGAAAAGTCTTTCTCTTTTTAATATTTTCTGCAACAACTTTTTAAGGTAAAGGTTATTTGTTCCAGGCTGGGTGAGGTGGTTCATGCTTGTAATCCAAGCACTTTGGGAGACTGAGGTCGGGGGATCACTTGAGGTCAGGAGTTTGAGATCAGCCTGGCCAACATGGTGAAACCCCCATCTCTACAAAAAAACAAAAACCAGGTGTGGTGGCACACACCTGTAATCCCAGCTACTCAGGAGGATGGAGTGAGAGAATCACTTGAACCCGGGAGGTGGAGGTTGCAGTGACCTGAGATCATGCCAGGGCACTTCAGCCTGGGTGACAGAGTGAGACCCTATCTCAAAAAAGAAACAAAAATAAAAATAAACTTATCTGTTCCTTGACATTTTTTAGTACAGTACTTTCTTATAAAACTGAGTTTGAGGCTCTAGTGGAGTGGAGTGGGGGGCATTTTTTTATTACCGTGTTAATATTAATACTTATTTATTTGTTAAAATATTTTGCCAATTTTGACATTTTTTGTTTTTCCAGAAATGTATTGATTTTGTCTGTTTTCAGAATTATTGGCAGATAGTTCATAATATTCTTGTATTATTTTAATGATTTCTTGTGACTGTAGCCACATCTCCTTCCTCACTCTGTGTCCTATTTGGATCTTACTCTTTTATATTTATGGATTTTATCTATCTTGTTAGTCTTTTCAAAGCCAGCTTTTGGTTTTGTTAGCCTTTTTTGTTACTGTTTTTAGATTGCTATTCTCTATTTGATTTCCAACTTCATTTCAGGGGGGCTTATCTGACTTGTTTTCAATACTTATTATTATTTTATTTATTTACCAACAGGATGTGCCCAATGTCAATGCTTATTATTTTCTAATAAATATAGTTAAATTTATGAATTTAACTCAAGGTACTATTTTAGCTGTATCCCATAAATTTTAACACAAATAGTGTGTATTGCTGTTCAGGTCAAAGTACTTTTAATTCTTGTAAAAATATCTTCTTCAATCCAAAAACTGTTTTGAAGTTTGTAACTGTTTTCAAACACACATTTTTAGTTATTTTAGTATAGATTTCAGACTATATCACGTTAAGATTAAATAACAGCTTGACTTCAATTTCTGAGGTTTCCTTGCTGACCCGGTATATGTGAACATTCTGTGAATATTTCATCCGTTTGAATTGCTCTTTCTATTCATTTGAAAGCTCATTCTCTTCACCTCTTCCCCAGATGTATTCAAGATTGTAGATTATATAAAACAAATATTTTTATAGATTTGTATATTTTTATCTATCTGATCTATCAGCATCAGAGAAAGAGAAATCTTTCATTTTAATTCTATGTATAATAATGTTTAGCTTTCTGATTATCATAGTATATTAACTTATTTTTGTCATTTTACCATTCTTATTTTAGCTGTTTTAAGTTCACATTTTTATGTGTATATATTTTTATTATTTTATCATCTTCATTTGTTTCTTTTATTTTATAAAGTATTTCTCCTTGTCTCTTATTAGTTTTGCCTTTATTTTTATTTTATATCATATTAAAATTGCTATCCCAACTTTTATTCCCAGTATATAATTTTCTGCCCTTTCATTTCCAAGTTTTTTGTGCCTTTTATCTCTGTCTTCTGTGAACATAATATTGCTGGATTTTTTTTTTCTCCAATTTAAGATTCTCTCTTTTGATTAGTGAGTTCAATACACATATTTATTGTAATTTGTTCTATTGGAATTTGTCTCTGCCATCTTATACCATTCTTTCCATTTCCTATACGTTTTTTCCTTTTTTTCTCCTTTTCTGCTTTCCATTCCATCAAATTTACCTCTGTTAGCTTGAAAGCTCTATTAAAAAAAAAACAATTTTAATGGTTACCCATAACTTACTCGGCCCTGTATTTTTATTTTGCTCTATAATGTTATAAATGTATCAATAGTTATAATTTAGCATACTCGCATTTCTCTCCTGTCACCATCACCAATCCCATTAGATTTTCTGACATTATCTAAAATTTTAATTGTTATTTACTCTTTTGAGTCCTTTATCATTTAAATAACGGTATACTTTACTGAGTCAATTACTTATCCTGGTATATTTACAAACACATAGCACTCTCACGAGTTTCTCTTCTTGCTAGAATATTTTCTGCAAAAGTATCGTGCATATTTGAAAATTGCTAAGAGTAGATTTTCAGTGTTCTCATCAAAAACGGTCTTTGAGTAGTAAACATTTTGCAGTCTTTTTTATTTTTGATTAATTTAAATAATTGAACTAAATATAGAATTGTAGGTTTAAAGTTTTTTTCCTTCAATGGTATAAGACATATTAAGTCACTAGCATTTTACATGTAGGTTTCTTACTGAGATGTCTAATGTCAATCTGATCCTCCTTCACAAAGCTGACCTTTTTTTCTGAAAAGCTGAAAGAGGCCTATCTTCATGATCTTAAATTTCACTGTAATGTGCCTAACAGTGAGTTTTTTCCTTCTCTGTCAAATGTGAAACTTTATGTGCCATTTTATTCTCAGGATTTTAATATTTCTTTACTTTTATCACTATTTAAATGAATAGAATGAATGAATGAATGAAAGAATTCTCATTTTTTAAAGATTTTTTCTTCTATTTTTTCCCTCCTACTGGAGTTTTTAATTAAGAACTGCCCTCTCTTTTATTTTAAAATATAGAAATGATATTTGTTAAATAATCTTAGAAAAAATACAAGCCTCTCTAAAATGGAGATAATATTTACTTCACACATAGCTATTAGTTTTGTCAGGAAAATCTTCCATTCAGTTACCACAAACAGCAATACCCAATGCCAGCCACAAGAGGTCAGACAGCCATCAAGAAAACCAGTATTGCTGGGGTTTTCTTCCTCTCTCTTCTTTCTCTCTCTCTGTCTTCTTTCTCTCTCTTTCCCTTCTTCCTTCCCCCTTTCCTTTCTTTTCCTTTCCTTTCCCTGTCTTTCTTTTCTCTTCTCTTCTCTTTTCTTTCTTCTCTTTTTCTTTTCTCTTCTTTTCTTTTCTAGCACTGCTGAGTACCATGGTAGCTATTAGACCTGAAACATTTCTTTAGCAAGTAGTCTCCAAACAATACTCACTTCCCCACTGAATGCTTAATCTCTAGGGTTGATAACAGGATTAGCGTATAAGCCAGGCTTCCCTGAGTCTTCAATCTGAGATGCAATAGAAGTGCTCTTGCCACTCCTACTTCAGGGCAAAATTCTTGCAATTTTGAGTAGGCTCTTACCAACACCTTTAAGAAAGAATGTTTTCAGGAGGTGCTATTTTTTGTTAGCTCTGCCACTTACTGATGGAGTGATGATGGCAAATTGCTAAGACTCCCTAAGCCTCTGGTCAGCCTCATCTGGAAAATGAGGATAATGACTCACCACACAAAGTTACTATGGGGCCTCACTGAGACCAGGTCATCGTGTTAATGATGCAGCTGGTTCCTCTTGTGTAAAATGAGGGGACTGTGAAATGGGTCTTTAAGTTCCCATCCCTTATGAATATGCAGTGTTTAATGAAATTGTATTGATCTTGGAGAAGATCTAACTCAAAAAGATGTTTCTGAGCCATGAACGTTTTCTAGAATTATTTATCAGACCAGCGTGATAGAGACGGAGAAGAGCTGTGCAGTGGGGGCAGATGGCTGTTTCTCAGGCCCAAAGACCTAGGCCTTCCCAGCTCGTTCTGCCTCTCAGTTCTAAGACCCAGGAAGTTGGCTTTGTCATCATCTCAGCCTCAGTTTACCTGTTCCTAAGATGAGGCTGAAATACCTCCCTCACAAAAGATAAGATATGAGATAATGTGTGTGAATCTCTTTAAGCACAATGGAGTAACATCCGTATCTGGAAAATGGGCTTAGTAAGACCTCCCTTGGAGGGCTATCAGAAAAACAAATGAGACCATGTGTATAAATAGATTAACACAATTCCTGGAGTATCTAGAAGCTTCAGAGAATGACAAAGCACTAATTAATAGTCAAGCCTAACACAGTGAAGTAGAATGTTAAGAATTGGAACTCAGAGCCCTGTAAGCTGCTCCCAGAGGTAGGCAGGGGCCTGGCACTGAAGCACAACCCTTCTTGCATGATGCTGAATGTAAGTGCTTGCTTCTACCAGCTCCACGGCAAGGTGGCACCTGTCCAAGGTACAGAGTTAATGAAGGCTCTGGCTGCAGATAAATGAGCCTCACATTGGCCCATTAATCACTTTCCACTTTGAAAATGGCCACCTTCAATCCTTCTCCGCAGAGTTGATGATCACATACAGAGGCTGCCTGTATGGATAGACACCCTGATGGAGAGGGACTGAAAGAGGTCCTGCTGGTCTACCCCAGAGCCCATATAGTCTGTTCCACACAAATCCAACGGCAAGTTTCCTGAGTTTAGTTCCATTCAAAGAGCATCTTTATCGTGCTCCTGCAACATGCCAGGCACTATGCTGGGAACCGAGGAGTCAGAGATGAAGATGGCGTGGTCCCTGCCCCTGAGCTCAGGGACCTGTAGGACAGAGACACAAGGAGGAAGCACTTCCTATGGCACATAGCAAGTGCCGTGATGGAGGAACTCATAGAACGCTATGGGAGCACAGAGGAGGCGTGGGGTAGTGTCAGGAAGCCACCTTGGAGGGAGGGATGCCTGAGTGTAAATGTGAAGGATGAATGAACATAGCCTGGTAAAGTCAGAGCAAAGGAAAAGGAAGGTAGAAAGGTGACCTGGGCAGATGGACCACCTTAAACGCAGGCATGGAAGCAATTCGGAGCAGGTTGGGGCTCCCAGGGAACTGCAGCAGAGAGGCAGCAGTACCGGATGTCACCTCGAGGCAGGCAGGTGGCCACAGATAATCTAGAGCGCAGAGAACCCACCTGACACCTCCCCAACATGCGTCTCAGCAAGTCTCCTGGCCTGGTCACAGCATGCGCCACCTACATAGTCGCTGACTGATGATTAAGGGGGTGGGGGTGGGGGTGGGGAGGGGAGGCATGGGCAAGGCTCCTACCCCCTTCTCCCCCACCAGCTTTCTTACATGCGAAATCACTTCCTAGATGGCTGACACAGCCTTTCCAGGAGGCCCAGCTCCTAGAAATGTCACACGTTGGCCAGGTCTAAAGAGTGCTTGCCAGGTCAGCTGCAAAGACTTCCTGACACATTAGACCCAGGATTCAAGTTGAGCAAGGGAGGTTGGCTGCAACAGAATTTAGCAGGTTCCAGGACATTGTGAGAAGGCAAAAAACAACAGAAGCAGTCCACACGTGTCCTGAGCTTTTCTCTCCAGCAAGGGGACCCATCCATTGCAGGCTCAGGATAAAGAGGGGGCATGCATCTTGCCGAAGCTGCAAAGCCTTCCCAGGACTGATAGTTCACTTTTCTCCTCCTCTTTGGCTTGCCCCGTGAAGGCCTGAACCAACCCAAAGCGCTCCTGTGAGCACCACAGGGAATTGTTCTAAGTTGCTGTGAGTTAGCCCCTGAAGCGGGCTGAACCCTCAGATGTGCTTGAACATCAGACCAAGCCAACAGGAATTCTGCAATAAATACAAGCCTAGAAAGCAGGTGGCGGCCGACATGGAGGGATGATTCAGGAAGGCGGTGGCTAAGCAGATGGCGCTGGAAACAGCTGGCTGGCTACACACGGCAAAAAAGAAAAAAGTTGCAGTTTGTTGGGAGGTTGCTTTTTGTTTTGGGGTTTTTTGTTTTGTTTTGGTCAATTCTAAAGAACAACCATTGGCAATGTTCCCTGCTCTATACAACCAACAGATTCCTCAGGCAACTCGCGCGAGGGAGAATACAGCCTGGAGTCTGAGGTGGTCCTTAAATGTTTCCTCAAGCTTGGGTCCTCATCTGTGTTGTTAATAGCCAAGTGATTCGTTTTGTGGGGTAGCTTCCCCAGGCTCCCCTGGGCTGGAGTATTTATCATGGCAGCAGCTGGAGATAAGCTGGACACAAAGAGGATTTGTGTCTCAGGAGAGCTGGTCCCTAGATACGGAAAGTGGAGGAATTTTCTCATTAGGAGGAAGTCAGTGGTGGGGACTCCGGGCTTTCATCCTGTGCCCCCAGTACAAACAGTAGCAGGGAGGGGCGTCCTGGAGGGGGGATGTGCTTGTGGATGCTTTCACTGGACAACTTAAGGCTTCCAGAATGGATTTCCTTGGGAGAGATGAAAGGTATTAAATGCCATGTGCATTGATGAAGCTTTCGAAGGGGGAGGTAGGAGTCTCTCTACAAGAGCTATATAGACTTAATTGCTTGTTCCCACTCACAGAGGGGCCACAGTGGGAGGCTCCAGACTGCATGTCCCAAACCCGAGCAGTGAACTGGGCGACTGAAGCCCAGGGCACTCTGAGGGCCAAAATCTCACAGAAGCCATCACTGAGTTTGCCACCACAGCTAGGCTGGGCTGGGAAACTCCGCAGTGTGGGGAGGGGAGAAGAGAGAGGACAGGGAGTCCAAGCACAGAGTTCTAGAACACTACCAGGATTCACTGACCTCAAAGAGATTGTGAAATCTTGGAGCAGATTAAACCAGCCCAGCAGGAATTTTCTGAGATGAGGGTAGCATCTGAGTACGTTCCCGGGTCAGCTAATTTCATTAAGTCTGAATACCAGCTGGGGTCCCCGCCAGCATGGGCATAGACGTAAGGGATGAAGTGGGTTTCCTGGTGGCCTGTGAGTGTGTTTCCTTCAGCAACTACTACTGGCAGATTTAGTCCAGAGGAAACGAGCAGTCTCGGCTGAAATTGATTGCCTCACCCGAGCCCTGCTTTGGTGATTCCACTGCACTTTCATGCCCTGATCGCATACCCTGTTCGCATAGCGCCTGGGAGGGCAGGTATGCTGGCGTCCCCATCCATTCAGAATGGAGAAAGAGGACCACATGCCACTTTTCCACCAATGTCAACACTGCCCTAGATAGCCCTTAGTGCATGGCAGGTAGTGGCTTGGGTATATTGCCTCAATAAATGCATCTTTGTTCCCCAGATTCTAGAACCGTGGTTCAGCATAGAGGACAGCATTAAAAAACACGACATATGCACTTCCATTTCTACACTTAAAATTTCCTCAAAAACTTTTTTTTGCACTAGAACTGTGTATACTTGATCTTAGACGAAAATAACGACTTTGCATAATAGTGGGAGAGAAAGGCATGTTAAAAGCACATTTCACACCTGAATGACTGCAGAAACAGCTCTGAAGCCATTCAGTGGGAGAGGCTGTCTGAAAAGTCACCGCAGCATACTCATCAAGAAAAAAGTTGCTATTTTAAGTATTTTCAATGCTTTTCCCATGCGTGGAACGTGGTGGATTGGTTTTTGTGTTTTTTCTGCTTTCCCTGGACAATCACGACACACCCCACTCCAGAGACAGCAAGCAACCTTTGAGAGCCCAGCTGTTCTCTTCTTGCCCCTCCTCTGAGAAACAAGGTGTGGGAGTGGAACAAGATGTAGAAAACATGAGGGACCTAGCCACACTGAGACGCCTCTGACAGGGAGCCAGGGGGCCCTTGCAGGCGGAACTGTGGAATCCAACTCCAGACACAGTCACTGCTGCACATGAGGGCTGCACAGAAACGTCCCATGTTTCCCTTTGGAAACGTGCGTGGCCTCTGTGAACCAAGCCCCTCCTTCCCTTCCTGTTTCTTCTCCACTTCCTTCCTTTTAAGGAGGATAAAGTCCTGGCCAATTCTCAGCTGTGTGGGTCCTCTGAGTCCTTGGATCTGACACTGGCTTAGGGGCAGCAATGGGGCAAAGAGACTCCAGGCCAACTCTTCTCTGAGCCACCTTCTCGCATCAAGAATGTCCCTGTCCAGGGCGGCCCTTGGGGGCAATTTCCCAGGAAGTACCTAAGTTCAAATCGCTGACATTTATTGATGACTCTCTTTGAGAAGCGGAGAGCTCTGGTCCCTCTCTGGAAGAAGGTGCTCACACGAATGCAAAGCACCACCTTTTTCTTGGTGAAAGAGGGCTGTGGACCCAGGTAAAGAATGAGTGGGCTAGAGGATGATCCGATGGCCATGTCCACTTCCTTCCAAGGAGGGTCCTTCCTGTGCACATCATGATGGCGCCCCTGAAACAGCAATGGGTCAAGTTGGCAGAGGTTCTCTCTCACAGTGGCCAGTCAGGGAAGCCGAGGATGGCACATCCTCAGAAGTCATTTCCCCACGAAGGATTCAGGCTGGAGGTGTCGGTAGTGCTCATCTTCCTCACATTTCTACCTCCCTCATTTCTCACTTTTCCAGGCTTACAAAGGAAAATGCCAAGGTCCACCACCCAGCAAGTCAGCCTTGAGGAAACGAATCACTCCATCAGTCGGGAGAAAAAACAGACAGACAGAGCCAGCAAACGAAACCAAGTCATTTTATTGTGCAATTTCCTTCTACCAGAAAATTCTAAAAATATAAATATTAACTCTCTAAAAAATACTCAGAATAGATCTGTAATCTTCCTCCTCCAAACTGGAGCCAATCTTCTTTAAAAGCTGTGGATTGCAGACATGTGTGTCTTCCATATCAGCCACATACACAGCATTCAGATACACCTCCTTCAATGCAGGGGGATACACCAGCCTCCTGCCAGGTTCTGGAAGCTCACCTTATAATCTACCAGGATAAAGCTGTGTGCTGAGGTGGGGTTATGATGGGGCTGAGGAGTAACAAGGAGATAAAAGACCCTGTGGTCCCAACTTCCTTATGTGAACATAGAAGACAGGTCCTTTACTCCTCCTCATTACTCTGCCCTCTCATGGACTGGGCTAACTGAAGGCCAAGCTCCCAGAGAAGCTGGACTCACTGTGTGGGATTAGTGGCTGCGTGGCCGCCAGGCTTCAGTCACAGGAAGGCCAGACTGTTGAGATAGATGCGGAAACCAGGTGAGGCTTTGGATGGACGACCTGGTCTGAGCCAAGCCCTCTGCAGAATGAGTGGTAGCTGCTCATCCTGCTGAGCTTTGGGGAGCCCCTAGCCCCTAGCACCAGGTAGTATCTGCAGCATCGAAGACCAGAAACCCAGTCTCAGAGAGCCTCCCAAGGTAGCAGCAACACTTCTGCAGCAGGCGGATGGGTGGGCTGTAGGCAGTTAGATTGCAGCAGGGTCCCGTGGTGCTGTATTCAGTATCAGACATAAGTCTGAAGAACACTGAGGTCACCCTGGCAATGGTCCTGGACATCCTGGTGGGATCCTTTTGTTCATCCTGGGTCTAAGAGTCTGGACTTCAGCAGCAGCTGGGCTTTACAGTGGAGACGGGGTACTTAAGAAAGGCTGCACCTGCAATCCCTGAACCCATGGCTGCCATATCACTGGGCCAGAGCCACCCTCGGCTCTAGAAGAGGAGAAGCCCCAGAGAGCAGGGGCTTGCTAAGTTTCCCATCAAAACACAAACCACGCTCCTGGTATGGGAAGCTCAGATGAAGTGGCTTGCTTCCAGGATGTGTTTAGGGACTCCATCCCCATCCTCAGCTGTGGTGTTTTGTGTTATACCCCAAACCATTCTGGGAAAATCACAGGACCCCGAACGCTAGTCCTGAGACCTTCTCTGACTTCAGGGTCAGATATTGCATCCTTGGAGAAAGAATGTATACATAAGCCCTGCTTACTCCACCAGGGCCTGCAGGTGCCCCGCTGCAGGGACCCTCACGAGGGACCAGAGACAGCTTGTGGTGAGCATGTGGTGAAATCTAGCTTTCTGGGAGAAGGAAGGCAATGGAAGGCAAGCGGTGGGAGGGCTGTGGCAAGGCCACACAGATGCAGAAGCAAGAATGCAGGAAGACACCCACATCCTAGCGATCCTGCTGAGGCTCCTAGTTCTATAGGAGTTAGCGTGGGCATTTTATATGGCAGTGGTAGTGGGAAGGGGAGTGGAAGCTTGGAGGTGAGAAGAGCTTGGAAGCAAGCCCTGGGTGTCCCAGAGCTTATGGGTGGGAAACCAAACAATGAATGGAACAGGGGAGGCCACAGGAATCCCAGGAAGAGGATGCCATACCGCCTGCCCTGGCTGGATGTGCCATTCCCAGCCTTCTCCCAGGGAACCAGCCACCTTGTTCAAGAAAAGGGACGCAAAGACCCCTGGGATTGGGATCACCCCCTTACAGGGTCTGCTGGCCACAGGAAGACAGCACAATAGGACCCCTGGTGGGAGACAGGAATACAAAAGTGGGTTAATCCAGGAGGGCAGGAACCAGTTAAGGTTGGATGAACCTAGTCAGTCCCTTACACAGATCCTGAAAGCAGGAAAAAGCCCACTAGCATCAGCATAAAAGAAAGGCAGGGAAGGGCAGGCAGGGAAGGGCAGGCTGGGGCTGCTCCTGTGAGGTCCAGGGCTGCAGGCGGCCCAGACAACTTCAGCACAAGCACAAAGCACTTCCACTTAATTGAAAGTGGTCCCCGCCCCACCCCCCGCCCCTGGTTCTTCTCACATGCCAATCTTGCATGTGCTTCACTCTGGCTCTCACAGCAGGCCCAGGCCCTGAAACGGCATCATTTGAGGTTGCAAGGTGGCCCCTGAAAAGCTGTTCTGATCCCCAGTGATCGCCCTTCTCTGTCCCGTGTCCACTCCCTTCTCCCTGCTTCTGCTCTGGGCTTTTAGCACCAGCCCTGAATACCAAAACCACCCCCAAGTTCCTGAGCCCTCCCAACAAAACAAAATCAGGGTGTGCTCAGCTGCATCTGCTGGGGCCTGGCTCTCCCTGTCTCACACACACAGCAAGGGAAGCCTGATCTTTCCTTCCGTGAAGAATGCCCACATTTTGTATTCAACATCTGACCAGATGGGGGGAAACCTTGGGAACCCTTGGTGGCAGGGTTCACGCCTTGGGTGAACTCTCAGTCTCAGGCCTGGTAAGCATCTCTTCTGGCCTCCATCCCAGGGGCAGAGCAAACACAGCGACCAGGGGCCTGTGCTGTCTTGGGACCAAGAGGAGCCATGGCTGGGCTGTGGTCTGGGTGTGTGGCTTTCTAGGTCAGGGCCCATCATCAAGCCAAACCCATCATTCCTCACTCAGCCTTGCTCCCACTGAGGCCAGAGGCCTTGGACCTGCCAAGGAGGAGAGAGAAGGGACCGGGTGTGGGAGGGAGAATAGCAGGGGAGGAGGTGCATGTGGGGGACAGGCAAAGAGAATTCCTGCAAGATTCATCGTCCTGGGCTGGTGGCCCTGAAATTAACTGAGAAGCCAGGACAAACTCAAGAGGGGAGGAGCTCCAATGTCCAATGGCCGCAGCCCATCCAGAGGAGGTTGCAGAAAACTAGGCTCAAGATGACATCGAGTCCTTTAGCCGTTCTGCAGACAGACTCTTTAACTAGCACTACTCAAGGACTTCCAGCCCTGCAAAATCCCATGGTGGAGGATTGGCTGTCTGCTGGTGCCTCATACAAGGAAGATGAAGGGCACAGCGGAGCTGGGGCTAGGGCCCATGTGCACAGTGGAGGAGAAAACAACAGGAAGACCAGGGTGGTGCTCGGCAGGAAAGAGCGGAGGCTCTATTCAAAGGACAGCAGGTCTGGGTGAGGGCCTTCATTGTCGAGGCTGGAGGTCCGCGCCTGAGGAGGGGGGCTGCCCTCCTCCCAGGACTCAGCCAGGCTGATGGGGCTCAAGCTGAGTTTGAGGCCATTCCTCTCGATGAGGCTGGGGGAGGAGGCCCTTCTGCACTCAGGCATCTTTAGCTTGGATTCATCCTGGCTATCCTTGTGGATGAGATCAGGTACCGACAGGGAAACCTCTCCATTGGGCAGAACTTCGCCTCTCTCTTCTCTTTCCATGGCGGCCTCTGACTGTGGAGCGTCTGCTGGGACGTCAGGCAGGGCAGTGGGAGCGGAGTCCTGGGCCTGCCCAGGTGATGGCTCTGTCCCGTACTCCAGACTGCTGAGGACAGGCTGTGATGAAATCAGCATGTCCTGGGTGGTCTTCAGGGCCCGAGGGGTTCGTTTTCTGGTTATGGGAGGTGGAGGATCCAGTCGAGGAAATGCTTCTTGCAGGACTGACCTGTAAGGTTAAGGACAATAAACACACACAGCTTAAGGACCACAAGCCACCAACCCACCTTCCTTCCTCTTCTCCAACTGCAACTGCACTTTCAACCCACCCCCGCTGATGAGGGCCCTACTCCTGGGGTCTAGTTCTTGGTTTGGCATGCAGGTTTTAGCAACTTCAGTACAACAGCAGCTTTTGGCCTGGTCCCTGCTCACTCAGTGTTCAGAGCAACATAAAATACTGGCCTCTGGAAGACAGGATAAAGACCACTGGTGAACTTTGTCAAATCAGAAGCCACACAATAAGGCCTGCGGAGGGCATTCCCGCCTCAGATGCACAGGTGTTTAAAACAAGGCCTGGAAAGGGTCTGTTGGTAGAAGGGGGAAGACCAGGAGGGCTGCTACAGGGGCCTTCTCCCGCCCTGCCCCTGTGGGCTCTGACAGGCTCAGGCTTCTCCACAAGCAGTAGTCTAGGGCAGCGGTTCTCAGCTATGGCCGGGCATCGGAATCTACTTGGAGAACTTCTGGGCAATACTTGGGTTCAAATCCAGCTCTGCCAAGTACTAACTTTGGGACCTCAGGCTATTTACTTTACCTGTCTGAAAATGAGTTATCTGCAGGATGGAAATATCATCTACCTCCCAGGGCTGCTGGGAGGGCTAGAAAAAATGATGCAACCAAAGCATGTAGTGCAGAGCCGAGGACATAGTGAGTACTCAGCAACCTTCCACAGTACAGAGTTGAGGACATGGTGGGTACTCAACAACCTTCAGCTGCACAGGGCTGAGGACATGGTGGGCAC
>NW_022436965.1:26214850-26246214 GCF_009761245.1 Sapajus apella
GGCTGGAGGGCTCTTTTCTCCGCAGGAAGTCATTCACTTTGGCCCCCATGGCTTTGCCCAGGTTCTTGAGGTGCTGGCTGCTGCCCACCCAGAGTCCCGCCCCCCCAGGCTCAGCAGAGCCCAGAGAGGCAGAGCTGGGGGCCACGGGCTTGGACAAGTGGGGGAAGGAGCGGCTGGCCTGGAGCTTTGGAGTGAGGGCTGTGTTCAAATTCTCAAACATGCCGTGGTCGACTATGAACAAAGAGGGGACAGACAGACATGATGAGGAAAGGGGAGCAGGACCTTGCCCTATCATTCAGCTTTCCTTATGCCACACCCAAAACTTAGAATCTTCCAAGGCTTTGGAAATATTCAAGAAAGAGCTAGCAAAGGCACTCTTGAACTTTCCACTGCAGTTTTCTTGATGGCAGAGGAACTAGAAATTCTAGCTCTGCCCCACACACGTTAATCAGTGACTAATCCTAGCCTTAAAAAAATAAAATTTTTCCTTTAAACCTGCCTCCTTGACTCATGGCTTGGCCCCTTTACCTTGGAATCACCAGGCCCTTTGAAGTAAAGAAAAAATGAGGATGAAGCAACGAAACACGAGATTTTTCTATTGCCCTGGGCACGTGCTGAGCTCTCAGAGGGTTGGAAGCTGGTGGAGGGACGGCATGGATGAGGCTTGGTTTTAGATGCTCCCCACTGAAGGACATGAATACAGCACATATTCTCCATGAAAAATGGGGCAGCCCCTCCTCAGGTCTACAGAGGTTGGACTCAAGTGAGTGGGCCAGCTCTTGCAGAGATGCTAAGTGGTGGTTCAGAATCAGTTCCTACCAAATGGATAGGTGCTCAGTGCCAGTGAAACACGAGGATCCTAATGAACATCAGCTCACTTAATCCTTACAGCCACCTAGGGAGGTGGTGCATGGAAGGATATCTACCTATAGATGAAGCAAGCGGGACTCCGCGTAATGCAGCGCCATGCTTGAGGTCACACAGCTAAATACTAGCAGGACTGGAACTAGAACTCGGGCCTTCTAACCCACAGCTCAGGGCTCTGTCCACAACTCTGCCCTGCTTTGGATCATGGAATAGCTGCCTATATATGTCTGGTACATGGCCCTTCTTGTAGGGATCCTCTTTGGCTTGAAAAATGAACTCAAAGAGCTGGGTATAAACCCGTTAGGTCATAAATATTTGCAAGGAGGCCATGCCTCATTCATCTTTGTATCTTCAATGCCTAGCCTGGGTTTGGCACATAGCTGATGCTTAGCACAGATCTTGAATCACCAATACGCATTTTGTAGATAGGAAACTGTGGTGGCCAAGATAGTGGCTTCAAAGTTTGTTACCGAAATGACTGGAGCTCCAGGCTCTAAGCCATGCTGTCCACACACTCACACTTGGGCATCCTCTCCCTATCTGGAAATCCAGCTCAGTCATCAGGCAGCCAGACCTACTCTGAGGCCTTGGAACCTGGATCAAGGTTTCTGTCTGTAACAACTACCCCAGATAAGCTGTCAGTCTGAGGGAAGGCAATTACCGGATCATTTGATCACTAGGCTCCTTTCCTTGCCAACACCTCTGCTAAGTGTCTGTTCTCACTGATCTTCTTCTAAGAGTAACTGGGGTTAGGTGCAGTTTTTCTTCTGCTGAATTTTTGTGTAAACCAGTTCTCGCTGCCCTGCGCTGCTGCATCCTGGGCCGATGGTAACCTTTTTTGTGGTTTCAGTGGTGCTATCCTTGCTGGGCCAACTACCTAGACACACCATATTCTAAAGGCCTTTGGGTGGCAGGGAGGAAAAGCTGTGGGAAGAGGAGTGGAGACTGCTCTCTGCAGATGAACCCTGCGATCTTCACCACTGCAAGGTGAGGACAGGCCAGGGAACACTATGACAGCATCCCTTGGACACAGGACCTTAGCTGGCTGGGCTCCAGATACACCCACCACTCTAGCAGAAGCTTCCAGCCCGCTCCACAGCAAGCAGGGTCAACTCCTGATGATTCTCCTAAGTGTGTATCTTGCCGCATCATCCAATTTGGCACAATTTGCCTGTCAGGTCCCATATCGTTCTTATTTTCTTTAATCATGTCATTGCAAACTAGCAAAGAAGATTTGGAAACCAAACCATTTAACTATATTCCCCCAAACCAGAAAGTATATAGACCATAATGAAACCATACAAAATGCTTGGGGAAGGCAAATTGCCCCCACTTCCCAAATCAGATATTTCCTTGCTGGTTTCCTTACTGGTTTAAAGTGAATTTTCAGAGCAGACATATTCGTTTTTAAAAAGGCAAGCACCAAAATACCTGCCAAGGTGATTCGTAAATTATGAGCTATTATTTTTAAAAGACTCTTAGTAATAAACGTAACTCTGGATTATGTACCAATTTGGATTTCCTGTATTTTTTCTCTCTATCCTTCATAACATGGTCTATAAAATGCACTGAATTCTCAAGTAATTGAAAGATAACCTATCACGCACTCCCTTTACACTTGTCTAAATCTTTCCAGTAAATACACCTTGTCTTAAAATGGTAAGCTCCTTGAGAGGCCACAGCATCTGAAGTGTTTCTTCACCTTCCACAACGCCTAGCTTAGGGTCTTGTATGATAGAGCCTTTAATAGCCATTTTATAAGTTTGTTCAACTAAATTTGACTTTTCTATGAATTCTTAAAACGTGCATGATGGGCTGGCATTGTAGGGAAACTGCTCACAAGCCTTTCTCCGTTTATAAAAGCCACTCAAAACCCCCTCTATGGGAGTGGTCTTCAGGGGCTCTTGAGGTTAGACCAGGAGAACTGCCCTTCTATTCAAAGTGGAAGTGGGGCTCTGGCTGGGGGTCACTTTATCCCCATGTCTGAGGATGTACAATGGGTCCCTTTCTTGATGATGGCTCTAATGACCCCCACACATTGTCCTTCTTGCCTTAGGACTAGACGCTTGGTGGTTCAGAAAATAATGGCAATGGAGGAGAGAGAGATGACTATACCCCAGCCAGGCGACCCTCCCAACAGCACCCCCCGCCAACATGCATACAACTCAAGCAGAGGAGGGCATCTGGGGATGTAAGTCATCCACAAAAAACAGGGTATCTTACCTGTCCGAGAAAGGAGCTCGGAAAGCAGGTGGGAAACAAACAAGAGAAAGACACATTTTACGTAGTGACCAATCGCTTTGAGAGTGTCACCTCCTGCCTGGGCCACCAGCAGCAGCATACCTCGGGAGGACACAGCACACAAGACAAGGGTCCTGCTATGAGAAGTGGTGTGCACCCTGAACCACGAGGCTCCCGCAAGCTTATCAGTGACTAAATCAAAACAGGGTCATGTTTTAAAACTCTACACAGGCACTGAGAGATTCCGCCTCCCGTATTTCCCGCCAGTATTTTGAGCCCCCTTTACATTAGATCTGAGGTTCCAGTGGGAAAGTCTGAAGTTGGCAGTGGGAGAAATGTGATGGGTTAAGACAGAATGCACTTCCAAGTCCTGAGGGTCCCGTGTGATCACTCACAGGGATGCTACTGTCCACATGTAAATCACTGGGCTTTAGCCAGGCAGACGTGCATCCACTCCAATTTAGTCTAAAGTAATAATATGGGATAACCAAGTGGCAGAGAGGTTTGAACAATATCACACAGGTAGCTCATGGCAGATGGGGGATTAGAAGTCACATAAGCCGATGCCCACACTCTCAAGCTTTCTCTACGCCATAATGGCTCAAACAAAATTGCAGATGCCCCCCAAATTGCCAAAGTTTGAGGCTTCAATTTACTTTCCAACACATCCTAATGCTCCAAACCAGGCCATGGGGGAGGAACACGAGGGGAATCATGCTCTCCCCATCGTCCTCTGACTCTTCCACTACTGTGAATATATACACACAGGAAGACAACTCTGGGCTCTCATGTGCAGAAGCTAACTCACACTCCACTCATGCATGCTCCACACCACTGCAAAAGAAGCCCATCACTATTTCCAGAGCGGGCCAGAGCACCCATGCAGCATAAACATACCTGCCATTTAGATCTGCAGCCCTTTTCTGTAACTAGTTGACATGTTGTGATAATCTAGAAAGGGGCACCTTCAACTTAGCTTCCAACTGTCACAGTCATCTTCACCTTATTCCACACCTCGCCAGTGCACGAGGTTGTTATGGGACAAGCAAAACGAAGAGGCAACCTTGCTTCTCTGGAGTCCCAGAGTCTCCCCATCAAACTGACTTAAACAATGAGCAAAACAGTATTGAGTAAGCCACTCATTTGTGTTTTAGTCACTTGCTAAAAAGAGCACCAACCACTGAAAATAATATTTGGTCCTTATTCTTAAGAAATACACATAGAAGTATTTAGGTGTAAAAGGTCATAGTGCTTATGACTTACCTTCAAATAGTTCAGAGAAAAAATTAAGTATACACACATATACATGGGGCAGGGAATAGGAGGAAGGGAACTAATCAAGCAAATGGGGTCCAAGGTTAATAGGAAAATCTGCATACCGGGCATACGAGTGTTCTTTGTATTGATTTTATTTTTGCAACTTTCGAGATGGAGTCTCACTCTGTCGCTAAGGCTGCAGTGCAGTGGCGTGACCTTGGGTCACTGCAACCTGTCTCTTGGGTTCAAGCGATTCTCCTGCCTCAGCCTCCTGAGTAGCTGAGATTACAGGTGCCCACCACCATGCCCGGGTAATTTTTATATTTTGAGTAGAGATGGGGGTTTCACCAAGCTGGTCTGGCTGGTCTTGAACTCCTGACCTCAAATCACCTTGGCCTCCCAAAGTGCTGGAATTACAGGCCTGAGCCACTGCCCCAAGCCTCTTCCTGCAACTTTTATGAATTTGAATTTCTGAAGAAAATGTGAAAAATATATACCGTAAACCTTAAAAAACGAAAACAAAACATATATTTTGCTGACAGAGATTAGGTTGATAAAGGCGAAGAGAAGGAGGAGCATTCAGGGAGGACAGAGGTTTCCAGGGCTGAAGGGGTTGGGGTAGACAGTGTCAACACAGAAAAGTGATGAAAATAAAGATAAACGGGGACAGACAGCGTCTCTGTAATATGTTTACTATATTCTTCCTTCTCTCTGGGTATTCTCAATCAGGGTTTGCCACTGGGGAATGGCAAGGTATAAACAATCTTTACACATTTTAATCTTGTTTGTAGTAGCCTCCTCTCATCTTTCAAAGGTCACCTGGTTGGGGAGTGGAATCCTGTGCCTTGTGACATCAACTGTGCTCAGAATGTTTATCGTCTGGACAACCCAGCCAGCCTCTCCAGAGCAGGTGTGTGATCTCTGTACCCTGCAGTGGTCAGAACATGGAGAACTTCTCACTCCTCAGCATCTCTGGACCTCAAATCTCTTCCTCCACCCTGAGTGCCTTTCCCAACATTATGTCCTCTCGTGCCACCAGCCTGTCAGGTAAACTCTGGTGCCACCAGGGCCACAAAGATGTGGGGTTTTTTGAGGCTTATAATTGAGTACTCTACCAGATCATGTTATAGGACCAAGATTTAGTGAGAAAGTCAAATTACATATGGGGAGAAAATAACTTTTCAAAATGCTGCATTTGTGGTAAGTAGCTCCTGCTATATACTGATTCTTAGTAAGGGAATAAAGGGGGAAACGTTTTTTTTTTTTTTTTTGAGATGGAGTTTCGCTCCTATTACCCAGGTTGGAGTGAAATGACACAATCTCAGTTCACTGCAACCTCTGCCTCCTGGGTTCAAGCAATTCTTCTGCCTCAGCCTCCATTTATCATCAAGTTTTTCCCCCTAGAGTGCATGAAATCTCGAGGTGGCAATATGTCTACATAGAGCAGAAACTAGTTTTAGCTCTGTTTTGACAATCTTGGAGAGGATTTGGAGTAGCAAACCACGAGAGAAGCCTAAGCGGCAGGGTAAACTGATGAGCACATCGTGGAATAAAGGTGGACACCCTGAGGGCTCCCTGTTCAAAATACGGTCTGAGACCCGCAACGTCTGCATCGTCTGGGAGCTTCTTAGAAATGCAGGATCTGAGGCTCCCACCCTGGACCCACTGAATCAGTACCCATGTTATTAACAAGATCCCCAGGGGATCCCTATGCACAGTCAAATGGAGACATACCACTTAGTGGAGGTGGCCTCCTAAGCATCCATCTATATACATGACATCTATACATTTACCCCCCAAACTGAACACAACTGCTTTTCTGGGATTTGAGGCAGGTCAGCTTTTTGTCCAAGTGTTAGCAGCTACTCCAGGGTGTGCCATGCAGGGATGGGCCACGGGAACCCTGACTGTGGGTATGAGATGTTTCAACTGGACAATTCTCAAAGGGGGCATGCAACATTGCTCTGCCGCTGGTGGCTCTGGGTCCCAGGATGCCCAGAAGACTGGCAATGCAGAGTGAAGTCATTCATGTGATGAGATGCAGGAGGGTCAGGGTCAGGTGAGGGGCAGGCCAAGCAGAGAGGTGTCATCTGGGCTACATCATAAATTCTACTTTCCAGAGAATCTTTCTGAGACCTGAATGAAACGGCCCATTTGGAATTCCTCAGGATGTCATCCAGAATAGCTCTGGCTGCTTGAGTTTGAGAGGTCACTGTTCCGTTTCAGCTTTGAGATGCCTGAAAGCACAGAGGATGAGCCTCTAGGTGTGCCTGGTTGGGGGGAAGTCCCAAGAAGTGGAATCTCAACCTTGCTCAACTCACCAGAGTGTTTCTTCTATAACGCAGACATTGCAAAGATAACGGTGCCCACGGAGGCATCCAGCCCAGCGCAGGCCCTGCCACCCCAGTACCAAAGCATCACTGTCCAGCAAGGGGTACAAAATACAGTGCTCTCACCAGGTGAGGCCTTCTCTGACTCTGGGTGGGAATGTGTGAGAAGCTAAGGATGAACAGGGGCTCATTCCCTAAGGGAGACAAGGTGTGTGGAAGCCGGACTCTCATGTGCAGCTTGTCACCTGCAGCCTCCTCTCTGGCCCTTCGTCCTCGGTAGACACCGCAGGCCTGGGGCTCTCGCCTTGCCTCCCCTCTCCTGTCTCTGAAGCTGGTGTGCAAGAGCAGCTTCTGGCTGAGAGGGCTGTGGAGGAATCAGGATGGGCAGTGAGGCTGAAAAAAGGGTCACTGCCATGGGCGGCGGGAAGAGGAACTGTGGGAGGACAGTCTGTCTGTCTGCTGGGTCACCTGTGTCTATCCTTAGAGGACTCAGTGGACACAGTGTCTCCAGGAAAGGAAGGACTTGACAAATACCGAGGCTTACTAACTAAAAGCGGCCTCTCTCACCCCACAATCCGCCGGTCATTTGTACCCGTAAAAAAAGAATGCAGCGAGAAGGAATGCCCTCAGCTGCTCTCCCCACTGTCTTGCGTCTGCTCTCAGATCTGCAATCCTGGTGGGGTGGAAGTAACCGAGGTCATGCCTGATGTCTGCTTCTTGACTTTCTGCTAGCATCCTTGGCTCCCCTGCCCCTTTCTGCTTTCAGACCTGGTCCATTCCTTTGCAGACTACAGCTTCGGGGACAGCCAGCGCGGGGAGCAGCTGAGGCGGAACTGCATCATCTACAGGCCCTGGTTCTCCCCCTACAGCTACTTCGTGTGTGCGGACAGAGAGCGCCACCTGGAGGCCTACAACTTCCCAGAGGAGCAGCAGGATGAGGGCAAGTGGGACAACGGCCTTTCTGAGGACATGGCTGAGAGCAACTGTTCGTCCTCCTCCTCCACAGAGAACACTTGCCCCCGAGAAGTCACCAAGAAATTCAGACATGGCCTGGACTCCATCACATCCCAGGACATCCTAATGGCTTCCAGGTGGCACTCAGCACAGCAGAATGGCTACAAGTGCGCGGCCTGCTGCCGCATGTACCCCACCCTGGACTTCCTCAAAAGCCACATCAGGAGGGGCTTCAGGGAGGGCTTCAGCTGCAAGGTGTACTACCGCAAGCTCAAAGCCCTCTGGAGCAAGGAGCAGAAGGCCCTGCTGGGAGACAGGCTCTCCTTAGGCAGCTGTCAGGCCTTCAAGTAGTCCTGCTGAACACCTTAGGCAACTTGGCAGTGAAGCCGACTTATGTCTCTAGAGAGATGCCAATAAAGTTAGTCACAGCCTTCTGTCCAGTCTGAGGTCACGTCACAGTGCCTGCTGTCCTTCCCAGAACCCAGCTCCCATCCCCTTTGGTTAATGGTTGCCTAGTAACACCAGGCACACTCCCTCCCCTTTTCTTTCTCTCTTTTAAAACCAAAGACAATACCTAAAGTTTGGGAATATCCTCTAAGGCAGAGGTTCTCAAAGTGAGGTGCCCAGCCAGCAGTACCAGCATCCCCTGGTAACTCTCTGGCCCTCCTCAGACCTACCGAATCAGAAACTTGGGGCTAGGGTTGGCGCCATGTGTGCTAACCAGCCCTCTGGGTGACTGATGCAGCTCAGCTGTGAGAACCACTGCTCTAGGGTCCTGGCCTCTGCTTGGTTCCTATGTGGTCGGTGCTTTTCCACCCTGGGGAGACGGAGCTGGATGCCCTTTCCTGTTTGCATGGGGAAGAATCTCTGCCATTTTAAAGGCTTCTTTGATGGTAGATCTTCTGAGGGGTGGAATATGGAAGACAATAAGCCTCAGAATATAAGGCAGGTAAGAGGCAGATGGGGCTGAGCTCCCCGGGGCTGGGCTCACATGCGCCACCATCATTCACTTAGAACAGGCATCTTGTGCTGGAGCAGAACAGAACCACTTTTGACCCAGGAAACATCTTTTCATGGCTGCTTTGAGCCAGGTCAAAATGCGCAGGTAAACATGGGAACCTATTGCTTCCTGTTACCAAGTAATGTGCCCAGTGGGCAGCCCTGACTCTTCCTATATTTCTGAGTGAACTTCCCGTCCCATCTGACCCAGAAAGACAAGTAAGCATCAGGGATGCATCAAGGACACCCATCTTGACTGTAACGTGGTTTTTAAAAAGCACCAAATGCTTCCTGGTGGTCGTTTCAAGCCTCATTTACCTCTTTCTTCACCTCGCTGATGACTCAGTGGCCCCTCCACTGCCGTGGGCACTGTCTTGCAGGGACCCTGGCACAAATGCTCCCCTAGTCTTTGCCTCCCTCAGGGCTTGGCCAGCAGGTGGCGCGGAGGGTCCTCCCTCCCTTACCTCGCAATGGCTTTTCCTCCTGAGTCTTACTCTATGGCTTAGCAGAGCTGCTCTGTTTATCAGTGTGCTGCTAAAAATCTCATTCACGGTTCTCCGGTTCCCCACAGCGTGGGAGGGAGGCTGGGCTCGATCCCCATCACATCATATGCTGTGAGACCACTCCAGCCCTGTGCCCTTGAGCCATGCTTCTGGCCCCATTCTGTCCCCAACCCTACCCAGCCTGCATCCCAGAGTCCACTTGACTGCTGGGCTCCAGCTGGGCTGGGGGCCAGGACAAGGTCAAAACCTGTCCAGTCCAGGATGTGGGGGTCTCCAGGCAGCCCCGACATCATTCCCAGGACCCCGTGCCCTGAAAGGGCAAATGGGAGGCTCTGGGCAATCTTCTTAGTCCTCACTCTGAGCTACTGTTGTCTCCTGTCCTTCGTCAACCCCACGCTCCCTCCTCTATGGCATCTGTACAACATGCACAACATGTCACGAGAGGGAAAACAAGAAGGCCACGGACTGAGCCCAGGTGCCACAGCACGTGCCCATCCTGCCTGGCAGGTGCTCGTGGTTAGTGTCTTCTCCCTAAAGACAAGGCATTTTCCACATTCCACATTTAATGTAGTATCAATGTAACCCCAGGAATTTTCTCAGTAGGGAGGTAAGTTTTGGAAGAGCAGAAAAAAGCACCCAGCACTGAACAGAGCATGAGCAGCACAGGTGCAGGAAGGAGGAAGCTCCCTGAAAGGTAAATTGTGCTGTATCCTGGGTCACTGCCAGGTACTCTCTGGCAGTGGGTCCTTTTAAGTGCAATCTCATTTACTCTCCCTTGTAGCTTTGTGTGGTTTATACTATCCCCATTTTACAGATGGGGTATAAAGCTCAGCTCAGTTTACTCAGGCGGAAAAGAACAAAGGGCACGTGAACCCAGTTGATCTAATCTTTCCAAGTTTCTCTCTAGCCTGGGCCTGACAAAGAATCAGGCCTAATACAGCCTCTGCCTGCAAAATGGCTAAAAGTTCCAGCCAAAGTGACCTGGCTTCTGTAAAGTCTGTTCTGTGCGATCCCACAGCTCCTCATTCCTCAAACAGCCCCTCGTTTACCAGCCTCCTCCACCCTTTCATTTCTACTCCTTGCAGAGAAGCCTACATTCTCGTGAGTCAGGACTTCTCTGCTGAGCTGTGTCTCAGTGATACATAATCCTCCCAGGTAGGTATGGGGAGGAGCCTTTTCTGTCCCCAATATGAACATTTCTGGAACGGACCTATTCAAACTTCTACCAACTACATATTTCAGATATTTAGTCATGAAGTTAATGAAATAGTATAATCTTTTTTGTTTTTTTTCTTCTCTTGAGACACGGTCTCACTCTATTGCCCAGGTTGGAGTGCAGTGGTGTGATCTTGGCTCACTGCAACCTCTGCCTCCCAGGCTGAAGCCATCCTCCCACCTCAGCCTGCCAAGTAGCCTGGACCACAGCTGCTCACCACCACACCCGGCTAATTTTCATGTTTTTTTGTATATGGTGTTTCCCCGTGTTCCCTAGGCTGGTTTAAACTCCTGAGCTCGAGCAATCCACCTGCCTTGGTCTCCCAAAGTGCTGGGATTACAGGCGTGAGCTGTATAATCTTGATTATACAATTATACAGTGATATTGGCAAATATCTATGATGTAGTAATTTTTCAATCACTCAAAACTTGATGCTGGCCAGGCGTGGTGGCTCACACCTGTAATCCCAGTACTTTGGGAGGCCAAGGTGGGAAAATCACTTGAACTCAAGAGCCTGGCCAACATGGTGAAACCTGTCTCTACAAAAAATACAAAACTTAGCTGGGTGTGGTGGCACACAACTATAGTCTGAGCTACTTGGGAGGCTGAGGTGGGAGAATCACGGAGCCCAGGGAGGTCAAGTCTGCAGTGAGCCATGATCATGCACTGCAGGCTGGGGGACAGAGTGAGACCCTACCTTAAAAAACCCAGAACCAAAAAACAAACTGGCTGCTACTCCCTGCATATTCTAGCATTTGGAGTCTGAAAAAAACTGGGATCGGCAGAGTCAGCAAAAACGGGTGTAGACAAGAGTTTCCCAACCTCATTTGGGGCTGGATGATTCTTTGTTGTGGTCCTGTGCATTGTAGGATATTGATCAGCATCCCTGGCTTCACTCACTACATGCCAGTAGCTTTGTGACAACCAAAACCATCGCTAGACATTGTCAGATGTCCCCTGGTGAGGCAAAATCATCCCTAGTTAAGAACCACTGATGACATCTGATCCTGCAGGTCTCATCTATAGAAAGTGTAAATGAAGCCACCATCTTCCTTTCCTCCTTCAGGGAACCTGTGAATCCTTCCTCAATCCCACACCCTTGGGAACCATGTCACAGAGCTGATGCCACTTGGCTTGGGAAGTGGGGTAGAAGTGAGGGGGAGAAAAGGAGCAGGTGGAACAGAAGCAGCAAGAAAAGACAATGGAAAAGCTTTTAGAAATAAGAAAGGTTTATTTAGCAAAAGCCACTAGACTAGTGACAACATCCAGGGAGTAAGTGCACTTACATTAACAGAATCTTTTCCCAGAGAGTTGATCCAACAGAGTTAATGACACAACAGTTTTAGGGAGTAGAGGGCTAGCAGGTAGAGTGTTAGGAGGAAGCAGTCAAGCAAAGAGTAAATAAAAGGAATACAATTCCTAAACAAGATCAGTTGAGAGAAACGAGGCTAGGAAGAGGTTTTACAGAGAGAGCATTGATATAAGCAGGAATATAAGGAATATAATTTTTAATCCCAATAAACAGTCCATCCAGTGCGGAGAAATTCTTTCCTGGCTCCATAACTGTGGGAGCCTCCTGTGCACGAGTCTGATGGCACCTGGGGCAGGCTGGGACAGGCACCAATAAGGTCAGCACCCCTGGTGTCCATTTGTCCTCCATATAGGGCAGAGTAGAAGAATGAAAAAGAGGAAGGCAGAGTCGAGTTAGCAGAGCAAGCAGCAAGGAGGGAGGAGGACGGGGTGACATCATTGGGAAATCAGGTCTGTCATGTTCCCTTTCCTGCCCAGTCGGCTCTGATGGAGGGTCGGTGGCTGGTGATCC
Organism: Sapajus apella; assembly: GCF_009761245.1. Lineage (NCBI taxonomy): Eukaryota > Metazoa > Chordata > Mammalia > Primates > Cebidae > Sapajus > Sapajus apella. The sequence goes on from NW_022436965.1 coordinate 26,227,040, forward strand.
TTCAAGGCTCCTAGCTCTGTCTTTTGTCTCGCATCTCCACACACTAAGAGTGCACTGATTTAGGTCACACTAGGGAGGATGCCAATACACAAACTAGTCCTCCAGGGAGGGCCTGAACTGGGGAAAGGATGGGGCCCAGGCAGGAAGAAACCACCATGGAACACCCCAAGGGCAAGGGTCTTGAATGGGTCCCAAAGTCAGCAACACAGATAACTAGTTTCTCCAATTCTTTAATCTCCTCATTTCCTTTCTTCTATCCCATCTCAAGCTTTTATAGGCCATTTAGAAACTACCTTCCTCACCCACTCCCTGGCCACAGCCCACGCAAGCCTTCTCCATCCACATTCCACACACCTAATCCACTGGCCTCTGGCTTTATCCTCAGCTCCTGCTTGCATCCAGAAAACAGACTTTTCACTCCTCTGGATGTTCAAAATCTTAATAACCTAAACGGTCTCAGACCCAAGGAACTCTGGGTTAGATTTCATAAGCTAGGTAGGCTCAGCCACACTGGATTCCTGACAGCTGCTCATTTAGTTTCATGGATCTCACTTTCCTGGTTCTTCCTTCTCCATGTACCTGTACCTATTTCCAATGGCAAATTAGATCAAAACAACGCAAACAGAACCATGCCTCCCCAACTAAATGCACATCAGAAAACACAAATCTGTTGTTGATTCAAATACCCTGGAGATCCCCACTCTTTTCTGTCTGGTCACAATCCTACATATACGTATACGCCTTTCCTCACACATGGGTATATAAACACAAGTGTGTACACACACACACACACACACACACACCACCCTATCCTATATCTGCTGACACCCTGATGCACCAAGGAGGGCTAACATAAAACTGCATTTATTTCCTTTAATTTGGACTTTCTGGGCTACAAGAAATCCAACTGTGGCCATTAGAAAAGGGTTGTACTTTTATTTACAGTATATAAATTCTAGAGCAAAGCTAGGGTCGATGAACTCCATTTTGGGGCAATCATATCCTTACTGACTGACCCTCCAATAATACTGCAGTTTGCATCTGTAGCTTGTTGTCTAGGATAAAGACTTAATTCCCTGAACATATGACTCTAGAAGGTCTCAGCAATCTCTTCAGGCATTTGAAATCTGTTAACAGCCGCTTCTGGCCTTATAGGAACAAAGGAGCTTTTCCTCATTGCCCCAGTCAGCCTGTTAAGGAGTGGTGATCCCTAGGCAATGCCTAGATCATAAAAGACAAGACAATTGCACATGGCACTTTTGACAGGTGTGCTCAAGGCACGCACCCAGAGAGATGGGCCAAGGGTGACATGGCTGTGGTCCCTGACCCAAGTGGCAGTGATTCTGAAGAGTGGACAAACACAGTCTCACAGTCTCAGCTAACAGCCTGCATTCACTTTTTTTTTTTTTTCCCTTTTTTCTTTCTTTTTTTTTTTTTTTTTTGCAGTAAAAACTAACCACCACTGCCTAGTGGAGGGGACAGGTTGAGAGGTAAGGCTGGGGGCTCTGGTCCTCTGGGGCTTTCAGAGAGGTAAAGTGCTGCAAAAGCTTCCGCTGGACAGGACACAGGGGAGGTGAGGGGCACTTCCCAGCCTCCATTTAGATGGGCTGGGCTACAGGCAGGAGGTGGGCAGGGCAGCGCTTTCGAAACAAGAATCAGATCTAACTGACTGGGAGCAGCAAACAAGCTGTCCTCCCTCTGGGCTCTCACCCCAAGGGCCTGAACCATCTTAAAGCTTCAAGACTCCCTTTGAAGCAACATTCATTGTCCTGCTGGAGAAAATGTTTGGATTCAGTTCCTCTAAAAGCTTAACCACTGTGACACATTCCAAATCCATGCTCACACTACAAGGACTAGCCTGGCTTTTGCAGCCCAGAGCACTCAATCTCTACAACCTCAGCAAGGGCCTGGAGAAGGAACTCCTCTAATAAAGGTCGGGGAAGGGTTAGGCAACTCACAGCATCCTGATATCCAGAAACAAAGTACCTGAGAAGGTACGCATGGCTTCCCTTCATGGTCGGGACCATGGAGACGGGGAGAGTGATGGGGTACGGGGACATCACAGACAAAGCGGGGGAGCCTGAGGATATAGCAGGTAGGGGCAGGTCCTCCAGCAGCCTGGCGGTCCTGGAGAGAGAACCTCTCCTGAAGCCATGCGCTCTGGAAGTCCCTGCCCCCCCCACCCTCTAGTCACAAGTAGAAGAGGACCTGATTCACCTCTGGGAATCCGATTTTCCCCCACTTTATCCTCCAAAGCAGAATCGCAAATCCTTTCCTGAAACCTGACACTCTCTCGGGCCCTGGCTGGCATTCTCCTCGGCAGCGCACATTCGCTGGGCATCCCCTACCAGGGCAGCAGCCAGACACGGCCCCTCCAGCCACGCCTCCGCCTCCATCTCCTGGCCCCTGGCACCTACACGGCGATCTCATCGTCCAGGCCATCGCCCAGCTCCTGCCTCTGCAGGACATTCAGCAGGCGCGGCAGCTCCTCCTGGGACCACGAGTCGCGCTCCTCGCTCTCGTCCGTGTTGGACTCGTACTCCGAGGCGATGCCTGACTCTCGGAACTTGATGAGCTCCAGCCCGCCCAGGAGCGCCTCGCCCTGCGCCGGGGGCGGGGTGTCCTCGGGCGGGAGAAAGCGAAAGCACTCCAGCTTAACCAAGCAGTCGCGCCTACCTAAGGGGCTGCCCGCAGGGTGGGCAAAGTCAGCCAAGCCCGCGCCCAGCGGCGGCGAGTGCAGGTCCTCCGGCTTAGGGGTTGTGGGGTCACAAAGCACAGGCAGGGCTCCAGAGCGGAAGGTGATCTCCAGCAAGCTGTCCTGGGAGCCCACTGCACGGGAGACAAGAGACAGAAGAGGGGCCACGTTAGACAAGGTTGTTGATTTGGGATGCCTGCCTTCTGACAGCCCGTGCCTCGGCAAAAGCCCTTCCCAGACCAGCTTAGCAGCACCCCGCCCCCGAGGACGGGGAAGGGGGGTTGCATCTCTCAACACTTCACCCCTTCCTCCCGCCCCCACATGGCTCCAGACACACCTTGCTGGAGGGGAGGAACTTTGGGACGTGGTAAAGGCGGGGACATGAGAACCACTTGATGGTTCTGGGAGCCACTGAAGTGTCTGAATAGGGTTTGTGGTAGGAAAAAGGTGCCAACTGAGAGAACCATGTTAGAAGCCTATGGTAACCTTTAACACAATCATGTAAAAAAAAAAAAAACATTAATTAGGATAGAGCAGAGTCTCAATGAACAACCTGGAAAATCCTGAGAGGCTTCCAGCGTGGTGAAGGGCACTGGTTTCCAATCCATACTTTTGGGCTACTTTAAAAATACAGACTCCCAGACCAGCCCCAGGCCCAACGATGCAGAATTTCTGTAGATTGGACCCAGTAATACACATTTCTTAAAAAGCTCATGGGATAATTTGGGGGGAACCACTGGTATAGCTGGAACACAGTTTTGCAGTCTGATCTAGGTTTGAATCTTGGCTCTGCTCCTTGACCTTGCTCCTGTAACCTTAAGCTAGTTACTTAACCTCCCTGAGTCTGTTACCTTCTCCGTAAAATGGCGTATCATTTTTCTGCAGCAGAACTACAGGGGTTAAATGAGCTCACACGCAAAAAATTTTATCACAGTTTCTGGCACAACAGGTGATCAATGGGTATTTGCTGGTCCACAGCCCACATACACTGTGAGCATGCATACAACCCATGGATAAACTCAAGAGGAAGGTGTGAAAATGTGTTGCGATCTACAGCTGTCTGGTCCAGCCGGGAGGTGCTGAGGATACAGACAGCCTCTCCAGCAGGGGCCAGGCAGAGCTGTGCAGCCAGTGACTCCACTGCCTTATCCACTGAACAGATATACTGCTCCCAGCTTTTTCTGTGTGAGTCTAAAAATACGTAGTGCAGAGTAGTAAACTAATAAACAATTTGTTGACTCCCACAGAGCTCACAGAGAACATGATACCTGATAGGTGCTGAGTATACTGTATTTTGCAAAAGCTCTCTGAGAAAGAAATGGGCTGCCCTAGGACCAAGAGTACCGGAGCCCCTATCAAGTAGAGACTGGACGAGCACATAGCAATGACTCCAGGTACATTCAAAGTCAAGCCCTGGGCCTGGATTAGAAGACACCCAAGATCTCCTTTGGGCATGCGATTCTCTAATTCATTAAGTGTACTAACAGGGAAACAAAGCTGTCTATGTTTTCTGCTGGAATATAGGGGCAGGTCAGGGGTCCAAGAAAGTACCACCAAAAACTTGAGGAAAGTAACACTCTTTCCAGAGCCTTCACAGAGGAAGTGAGGCTGGGCAGGGTGCTGGCTTACTGGCGTTCTGTCCTGACAGCTTCAGCTCTAGCTCCTGCACCTGCTTGACCAGCAGGGAGATGTGCTGGAGCATGTCCTTGTTCTGCAGCAGGAGCTGGTGCACACGAGCCTGGGCCTCCAGCCGTGCAGCAGCCTCAGCAGCCAACTGGTCCTTCAGCAAGTGTACCTGCAGAGAAGAGGCAGCAGCAGAGAAGACAGGACAGAGAGAAGAGAGGGACATGAATGCACATGAGAGTCACTGGCAGATGGCCAGGACCAGAGATGCCCTCCACATCCAGTTCAAGAAGCAGCCCTTCATAGGCAGAATGGGCATCTGGGCTTATCATTCCAGAGGAGGAGGACCTGAAAGGAGTGGGTTCACTGGCCCTGTGAAGCTGTGTGTCCCAAGGGACTGCCATGATACATCACTAAGGTACCACTCTGGGTCCCACACCAAGGGCAAGAGGCAGGAAAGAGCCATTGACCCGCTATCCGCCACCACACACACACGTGCGCACGCACACACACACGTGCGCACGTACACACACATACGCATGGTGCTTCATCCTTGCTTAGAGAACTCCTTCAGCACCAAGCATGGCATGCCATGTTGGAGGTGGAATGGGGCACTCTTTTCTCATCCTGTCTTTTAAAAAACAAAACTGAAACTGATATATTGACCCACTGGCTAAGAACAGTGTCACAACGAAGCCCATATAATCTGTCTTCCTCCCCCACTCGCCCAAACATAGTGAGAAACAGGAAGCACTACACATGGCTTTTTAAATTAGCGAGGTGGCTGTCATCAAGCCACTCTGTAGGCAGCAGCTTCTTTCCCTGCCTTCCCTTTTTATTTGCCACGGCAGACACCTAGGACTATGATTCATACCACGTACTACTAGGACCAGCTGGTAGGGGTCAAACATTTGCTGACTGACTCATTAGAGGGCCTCCTCCAACCAGCCCAGAAGGGCTGAGGTGAACAGTCTGTGGCACCCTCATCAATTTCCAACCTCATCATGGCAGAGCAGCTGGCAGCGGTGCACTCAGCCTGCGTGAGGCCCAGTGGTGTCAACTGCTCTGTTCTTGGTGAGCAATCCTTATGTGGAGATAAAACTCAGTGGGAGGAGGGGGGGAACCAGAGCAGGACCTGTTTGGAAGAAACTGATTTAGAAGGCCAATACCAGTGTTCACACATATGTGATGAATAAAGGGTTCTCCAGGGAGGGTTTCGGAAGGGCCCTGAAGAAAGGGAACTAATGAATTTGATGGCCTGGACCAATGTAGCTTATGGGGAAAAGGGTGTTCTTGTACCAAAACCATAGTGTGGGTAAAGATAGAGCCAGGTGACTAAGGGCAGAAGAGGTGGGATGAGGTTGCAGGAAGATGGATGGGGAGTTGGAAGCATTAGCTGATTCTCTTGCTCAGAAAACAAATGCTCAAATTTCTGAAGAAGAGTTTGCTCAGAAGAAATTCACATTTTTTTAGGGAGTAAAGGACAATTCTAGCCACCCTTGGCCAAATAACCTGCTGGCCCAGGGTGTGCCCCCATCCCCCACACCCCAGCAACCAGCACTCAGAGAATTACACTCGTGGGTACAGTGGCTGCCTCATTTTTGCCTAGATCAGAGGTCCTGACCTTGCCGTTGACCCTGTTTCTAATTGAATAGAACCACAGGGCGATAATGCCTAAGGAATTTAAAGTAAATCTGTCCTCCATAAAGCTGCTAAGGACAGAACTGATATTTTGGTAAAGAAGTCGACCTCATTTTTTGTCTCATATTAACTGAGAAAAAATCTGGAGAGGGGTCAGAACAGGTGTGATCCAGGGAAATAACATGTTTGGTCCTCAACCCCATTTCCTGACATACAGCTCCCCAAACTCTTGAGATCTCCAGTTGTAAGAGTGTTCTTTTGTATGCTTATTAGATGATTAGTGGCTGGGGAACCCCTCGAAGCCTCAGGATTTGGGTGGGTGATCACGGGAAAGACCAAGGTATGATTAGAGGGTTGGGAGTTTTCAGTCCCAGGTCCCAACCTCCAGGAGGGAAGAGGGGCTAAAAGTTAAACTGATCACCAGTAGCCAACGATGTAACCAATCATGCCTACATAATAAAGCTTCCATTAAAAACTCAGAAGGACTGAGTTTGGGGAGCTGCCAGGCAGCTGAACATTTGGAGGTTCCTGGAGGGTGGGGCACCTGGGGAGGGCATGGAAGCTCTGTATCCCTTTCCACATACCCTGCCCTAGGCATCTCTTCCATCTGGTGTTCACTGGTATCCCTTATAATACCCTTTAAAATAAACCAGTAAATGCAGGTGTTTCCCTGAGTTCTATGAGTTGCTCTAGCAAATTAGCTGAATCCAAGGAGAGGGTAGTAGGAATACCAATTTATAGCCAATTGGTCAGAGGTGTAGGTGACAAACTATGACTTGTGATTGGTGTCTGAAGTGGAGGAAAGGCTGTGGGACTGAGCCCTCAAACTGTGGGATCTGATGCTGTCTCCAGGTAGATAGTATCAGAATCAAACTAAGTTAGAGGACACTGGGTGTCGTCTGCAGAACTGCTTCCTTGCTTGTTTGGTGTGTGGGAAAAAGCCCCATACATTTGGGTCATAGAAGTATGCTGTGACAGTATAGTGGGAAGAAACTGCGTTTGTTTCTTCCTATACCCACTCAACGAGGAAAGAAATGTCGATAATATTTTAATTTGGATGACAGATGGTGGGTGGCTATTAAGGTTTTCTCCTCCTTGGAAACAGGGGCATGGAGAAATTTCACCTGGGGCTCCCCCAAATCTATTTGGTTCTGAGGAACAGGACAGCTGCTGTGGGACGCCCACAGATAAGCCTCAGAGAAGGGTTAATCTTGCACGATCCCAACCATTACTTATCCCAACAAAGAGTGTCGCTGAGAGGAACCTACTGAGCAAATAAAATTGCTAAATTATTCATCTTCCATTTTTTTTTAGAACCAAACCAACCAGAGAGAAATGTAGAACAAAGTCTTTCGGTGGATATAAACAAAGAACGCAGAGAATCCTGCATACTGCTAACTGGCACTTACAGAGGGCTCCCTGCACATATGCTGCAGAGTCAGTTTTTTTTTTTTTTTTTTGACTCACTCTGTCACCCAGGCTGGAGTGCAGTGGCGTGATCTTGGCTCACTGCAACCTCAGTCTCCTGGATTCAAGCAATTCGCCTGCCTCATCCTCCCAAATAACTGGAATTATGGGCACCCTTGTATTTTTAGTAGAGACAGGATTTCCCCATGTTGGCCAGGCTGGTCTCGAACTCCTGACCTCAAGTGATCCACTGCCTTGGCCTCCCAAGGTGCTAGGATTACAGGCATGAGCCACCGTGCCCAGCCGAGTCAGTTCCCTGCAGCCCACTCTGAACATCCCAGCAGGACAGGCCATTTGAATGCACCACACAAGGAGCTGGAGTGCTTGTCTGTTGGCTACTCCCTAGCAATTGTAGACAACTCACTTCTCTCTGGACCTGAGTTTCTCTATCTGTCAACCAAGAGAACTGGCTTGAGGCTCAGATAGTTTGATAATTACACATCCAGGTTGACATCATGACCAGTACTAGAGGCAACTTGTTAATGGCTCATTGAAAAAAATCCTCAGTTCCCCATTGTGAAGTCAAAGAATTAGGATTGAGGGTAAAGGAAGAGTTCCCTCTTACAGAAGCAAGGAAAAAACAAAGTTGAAAGCTTGTTTTGTAGGTACCCAAGTTCCAGTGGTGGAGAACCAACAATACCTAAAAGAAGACCCTTGAATCAAATGCCTCCCGTCGCAAATCCACGGGCACTAACTGCCATGAGAAAACGCTGCTTGTACCAGATTAAAGAAGAGTTTTACCTCTGTAAACCCAGTTATACCACTTCAGGTATTTATTTTCAAGCCCTGTGAATGTGTGAGCACTCGCTGCTGCCACTGCCTGAGCCAGCACTAATGAGCCCTCTGCTTCTGCAGCTGTCAAAAGTGGTATTGGACATAACGCTCAAACTTCATGCTGTGGCAGGCTGTGCTGCAGGACAGCCCAAACCAGGCCACACTGAGACAAAACGGCCTGGATTTCTTTTAACTTTGAGGTGCAGCATTTTATAACTATGTGGGCTCAAACTTGAAGCCCTGAGATGAGGCAGTGTTATTTGCAGCCTTGGTTTGGGCAGTCTGCTAAGCCCTCTGTGCTTTGTTTCCCCATTCAAACAACAGGAGCAGAAAGCACCACCTCCTCCCCACCAGATGGGATATTTATTTGTATTTAGCACGCTTTTCTTTAAAAGAATGAAACCCCTTTCATAAAAGTAGACCATATTTTTTTCTGGAAAGACACAAATTATCACCCCCTTTCCAGAACTGTGTTGTCTTTGGCAATGAATGGACTGCACTATGGCCTCAGCATGACACATACGTTCAGCCCTGCACCCTCCAGCTCTGCACTGCTTCCCCAAACTCTGAAACCCACCCTCAACCCACCCAGCCACGCAAGATCATTGGCCCCCTCACTCTCCAGCTTACTTGCCTGGACTCCAGCTCCTCCATCAGAAGTGAGGGCAGGGCCAGGCTGAAGTTAGGGTGTAGCAGGCACATGGAAATGGCAGTGGAGAGAACCAGAGCAATTTGCCCCCCCACACACTGGACACAGAAGCAGAGGCAGGCACCGCTGTCTCACATGCACACGGCAGGGACTTGGGCAGTGCACGCAAGGGTGCTGGGGACTGGGAAAAGCCACAAGGATAGAGGCTAGAGGGCCTGGGGTGGGGATGCGGAGTTTTGTTAGCGCTGTTCCTCTAACTACAGCATACATGACTGCGAAGCATAAATAACCAATTCCTTGTTCCTGAACAAGCGGAAGTGGCAGCAGGTAGAGGAGAAATCTTTAAATAGCAATACTGAACTGTACTAACACTTTCCTCATGAGCAAGGCCAGGCATTGGCAAACTGTGAACAGACCTAGCCTACATAACTCTTGCCAATCAGCCACAGCACCCAGATCAGCTCTGAGACTATGTCGGCCCAGCCCACGACCATGCAGGTGCCAGCTACATCCCAGCTTCGATTCAAGGCTTAGCTATACTCTTTCACACCCTTGAACTTCTGGTCCACCTAAAAGCAGAAAGCTAGTACAGCCAGGCAAGACTCATGCTGGGTCAGGAGAGTGGTCAGAGGGACTTGGGTATTCACTATTTATACACTGAGGTCTAACCTGGAAATACTTAAGCGTTGGTTGAATACCACCTTTGCCCATATACCATATACAGGGCAAGCCCCTTCGAGACCAGCTCAGAACCAATTTAGGGTGAGGTTGGGAGAGGTCTTGAGGTCTTAGACCAAATCAAGACATTGTGAAGGTGACCTAAGCCTGGTCCCCAAGGCAACAGCATAACTAGACTGGGCTGTGGGAAGAAATTGGGGAGAGGGGAGACACAAATAGTGCAACAAGTGACCTCAAGGGCACACTTGTCTGCAAGAAACTGTCTTTATCCTTTGATTTTTATCCAGGAACAACACAGGAGGATTTGGATGCTCTCTGAGAAAAGGAAACTATTCCCACCTGAAAGGCTAAGGTCAGTTTTACTCATTAGAATTCTGGGGACTGCTGGTAGTTTAATAAAGACAGAAGCTTTGCAGTTTGATGGCAATAGAGTCTGACAGAACAAGTAAGAGCTAACCTCATGCTGGAAACTGAAATCAGCCCCATCCATGCAGAGAAACCAAGCTTGCTATATTTGGTCTATTTCAAATGTGTGAAAGATGCCAAGGAGACCCACCTATCAATCCAGCTACATCTTACATAATTGCTTTTACTTAAGGATATAGGCACAAATAAAAAGCCCTTGGATTAAGCACTACAAAGAAAGTGGAAGAAAGAGCAGTGTGCAGAGAAGCCTCTAACTGAAGGTCAGTTTAGGACTGAATCCATCTACAGAACAGGGGAGCTGAAAGCCAGCTGAGAGGTACAATATCCCTGATGTGCTCCTGGACAGCAAAAGCAAGATGCGAACAGAAAGAAGGTGGTCAGAGACGGATGGGGATGGCAGACAGAGGTACAGGAGTATGTTCAAGAACCTATCAGATGGCCTCAAGGTCCTGTCCTATCTGGCGATTTTGGAAGTCTATGACTCTCCCTAAAGTCATCTCACCAATGTGGGACACAGATACACCATGGTGGCTTTTTGATCACCACACTGCTTGTATTGAGAGTTAAGCAGGGCAACTATATTCAACAAATTCCAAGTGAGTGAGAGGCTAAAGGTGCCCAGCCTGTGGACATGTCTAGAACTGAGAGAGGCTCATGAAGCAAATCCCGAATACCACACTCTTTTCTTCCCCAAGATTCACTGTCTTCTAAGAGAGACACAATTAAAACAGGGTCAGGGAAGGATGTCCCATGGAGACTAACACTTGATTCTATACCAGAAAACCACTCTTAGGTTTCATCCTGACTGTGCTAGACCTGTGATAAGTTATATGCCTTGTTGCTTTGCAGATTGAATGCTTCCTTCCACTGCCACGATACTCTTGTTGTGTGGATTACACATTTGCAAACAGCTTCTCTCTAGTACTTAGCCGTGACTTCAAATTCAAATGCCTCCCTGATAAAATCATATCATGAATATGGACCAAGCCCATTCTTTGATAAATAATAATTACTTGCCAATTGATACGCTGCAAGATAAAAAGTATTATGATCTGTATTCAATGGGAAACTTGTGGAAATGAAATGAGTCTGGGAATGGACCCGTGCTGGAGTGCTTAGTCTTTGTGCTCCTGTCAGCCATCCCACTAGGGAGGGGATTCTCAGACGACAATGCCATTATTAACTATAGGAGATGGATTCTTTTATTTGAAAAGAGAAATCATTTTTTTCCTCCAAATATGAGAAGTCATTAATGACATTCCCTCCTCTCTGTTGCTGTTTTAGGAACACCTGCAAATATTTCTAGCATCACAAGACATCCTTTTCTTCATGGTAAGACTTTTTAAAAAGATTCCAATAACTTGAGAGCTGTGTCCATGGATTCTACTCTCCTGAAATCTGGCTTCAGAAGTCATCCATGAGGCTTGCGTCTCAGGCCCAGGTCAATGGAGACCATGTTACTAGAAGGTCTTTTCCAAACCCTGAGTTGTAGCAGATCCTGTTATGGTCAGGCTGGCGGATGCCTCCTCAAAGTGAAAAGGTGGAAAGACAGCTCTGTTTAGATTATTCCCTCCACTCAAGAGCCAGAAGAAGAGTAAGCAGAAGATAGAACAGAGAACAATAAGTGCTCCCTGGAGAAGACTGCTCCCCGCCATTCTAGAATGCAGAAAACCTAAGTGGTCAACGGTCTGATCAAGCAAATTTGGAATACAGATGCAGAGCTGCCTTTCCAGATCCTTCCCCAATTCTCCAAGCCCCAACTGCCCCCTCTCCTAAGATCTTCATGTACTTATTAGGCCCTGACCCTGTCTCTTGCCTCAGAATTCAGCCTTTGGTATAAATGAATGTTTTCACCTTCCCTGACTGCCCACGGCAGAAAGGAAGCTCAGACTCATGAGTGCCAAGAAAGATGTGGACTACAGAACCCTCTACAGAAAGCAAACAGGAGGAATCCCTGCTGAAGGCAGCAAGGGAAGTCAGCTCACCCTCCTCTACAATGTAGCAGCAGCCCAACAAGTTGTTTGGGGTACAAACACCACCTTGATTCTGAGATCTAAGTCAAGTATTTTCCTTATGGCTCAAATAATATACCTAAATTCCTGTAAGTTAAATCCCATGATAACGAATTCCAACCAAATACTATTTGGAATAAGTAGATCAGAATGGAGGCTGGGAAACATGTTATAAACAAGGAGACTGGGATGCCAGTGTAGTCATCTTTTTACAATGGTGTTTGGCACAAATTCATACTTTAAGCTGTTTTAAGAGTGGTCTCATAAACCCACAACTGTCCTGACTCTGAAGGCATCCCTTCCCATCCCAAACGTCAGGAAAATCGGGCAGGAAAGGAAGGGTGGAATTGTGCGCATCTTTCCCCTTGGTCAGTTCAAGTCATTAAACAACAATGTTCAGCCAAGCCAGCCAAGCCCAGCTCAGAGCAGGGGATACATGGGAAACCAAAATGTGCCTCTCCATTTGAACTGCATCCCCCATCTTTCCCCCTCCCGCTGCCCCCACTCCCCAACAAGCAATGATCCAATAGCATGAGCAATTCCTTATGACTCCCTAGATTTTAAACCTGCCCTGAGCCCCTCGCTAGGGAAGGTGCATCAAGCCCATGAGAGTGGAGCCTGCGAAGTAGGGAGGAGGCTGAGGAGAACCTGGGCCACAGCCACTTGCGTCTGCTGCTGCTGCTGCTGGAGGAGCTGCTGGAGGAGCTGCATCTGGTGGTGAGTTGACAGTGGTGTCCCTGTGCCCAGGCCTGGAGGCTTCGAGGAAGAAGAGGGGAGCAGCATCCTGGGTGAGGCTGTCAGCATGGGCTCCTGGGGGTGCGAAGCCTGCAGGGGAGGGAGAAGACAGGACATGACACGTGGCAGGAGCCATCTTGAGGGCCCTCCCTCTCCTTGGCATGCACTTGCGAGGAGCAAACTGACGCACTTACAACCCATAAGCTGACAGTGCTGCATCTTCAATGGAAATGGGAGCAAGGGTCCAGGAAGGAAATGGTGTAGCTGCCTGGGCTGATACCACACAGTCAGAAAATCATATGGGGACACCTTGGTAACTGACCCTGCATGATGGGAGACTGATGGCTGATACTGCTCCATGCCCACCACTTCCAGTGATGCCCTGCCATTGAGTTCCTTGAGGTTCTAGACTTACAAGAACCTATTTTAGTCAAACATAGCTTCCATCCATCCTAGCACGACAACTCCCTCGTTGGGAGAATTTTGGAGTTGGGTCCTGGAGGAAGGGGCCATGTGAAGGAGCTACTTCCTGTCCTCCACTGCCACTGGTAAGAACCATCAGCAAAGAAGATGGGATACTAAAATAAATAATGATCTGGAGACATCCTGTTAGATGAAAGCCGTTCCTATGTCCTTCCCTCCTTCTGTCTCCCTCTCCTGTGGCCATTTTTACCAAGATGGCTTCTACAGTTCATAGAATTCAATGACAGGGAGAGACATTTTATTTCTGTCAGTTCTGCTGTGGGGCCTTCTTCAGACATACAAAAGGAAGGTCCCCAGGGACACAGGGCTATTTCCACCTGTAGAGGACACACTGGGTCCAAAGGAAACATCAGGCAGACAGTGTAGAACTGAACTGCCCTCCAAACCTCCATGTGAGATAAGATATGAAGAGAGGGAGGTGATGTGATATAGTGAACTGCCAGGGAATCTAAGGGTAGAGCTACTGGTCAGTAATTTTGCTTCTGGGTTTAAAACATTTTTAATTAGGTTTGGCTCCAGGTTGGAATTTGGCCTCAAGTTCTTAGTTTCTTAATTGGATCACATTAGGAAACCCCATAGGCCACAGCCATCTCACCTATACGATGTTAGGCTGGAGTTGATGATAACTAAGGTGTTCTCTCGGTTTCTAACATCTAGTGGGCCAATTTCCAGACTCCGTGGTGCTATCTACAGGAATTACCAAAGGTACACCACTGCTACTGCAGGCAGAGGGGGGCCAAACGGACTTTGCTCTATTAGCTTTAAGCCACAGGGGAGTCTGTGTGTGTGTATGGCAGAGTGAGTCTTGCAAAATCTGTGCAAAGATGAGATGCTGTTAAGGGAAGAGGGTGCCAGGGAGTATGAGATCAAATACCGGTGGGATTCTGGGAGGGCGATGTGTGTCAGGAATCAGCTCCATGGCATCATGGCCTGTAGCAGTGCCTAGTGTCCAGACCCTCTGGAAGTCAGCCCTCTGAAAAGCGGTGAAGCATGCTCTGGCACTGCCACTGTGCTGTGAAATGCCTCACTTGGAAGCTGAGCTGGCAGGGGCTAGGAAGTGACTGACAACCTGAGGACATGTGTGCGGATCACACAGATGGGCCATCTCTTGCCTACCTTGGAGCCTGTGTGGGAGCCTTCTTCTTTCCCTACGGCATCTAGATCAGTCACACCTCGGCTGAATTCCAGGACGTCATTCCCTGGGAGTGGGACCTCCACCGCGTCGATGTCAGTCTCCTCTGCAGTGGCTGTGGAGGCCCTCTCGGCTCCAGTGAGCTGGCGGCCTGCAGGGACAACACAGGAGGGAGGAAAGAGAATGGAGACACTGAGAACAAAGTCCTCCTTTCCTAACACCAGCTTTTAGGCATGTCGAGCCCAGGGACGCCTGTGGCTTTGTAACATTTCACACATCTTTTCACTCAAGGACATTAAAGTGCATTTCCAGCCCAATAAGATGTTCCCATCTTCGTTTCTTTTCAAAGTGCAGAAACAAAAGCAATACTTCCTCAAGCCTGGATGTGACAGTTTTGCCAGGTCCACAGGCATATATTGACCGGGTGTGGGGACACTGGGAGAAGGGAGTGCTGGTCATCTCCATCTCATCGCAGCTCAGGAACAGAAGCAGCCAAGGGAAAGAGCCCTGGCTCGGGCGTCCAGAGATGAGGCAGTTCAGCCTCTAATGAACTGCTGGACAAGAAGCAAATCACCTCTCTCTCTCTGGGCCCTGTTTCTTCAACTACAGAATTAGATGCTCAGTTAGATGGACAAGTAGGGTTCCATGACCGAGGAATAAGGCAGGGAGATGAGAAGCCATATTTTAACACAGTATCCGTCTCTCAGCCCTCAGAGTCTGCTCCTCTCACCAAGAGCAGAAGCCAGGAAGAGGCCCGAAGGAGGCGGCACGGGGAGCAGGGGAGGGATGGGGTGGCTGCTTTTCCATGATTCCTTATCTAATTTTTCTGCTTCGCACATTTCTTCCTTTCCATCGAAGACAACGGCCACGTCTTTATTTAACCACATGCACAGCATACTGCTTAATACCAATATAAGAAAGGCCTGCTATTTCTTACCTACCTTCCTTCCCTGATCCTATTTCTTGGATTCTATAAAAATATCTGACAACTCCTGGGCATTTCGTAGGAAATATTTTCATTTTCTACATTTGCAATTAGGTTAATTACTGCCGTCTTCAAATAAGATTTCTCATGAATTTTCAGAGACTACATACCAATTATTAAATGGACCAGGTGGAGGTGCAGCAGGAGACACAGAGCTGATGCCGGGTGCTGAGGCCAGCCCAGGTACCCAGGCCTCGGTCATTTGAGTGCTTACTTTGTAGGACAAATTGTTCTAGGAAGTTTTCTTAAGGGAAACAAGCCAGGCATTTAGAAAGTAAACAGTGGGCTTGGTTTTCTTCCTGGCTACTCCAGAAGCTGAGGAGACAGTCCTGTGGAGGGCTGCAAAGGTGTTTAACAGAAAAGATGGTTCTGACTGCAGCCAGTGGGGACACAGAGGGGGAAGCTCTTCTGCCCCTTGGTCAGCCAGTAGGTGGGAGCATAGGGAGCAGCCTGCTTTCTACCACACCCTGCACCTGGAAGGGGTTTAGCCTGAGAGATAGAGGGTTGCTAGTTGGGAGGTGCTGGGAACTAAGTGTCTGGTTCTCCATGCCTGTACAGGAAAGAGCAGGGTGAAATTTCCATCAGTGATCAGGAGGAGTTGGGCTCCTGCAGCGCTCTGTGCACTTAGCACATGATATTGGATGTGCCTGGCCATCAATCTTCCCTTATAGACTTGAGGCCAGGCTGTGTCTCATACATGTTTCCTAAAAATGTTTCTCTGGCATAGAGAAAGTGTTCCATAAATACTGACAAAGGAAGTAGTATAGTGACAGGATAGCAACACAGGAGAACAGGCTGCAGGCTTATCTACTTCCCATCCCTGGAGAGACTAGTAATGAGGACTAAGAAGCCCCAGACACAGAAGATTTGGACAGGGCATCGCCAGAAGCCCAGGTGGAATCAGAACCTCTCTCAGGTTTGGCAGGGCATAGTGGCTCACGCCTGTAATCCCAGCACTTTGGGAGGCCAAGGTGGGTGGATCACAAGGTCAAGAGATGGAGACCATCCTGGCCAACATGGTGAAACTCCGTCTTTACTAAAAATAAAAAAATTAGCTGGGCGTGGTGGTGGGCGTCTGCAATCCCAGCTACTCAGGAGGCTGAGGCAGGAGAGTCGCTGGAACTCAGGAGGCGGAGGTTGCAGTGAGCCGAGATTGTGCCACTGCACTCCAGCCTTGGCGACAGAGCAAAACTCCATCTCAAAAAAAAGAAAATCTCTCAGCTTCTTGCTCTGTTTTAGGCGGACTTATAAAAACACAAAGTATTCAGCTATTTTGTTTGTATGAGCAGAGTTCCCAAACTAATGCTGAAGTAATTCAATGACAAACCATACGACTGCTTTCTAAGAGACCTCCTGCCACCCAGTGGGGGTCTCGATGGTCACAGGTGGAGTTCTGCCACTTTATTACAGCAAATGGGCACAGATCAGTATACTATCCACATTGGTTGGAACTGGGAAGGGTAGAGCTGGGATAGACAGGACATGCTGGATGGAGGACTGTAATCATTGTGTGTGCTGTAGCATATCACATTAAGACAGGACCTGGTGAGAGGGATCCCACAGCAAATGGCCTTCTTTTGGTCCTATCAAATAAATGAGAAAATCTGTGTGTTTCGTGTCTCTCCTGGTGTTCCAGGACCTGGGGAAATAGCCTGATTGGTGGTTGGCATGGAAATGACATGGAAAACTTCTGGTATCTCCAGGAAAATTATGGGAAGAGGCACTCCAGTTTCCAAACTGTAATAGAGAGAAATAAGACCAAGATTGCGGGGTAGGAGGTACTACTTTCTGAACTATCTCTTTAAACTATTTCTATCTGATACATTAAATAGTAACTAGAAGCCATCAGATACATGGTTATTTCATTCACTTATTCAATAAGCATTTATTATGATAGAAATCGATGAGATACTGAACCTAAACACAAATAAGCGTAATCTGAGTTTTCGATGCTTCTCTAGCCTGATGGAGAAAACAGACATGAACCATGGCTGCAGCCTGAGGTCATAAGCATCACCTAGGAGGGGGCTATCTAAGGTGCAGGACACCAGGAGAGGCGCATCTCACTTAGGTCAGGGTGAAAGAAGCCTGTGCAGAGGAGCAAACACCACCTGCAGAAGAAGTACCAGCTCAGACAGGTAGGGAAGTAGGCAGGTGCAAGCCAGGTGAGGGCCATGGAAGGCATTCTAGGCAGAGGGCAAGGCAGGAACAGAGGCACAGAGGCAGGAAGTCCACGGCACGTCAGGCACTGCAAGTGGTTCCGCAGGGAGGGACCCGACCAGGAAGAGTCGGCATCTTATCTTGAGGGACTGAAAGCAGGTAATACCAAAACATTTCCATCCTTCAAAATTTCACTCTAGATACAGTATGGAGGATAGATCCAGGAGGAATGAGAGAAAACAATTCTCTAGGTGGAAAATAGGAGGGCTTAAGCAAAGACAGTAGCAATAACATGGGGAAGAGATGGATTTGACGGATCTTCATGGGGCTGAAATCACAGGGCTTGCTTGTCTGTGGTGGGGGCAGGGGTGGGGATATGTGCAAGATGAGTTTTAAAATACCTGATTTAGGTGACTGAGTAGAGACTGGCATCCTATAGGAAAAATCCAGGAGGAGAAGCGGGATTGCAGGCAGGAGGATGAGTTCAGTTTTAAACCTGTTGACATCATAAGAGTCTGTGTAACAGTCAAGTAGAGATACCCATTAGGCTGTTGGGTATGTTATGGACTGAATGTTGGTGTTCATATGTGGAAACCTTAACCCCCAATATACTAGCATTTGGAGATGAGCTTTTGGAAGGTAATTAGATCATGAGAATGCAATCCTCATGATGGGATTCATGCCTTTATAAGAAGGGATGTAGGAGATCTCTCTCTTTCCACTATGCGAGGATACAGAAAGAAGTCAGCTGTCTGCAAGCCAGAAGAGAGTCCTCACCAGGAACCAAATTGGCTGGCACCTTAATCTTGGACTTCTCAGCCTCCAAAACTGCCAGAAATAAATGCTGTTTAAGCCATCCAATCTACTGCATTTTATTATGGCAGGCTGAGTAGATTACTATAGTGCATGAATAAAAAGTTAGGAGAAAGGCCTGGCCTAAAGATAAACCTTAGTTGAAATCATGGGACATCAGAAAAAAAAAATACCAGGGGCAAGTCTGGAGAAATTCCAACACTTAAGGGTAGGTAGAAGAGGAGCCTGCAGGTCGGGCATGGTGGCTCACGCCTGTAATCCCAGCACTTTGGAAGGCCAAGGCAGGTGGAATTACCTGAGTTCAGGAGTGCGAGACCAGCCTGGCCAACACGGTGAAACACCTATCTCTACTAAAAATACAAAAATTAGCTAGGCATGGTGGTGCATGCCTGTAATCCCAGCTACTCGGGAGGCTGAGGCAGGAGAATCACTTGAACCTGGGAGGTGGAGGTTGCAGCGAGCTGAGATTGTGCCACCACACTCTAGCTTGGGTGACAGAGTGAGATTCTGTCTCAAGGAAGAAAAAAAAAAATCGAAGCCTGCAAAGCATGCTGAAAAGCAGCTAGTGGGTTCAAAAGGGAAGGAGTATGTGGTGGGGGAGCCCCAGAAGCTGCCAAAGCACACTTCATTCCTGGGGATGGGCACTGCAGAGACAGGTGGCCCTTAGGAAAACCTGGCTGGTAGCTTCAGGAAGGGCTGGCAGGGCAGCAGACACCAGATCACTGGAGGCTAAAAAGATATCAGCAAGAGTGGAAGAAAATAAGAAAATAGACAGTGAGCGAAGAAAAGCCATGCAAGAAGCCTGGCTACCAAGGAGAGGAGAGAGAGAAGGTCATGGGTAGGAGGGAGATAGAGGGACAAGGAAGGATTAATTTTTCTTTTTTTTTTTTTTTTTTTTTTTT
>NW_022436965.1:26246614-26467169 GCF_009761245.1 Sapajus apella
TGAGATGGAGTTTCGCTCTTGTTACCCAGGCTGGAGTGCAATGGCGCAATCTCGGCTCACCGCAACCTCCGCCTCCTGGGTTCAGGCAATTCTCCTGCCTCAGCCTCCTGAGTAGCTGGGATTACAGGCACGCGCCACCATGCCCAGCTGATTTTTTGTAGTTTTAGTAGAGACGGGGTTTCACCGTGTTGACCAGGATGGTCTCGATCTCTTGACCTCGTGATCCACCCGCCTCGGCCTCCCAAAGTGCTGGGATTACAGGCGTGAGCCACCGCGCCCGGCCTTAATTTTGTTTTGTTTTTAAGATAAGAAAGACTTGACCTTATCTATCTGCAGTTGGGAGAGGAAGGGAAAGGCAGCATAGCAGATAATTTGGGTGAAGATTCAGGAGCATGGGATAACCAGTTGCTCAGAGTTCCAGAGGAGGTGAGATGGAGGTGGAATGCAGACGCGGGCGGCAGGAGAAGGCCACTGTCCACTGAGACAGAAGCTGGGGACAAGCAGGGCTGCTGAATGGTGAAGTAGCCCTGGCTGCGTTTGGGGACCACAAATGTGTAATTGGTCTGTGGGTGGCTGTTTTCTTTAGTGCTGATCAGCGTCACAGGACAAAAATGAAAAAGTACCGTTGGGTTAATGCAGAATTGGGGTTTAGCCAGGTTGGTACAGTCAAGTGAGTAAGGAGTTACAAGCTCAGTCCCAAAGTGCTTGAAATGGCCACTTCCAGCCTTGAAACGGCAACAATAACAGCTTTTAAGCTTAAACAAAACTGCACTAGTTTTATGTGTATGGGCTGAGTATCCCTACCTGAAATGCTTAGGACTACAAGTGTTTTGGATTTTAGAGTTGCCTATTTGCATGTGTATAATGAAATATCTTAGAGATGGGACCCACGTCTAAACATGGAATCCACTGATGTTTCATACCCACTTTATATAGCCGAAGGCAATTTTATACAACTTTGTGCATTAAACAACATTTGTGTACATGAAACCATCAGCAAGCAAAGGTATCAAGCGTGGAATTTTCCACTTGTGATATCAAGTTGGTGCTCACAAAGTTACTGATCTTGGAGCATTTCAGATCTTAGATTTTCAGATTAAGGATGCTCACCTGTATTAACTGATTTATCATCATTACTACCCTAAGAGGTGGTTACCAGGAGTTGGGGGGAAGGGAGAGCTATAAGTCAAAGGATACAAAGTTGCAGGTATGCAGGATGCATAAGGCCAGAACTCTAATGTACAACACAAGGATTCTAGTTCATAATATCGTATTCACAATCTTTGCTGACAGTAGATTTTAGGTGCTTTTCTCGCATTAAAAAAAAAAAAGGTTTTATTTTCAGAAAGGTCTATCCTACCAAAAGGCTCCAGGTCCTTTCCCATGTTGGATTGTCTGCACTGGGGGAGGAGGGTCACCTCCAAGGGAACAGGGTGTCTCCCAGGAAACCCTCTCCAGGAGGAGTCAGAGAAACAGCACAGGACACAACAGGGCAAGTGCCACAGGAGCAGCGGCCCCACCTGGCTCTGGGCCCCAGGGACGGCCAAGGGCAGCTGCTGCCAAATGACACAAAAGATAGACCTCCCCCAGGGAGGGAACAGTAGTCAGAACAGGGAGGAAAGAAAGGCAGGCACAGAGAGGAAGAGAGGGAGGAGGCACACAATGAAAGTGAGCAACACCACTGAAAACACTGCTGAAAACCATGAAAAGATGTGACAAGACAGCGCTTTCTAGCTCCTCCAGAGTAAATATGTTTCCTCTGCACAATGGAGGGCCTGCTGACATGTCTGGTGGGCTGGCTCCACTGGTCAGATAAACATTGCACTAAACAAAAAGCTCCCAAACATGGAAAGTGAGATTCTTGTAAAAAACCGTCCACCAGCAGTTCCACTCTGGGCTGCCCTCAAGGTGTCTCATTAGACAACAATCTTCGTAGTCAAAAATACTCTGGGAGAAGCATTTACAGTAAGAAGAAACACATTCCTAGCAGTTTATAGACAGTAAAAACATGCGTGGGGGGATGTAAAAAGGAAGTAACTATGGGCAAGGCAGTCAACAGCCTTCCTTGATAAGAAAACATTTCCAATTCCAGAACGAAATGCTAATTCCAAATACTCAGACTCAAAGTATGTTTAGCCTCATGGCCTTGCTCTACACAATCACCAGAGGGCGTCCAGCTAATCATTTCACTTGGAAATGTCATAAAATCATAGTACTGGAGAGGCCCTGTCTAGCTCCCTCGCTATACAGATCAGGTCATGTCTTCTGGAGTCCACACTGGAAAACTCGACAAACAGTGGGTACTTACGGAGAGCATATTATATGCTAGGCACTATGCTGCTTTACATAGATTCTTCACCATACCAGACAGATGAGAAAACGAAGCTCCAGAGAGACCATGAAATTTGCTGAGGATTAGCCAGCTGAAAGGTGGTAGAGTTGGGGTTCAAGCCAGTGGTTCTGGTGCTGGAACCTAAGCCTCCGTGGCTCCTCTAGCCTGTGGCCCCAGCACGCTCTGCATCGTGCCACTCTGTATCTTCACTTCTGTGTGTGTCAACTGGGCTAGGTCACTATGGTACCAAGGTATTTGGTCAAATATTATTCTAGATGTTGCTGTGAAGGTATTTTTTTTTTTAAATGAGATTAACATTTAAATCATTAGACTCTGAGCCAAGCTGATTACTCCCCCATAATATGGGAAGACCTCATCCAATCAGTTGAAGGTCCTAACAGAGCAAAGGCTGACCTACCTGGAGGAAGAGGAATTCTGCCAGCAGACAGCCTTCACACGCAAACTGCAATTCTTCCCTGGGTCTCCAGCCTGCTGGCCTATCCTGCAAATTTTGGATCTACTGAGGCTCTACAGTTCCAGGAGCCAATTCTTTATAATGAGTCTCTCTTTTTCTCTATATGTCCCTGACTGACACAATTTCCATCATCCTACAGGCCTTCTCCTCACCTTCACAAGCAGGGGAGAACCCTTGCTGTCTCCCTTTCCCTGCAGGGATGCCCATATTATTTAGCATACCCAGCGCACGCTTAATCTCCTTGCAGAGACTCAGTGCTCTGTTGGACATCTTAAACCTTGAAGAAACTGTACCAGGCCTGACAGGCTTTCCTAGAATGGGCCCTCATGTAGAATATCAACTACATTTTTCTTAGGAAGAGTAGCATAAGGAAAATGCCAAGCAGCTGAAGTCTCACGTATAGTTATGAGATTTGGGAAAACTACCTCCAAAAAGGTAATAAAAAAGAGAGAGAGAAACATAGCTGGTATGCCTGTTATTTCAAAGCTGACCATCTGTTACAATCAAGGAGTGTGAGCACACTGGCCTTCGTAGCCATGGTCACCGTCACCACCTTCTCGTCAATACTCTGCTCAGTCTCCCAGTGTCACCTCAATTCTACCTGCTCCCTGCACGCCAATTGTCATCATTCCTCATCAAAGGGGGCTGTTTAAAAGTCACTCCCTGTTGAAATCTCTACTCAATCTCTGTGTTCCTTTTGGCATACAGTAAGCATTTAACAAACACTTGTTGACAATGACTAAAACGTATGTACTCCTTGCCACACTCACTGTCTGTGCTTGTCACTTTATTCAACAAGTCTTAATTGTGCTAGGAAGTCCCTACCTTCCCAGACCTCATACTCCACTAAAGACAGAGGACGCTACACTTTATGTCTGGTACACAGTGGACTAAATGTTAATGTTAATGGCATCAGCCAGGAGTGAAGAAAACACGGGAACCCAGAAAAAAAGGGTTTAAATTTTCTGAATGAGCGTGGGAGCTAAAAGTCAGGCTTCCCAGAAGACGTAGTGCTAGGCTTGAAGGATGAGTAGGATATCTGCAAAGAGGTGAAGGCAGGGACCCACGGCAGAGGGAACAGTGTTGACTGTGGCTGGAAAGTCCTTGATACCATATGTTCCAAGCAGGAAGGAGCTCAGGGAACAAGGGAGGAGTGAGGGAAGTAAGACTAAAAGAAAAGGACAGGAAGTGATCCTTATGGAATCCCCACTGGGTCTTCAGAGAATCCTGAATCACACCAAACCCGCTCCACCCAGCAGACCACTGCAGCGGCCAGAAGTGCAAGAAAAGAGCATTTCCCACTGCAAAAGGGAAATAAGATCTACCCCTTAGTGTTGTTAATATAAGATGCCATCCAGGTGGTTCTCTCCACCTGGCCAGACCATATGACCCTGACCTCTGTGGCCAGCAGCTGAGTGATAGGTTCTGATTAGGGTCTTGGAGATTAGATCAAATACCTCTGATGGTTGTTCTGTGATAATAACAGTGTTCAAATGCTCAGCCTCTGGACACCCTCTCTGTGTCCAACCCCCTTTCATTCCAGGAATAACTGTCTTCACTGGAGAAAATACCCTTTACTTTTTGCTTAAAATTTCTTTGTACATGTGCATACTGGCTGCCAATGTGACTGTGGGTTTAAAAGCTTTTGAGGGTTAGGATGTGGCTCTCCACCAACCAGGCCACTAACAGGGCATGGGCATGACCAAAGAAGAGTTAACAATGTCAGACTTCAATCTTCTCCAGCTAGCAGTTCTCATGGCGAATCTTCCAATTCAGAAATGAGCAGACTGGCTTCTGTTCTCTGAGCCAAGCAACCAGCTAGAGGTCTGATGTGTCCTCCATATAAGGTTTCTAGGAAACTTATATGGAGGACACATATAAGAGGTCACCATTATGCTCTAAAAATTGACCAGCAGAGATATATAAAGCATTCACCAAAGTGTGCCTCTATTTCTCTGCTTTATCTCTAAGTCCTAGATCACAGAGATGGAACAATTTTAAGGTTTACATCACATTAGGACTGTGGCTTGCTGTAAACTGAGACTGGCCAAGGGTACATGACAGAATGCAAGGTTCCATCTGTGTGATAATACTTTATGAGTCAAGATCACTGAGATGCTGTCATTAGTAATGGAATGTCATTACTTAATAGAAATGAGTAAGCCAAAACAGAAGTGAAATAATTCCCTCTATTCACATAGAAACTGAGCACTGGGATGAAAATAATGTCAGGTTTTCAAGATTTATAACTAATATATATCTAAGATTTGTAACTGATATATATCTATTTATAACTAATATATATCTATTTATAACTGATATATATCTAAGGTTTATAACAAATATATATCTATTTATAACATATATAACTAAGATTTATAACTAATATATATCTATTTATAACTGATATATATCTAAGGTTTATAACAAATATATATCTATTTATAACATATATATCTAAGATTTATAACTAATACATATCTATTTATAACTAATATACATCTAAAACATATATCTAATAATATATATTTTCTTTTTTATAATGGATATATAACTAATCTATATCTAAGGCATTAAGGCTATAAAAGTACAGTGAAAAGTCAATCTTCCTGCCACCCCAGCCACCCAGTTCCTTTTCCCAGGATGAACCACAGTTACCAGTTTCTTGTGTGCTATTCTGGAGATAGTCCATGCATAAGAAATGTGTGTGTGTGCATGCATGTGTACACATATATACCTACATATACACACACATTTAAATCTATGGATTTTTAATACAATTGATAGCATGTCATATCCACAGTTCTATTTTTATTCCTTTTTTCACCATTCTAAACTTTGACCTTTTT
Organism: Sapajus apella; assembly: GCF_009761245.1. Classification (NCBI taxonomy): domain Eukaryota; kingdom Metazoa; phylum Chordata; class Mammalia; order Primates; family Cebidae; genus Sapajus; species Sapajus apella. Next base: position 26,252,271 of record NW_022436965.1, read on the forward strand.
GGGTTTTTTTTGAGATGGAGTCTCACTCTTTCACTCACGCTAGAGTGCAGTCGCATGATTTTGGCTCACTGCAACTTCTGCCTCCCAGGTTCAAGCAATTCTCCTACCTCAGCCTCCTGAGTAGCTGGGATTACAGGCTTGCACCACCACAGCCAGCTAATTTTTTTATATTTTTGGTAGAGATGGGGTTTCTCCATTTTGGCCAGGCTGGTCTCAAACTCCTGACCTTCAGTGATCTGCCTGCCTCAGTCTCCCAAAGTGCTGGGATTACAGGTGTGAGCCACCACACCTGACCCTTAAACTTTGACTTTTTTAAGTAAGAAAAATATCTTGAAGATGGCTTTACATTGGTTCACAGAGAACTAACTCATTCTTCTTAATGGTTTGTGCAATGTATCGTAATTTATTTAAAAGTCCCCTCTTGCTGTTTCTAATCCATTGGTTCTATAACAAATTCTTTGTTATATAACCTTATATATGAAGCATTTCACACCTGTATGCATCTACTTTAGGATTAATTCTTAGAAGAGAATTTGAAGGAAATTTGGGGGTCAAAAGGCATATGAATTTTCAAATTTAATAAAGATTTCCACATTTTTTCCATATGGATTCTCCATCTACCATTTGCTAAATTTGCAAACATATCTGGGTCTGTATATGAGTTTCTATTCTGATCTATTCAGGCACCTATTTGAACATGAATTTTACCTATTGTAAGTACAGTTTTACCTGTTATAGCTTTATCATGTCTTTTTCTATGAGGAAAGTCACTCCTCCTCTGCTATCATTCATCTTTTTCAGAATTTTTTCTATTCTTGTTTTTTAATTTTCATATATTTACTTTAAAATAATAGCACATATGTATGTGGTGCATTCTTTGCACAAGCACCAGGCTCAGCATTTTAAAAGTATCAGTTTATCTAATTGTGACAATAATTCTGAAGCACATAGTACTACTATTTCTGTTTTTTGGAAGAGTAAACTAAAGCACAGAGAGGTTATGGAACTTGCCCAAGATCACACAGGCAGCTACTACATTGTAGCTACTACTGCAGCTACAATGCAAGGCCAGGGTCTTCTCTCTGTTTGCAGCGTAGGGTTTCTTTTGTTGTTTTTGAACTTTTTGAGTGGGGTGCTTAATTAATTTGACTTTCATGATTTGGCATCTGTTAATGTAAATAACTCAACCTTTGAATTTTCCTCTGAGCACTGCTTTAGCTGTAGCCCATGAGTTTTGAACGCTGTAGCTTACTGTGCTGCCTCCTTTGCTGCTAAAAATCTGTATTGTCATGTTAAGTTTACAGATTCACAAAGGAAGAATTAATATTTTTATGATGTTGAGCTTTTCCATCAAAGAATATGGCGTACCTTTCCATTTGTTTAAGATTTTTTTTCATAGAAAACATATACATTTTTATTGGGATTATTTGTAAGTATCTTATTTTTTTCATTGTTATTTTAATGGATTTTCTTCTTCCACTATGACTTCTAACCAGCTCTTCTTGGAATATACTAAAACCACAGATATATCTGTATGTGTTATTAAACTCTGACTTTCTAGCTGAATTCTCTTATTATTTCTAATAGTTCTCAGTTTATTTTCTTAGGTTTCCCATGTTAAAAATTAACATAAACAATATTATTATTTTACCTGCTCTTTTTCTTGCCCATACTTCATTTTTTTCACATTTATTGTTAAATAATACAACATTTTTATCTCCTTCCTCTTTTATTTTTTTAAGGTAGTCTAGCTCTGTTGCCTAGGCTGGAGTGCAGTGACATAATCTTGGCTCACTGCAACCTCCACCTCCTGGGTTCAAGCAATTCTCCTGCCTCAGCCTTCCAAGTAGCTGAGACTACAGGTGTGTACCACCACACGTTGCTAATTTTTATATTTTTAGTAGAGATGGAGTTTCACCATGTTGGCCAGGCTGGTCTTGAATTCCTGGGCTCAAGTGATCCGCCCATCTCAGCCTTCCAAAGTGCTAGGATTACAGGCTGAGCCACGGCGCCCAGCCTCCTTCCTGACTTTTAATGAGGCTTGAAAGTTGGAGATATTAAAATACTATCCACACTGAGAACTTATAGAACTACAGAAATTAGAAATTTAATAAAACAAACTATTTAGGTAATTATACATTTACGTTCTTTCTAATTTGTTTTACAGGGGTGCTTTTTTACTGAAATTTTCTTTGAAGTCAGATTTGGTAGCACAGCAACTCTACCTCTCCCTGATATCATTTAATAATTTAAACATCTTTAATTTCTGTTATAAAAGTAATACATGTTCCTTAAGGAGAATCTAGAATTTGGAGAAAAACAGAATACATAAAATGTTTCTTAGAATGAATTCACAGCCTGGGGCTCCAGTGATCCACTGGAGCCTACTGTGCGCACTGCCTCTCCATCCACATCCGCAGAAGCCACGGTGCCTACCTGGGTCCCCTGAGCTGTTGCTGTTCTTCTCACTCTCTCCATCTTCCTGGCCATCTGCATTCTGCTGTGTGTGCTGCAGGCTCAGCTTGTGGCAGACCTCAAAAGCCTGTCCCACCGTCCGAACAATTCTCATAGCTTGGCTCTGGGAAGGAGAAAGGAGAACGGGGTGGGTAAGAATGTGCAAGAAGCATATGGACAGAAACTTATGAAGCAGCAAAGGAAGGAGACAGAAAAACCTAGACTTGTTCAGATATGCACGTACAAATGAATGCAAAGATACTTTCCCTTCCTGACATACTCCAGAAAATAGAAACTGTCACCACAGTTCTGAAATAATCAGTTAGCTGAAAAGACAGAGAGCAAATATGCCAATTGTGGATTTAGCCCCAATTCCTTCCTCCCTTGGGTAATACAGGTTGTCAATATGCTTCAGAATCTTTTGCCAACCATGATCAAATGTTGAGTGGGTCCATCAAACTAAGAGGAACTCGGCTATCACTTTTTCTTTTTTGAATGCTGCTGTAAATGTTGATTTTTCCTGGAGCTCCTGCAGACCAAGGGCGGTGGTAACATGAGGCTTGGAAGCCATGGCCTAAACAGCAGCAACCAATGGAAGCTCAGCACCCAACTCCTCTGGAACGCTACTAGTTGGCAGCCAACTAAATCTAAGGTAAGCCTTTCCCAGACTGCCTCCAAAGACCTCACACACTTGGGTCTGGTCTGTGGCTCCTTTCTTTCTTTTGTTTTGCTACTTAATCTCTTGCTTGAAGAGCCCAAGAAGGGAACTTGACCCTAGTTCTCAGTATTCCACCATTTAGAAAAGGAGAGAGAGGACAACGAAGCCTGTTCCTATGTAGAGTCTTAGGCCACCCATGCAGGCTGTGAGGAAGAGCCACATGCAGGGGTTCTAGAGCATGACCTCAAAGAGAGATAACTGACTATGGTTTGATGATGTCAGCTTTTGCTTTCTTTCAAGGACAGAAATGAGTGTTGTGGTTTATAAGAGTTTTAGATCTCAGGCTGGGAAGGTCTCAGCACATTGCTTCTCTTTCCTCAGTGGACCTCAAGCATCCCACCACCATGGGCTACAGTTTAATTGTGACTGTCACCCTTTACTCAAGTCTAACATTAATCGCGTTTTGGATTATCTGACATCAGGTTAGCCATGCCACCTGTTGACACCATAAAGTTCATCAGCATGAGGTAGCTGGTATTACACTACCTAACTGATATCCAGTGTTTTGATAAGCCTAGAAGGCCTTCTTGAAGGTAGTAATAAAAAAAATGAGCTAATTGTAACATGAAATGCCTAAATGAAGCGCATAATACAAGGGGCTCATCTTTCCCATTACTATCTTCACGAACTCCTAGGGACCTTAGAACCCTGTGCATAGAACAACTGCTGCAGTCCATTCTCTGCTGGGTATAACTCTAAAATTGCTTTTTCTCAAGCCTGGAGTCATTTCTAAGTTCCTTCTGTTTATTTCAGGCCAGAGCATCCATATTAATGTGAAAAGACATCTTGGCTGATTATCATCTACATGTTAATTTCAGATCTCAGTCTACTCTACTGCTCCTTGTATTCCTCAATTCAAACACCCTCCTAGAAGTAACTGTTTGACAGCTCTAACCTTTCTTAGCCATTATATTAACTCCAGGGATATTCTCCACTGGTCTCTCACCTGGAACATCCTGACACTTCTGGGAGATGAGAACCTTAAGTGAAGCAGGAGGAGTTGGGTAACTTCTGTGGGATCCACCATCACCCAGTGGTGAATCAGAACCTCTGTTTTCTATGTCTACCCCTTAATTTCCACCTGTGTCCACAGGGCAGGCTTAGGGCCCTTCTCATACCATAGGCTTGCAGTGTCTAAGAGATGACTGTTCTATCTGCACAGGAAGTTGAGAAGCAGTAGGTATCAGTTCTAAGCAAGAAGCCCCTACTCCCAGAACACAAAAAGGTGTGATTTAGAAGACACAATCCCTAACAAATGTGGGCCAAGAACACTCCAGCTTTCTACATCTCCTTTAGCCATCAAGCTGTGCTGAGCCAGGAGGCTTAACTCTCAGGTGAAAAAGGAGAAGAAAAGGCTCCTACATCAGAAAGTGTATTCCCCTGGGCCTTGAGATTTTGTGAGAGTAACAGCAGGCTGAGGATGGTCAATCGTCTACAGCAAATCTCATTACTAGCTTACTAAACCTTAGGTATGACTTTTTCTGTCTACCACGTATACTCAATGTCCATTATATAGACACTTTTGCCCCTTTCTTCTCTGACTCTTGGGAATTTTGCTCTCCTAGGTTCTTTACAAGAGGTAGAAAATGTAAATGTTTTCGGTTGTAATAATAAAATATGATAAGTCCAAATGATATGTAGAAATTAAGTGTTTAATTCCATTACTGTATTCTCTTACATAAATTAACCCAGATATCTCATGCTGAATAAATACCTGCAAAGACTGAGTTAGTCTTTTCCCATCGGTATCATTCCCAGGGCATAGACTCAGCTTCTCCCTTTAAAATACAGTTATACAGAAAATTCCAAATTCACTACAGAGTTTGTTCCTATAACATCTCAGGTTTTCCTAAGGAAGACGTGTTACAAATTCCATCATCTGTAAATCACAGACACTTCCTTTAACCAGCTTTTAAGATATTAAAAATTTTAAAATCCTCAAACAAATGTCCCTGATCTATGGGATTAGACAGGGGTAGGGATCAAATTTCTAAATTTATCTTTGGAAGGAAGCCCTCAGATTTAAATAAGAGGATAACGTTGGTGGGAGAATGACTTACGGAGGACTTGTATTTCTCAGGCATCACAAGATGACAATGGATGATAGGATATGCTCAGAACTGAGCCCTTTAAGAATGTAGACTCCAGCTCAAATCTCTATTCTGCCACCTTTATCACGGACAAACATGCAGAACATACTCACATGTTCAACTATTTATAAGCCCAAAGTGTTTGTAAGGAAGTGGGCTGGTTTTAATGCTTAATATTTATACCACTTTATTTTTATATTTTACTAGTACTTTTTACTAGAATCAGCAACTGCCCCTAACCTCTACCTGATTCCCCTGAAAAAGTAGAAAATGCAGATTTCAGGTTTACTGGTCCTGCCTTTCCCATGATGGAAAGGGCATCCCATCCCTCAGCCTCCCATTTCCTTACTATCCTCCCGCTGTCAGTTGTTCTCTACAGTATTTCCGTAACTGCACAGAAAAAGTGGTTCAGTGATGGTCTATAGCATTATAGCATTTGTTCTGTCACAAAGAGGAATAAATAAATGGATTACACATATGATAGCACCTACCACAGTGCCCGGCATACAGTAAATGCTCAATAAATGTTTTATCCTGCTTATGGAATTTGCTGCACCAAGAGGCAATTAAGACAGAAGAGAAAAAGCCATGCAGAAAAGGTGGAATTATTTTTATTATAATAGAAACATAAAGAGACTAAGGGAATCGCCTCTTACGTGTGTATGCTAGCATCTAAAAGGCTGTGCATCAGATAGCATAGCCTCTACCACAGCATCAGAGGAAAATTCCTGAGCCCAGTGAATCTTTGGTCTGAGTTAGTATGATGGTTCCTCTGTGAGGAAATTGTTGCATTATGAGTTCTAGATCTGCACATTGAGTGGTAAATGGTTTAATAATTAAATTAACAAATTAAATAAAATGGTTTAATTTATCCTTTATTTTACTCCTTTTATGTGAAGGTTATATTTCTATTCACAGTAAAAGAACACAGTAGCATGTTTTATAAAGAGCCCTCTGCACTTGAACACATAATCAAGCTACTCTGTTTTACAGAATGACTACATACATACTTATAAAAGAATTGCCCTTCCTATCTACCACTCCAGGAGTCAGAAGGGGCTGAATGGCTCCTAATTGTGCTCATAAATGGCTATGTGAGTTCTGATGTCCCTTGAACTTTTAGGCTCTCCTTCCTTCACCATTAAAAAAAAAAAAAAAAGAGTCTACTTCTAGAGGATTCTATATGGAGACCTTGTTAGGGAGGTGATTACTTGAAGGTGGCCAGTGGAGGCAGCCTGTGCTTGGCAGGGGCTGTGCCTCTACCATCTGCTCTCTGCACAGCCATGCTGGCTCCTGCCTGCTAGGCTTACCCCACTTGGTTACCCCACCTTCTGGCCTGCTAGGCAAGAAAACTGGTTCTGCCTGTAACCCCAAAATACAAGAATCACACATGCTGGGATTTCATCATTAATAAGCCATGTATGTCTGCACCCAAGAGGGAGAACTCCGGTAAACAGAAGCTTTAAAAAGAATCCCTTCCAGAAGTTTTTAGGAATGCTTGTCTGTGGGTCTCCTAGATCACAGTGAAGCAGTTGCTCCCACCTCATGACCACATACAGGCCTTTGGAGAATAAAGTGGAGGTTTAAAGATAGGAGGCAGTGAGGTACAAAGAGCGAACAAGTGGGACACTGAAAAGGCAGCTTTTTTGAGTTCCAAAATCTGGCCATTCTCTGGAATTTACTAGATTTTTTTTAAAAAGCATCATTATATTGTATTATTTCTGTACAAACCCATTTTAGTTTTACATAAGACCCTAAAAATGCTTTGCCACACAGATCAAATCTTCTTGTCCAAAAGCCATTTTCTATTGGTAGCCCAAAAGCATTTGTGGGCTCTTCATTGTCAAGATTAGGCTGGATATGGTTGCTTTGATGTTTTCAAAGCTGGAAAGGGATGTCTAATCTCAGAGTGGCTCTTAGCTCCAGATGGAGAGCACTGAAGCTCATGGGAGTGTCAATTACATGAAATTTTGTGAAAATACAGCTGGAAAGGGAGCTTAGAATTGTATATACTTACCTTATACGTACAGCAATGTTTCTTCAAACCACCCATCTTTTCATGCTGACACAGCTTCTTCTCCTACAACCCTAGGACATCCCTCAAACCAGAACCAAAGTTAAGTCCAAATGCAATGAACAGCTGTTCTCTTCAGCACACCTAATGTGAGTATCCAGTATATACCTAGCAGGAGTCAACATCTGATGAACTGCAGCAATGGCCATGAAAATAACACTATATTCACAATCACTGTGGATTGTACACCCAAAAACAAACAAAAGCCTGCAATGGCAGCTTTAGGAAGACGGAAATCAAAAGGTTGGGTCCTGTTCCTCAAGGGACCATAGAAAAATTATGGTCAATCATGATTTTATTTTCTCCCATCAAAGTACAAACCAGGCCTGACCCTGCTTGGCTAATGAGATCAGAAACATTCAAGGTGATATGGCCATAGACCATGATTTTATTTTCTATTCTCTTTCTTAATGACTTTGTAGTTGGTTGGTCCTGTAAACTTTGGAAATCCTTAAGTGCTATGCACTGTAAAGAATGGTTCTTGTTAGTCATATTCTGCAGCTAATTTGATAAATAATCTTGGGCACTCTTCTGAACTTCACTGTCCTGAAAAAAGCTCTCTCTCTTTACTTGATAATTTATAAAGAAGATTAAAAGAGTCATTAAATAAGCAAGTGGAGAGTATAAGTACAAAATATAAGATGAAGATGATGATGACAATGACAATAAGAAGAGGAGAAAAAAGATAAGAATGGGGCACACATCTTGCAAGTAAGGTTCTTTATTGGCCCACCAGCTCTCCACTCTAGTTTACTATTCCCCTGTCCCCTCCTCCACTCCCCCATCTCTTTTGGGTACTCAAATTTGACTGACAAGTAGTTCTGAATTTTGGACAACTGATGTCCATGAGGTCAGTTGCAGGACAGCTCGCAGATTTGTAATTCTCATCTATCACAGCAATAAAATACGTCCTTAGCTTGACCTTAACCGCCACAGAATCTTGACAAAAATAGAACTGAATGTTATGTTTCTTTAATGTATTCTTTTTGGGTGTGAGGGGAAACCTTAGTAAAAAAAAAGATCAGCTTATATCTTTCAAATGATCTTAATCTATGGAATTTACAATGCCAAAGCATGGAAATACATTTATATTTGGACTTCTACATACAGTAGGATCCACAGCACTAAGGCTCTGAAATGGTAGATGGGTTAAGTTTTTGTCCAACATATTATTTAATGGCTTTGACTGTATAATTTGGTTGAGGCGATTCCTTGGACATCAGAATATTGCTCAGTATAAGGAAAGTTTAGTTTCAAAGCAGGTGTGCCTTTTGACATTGACAGGACATACTGTATCTAAAAGTTTCCAAAAGATAGCTGGGTTTTCCCTTCTACTCTGCTAGTCCATGAAATAGTACCCTAGAGAAAAGAAGTCTGAGTTACAATCTCAGTGCTGTCAGAAACAGCTGAGTGACCGTGGACAAGTTAATTCACCTTTCTCAGTATTGATTTCCTCATCCATAAAGAGAGTGATTCAGACTAAATGAGTTCTGAGACCCATGATTCCTGCATTTTGACTTTCCAACTCAACCCAAAGTATAAAAAACCGACTCGTTCCCTAAATTTAGGGCTTTCCTATCTTTCATCTTTTAAGCTCGACCAGGCAAGTAACTTATTCTTTAGCACATGGCTGTCATCATCATTCAAAATCCATTTAACCGCTAAAGGACAGTTAAACTTCACAGCTGTGGTCCCCAATTTGATGGTGACAGCATTATGGGAGGAAATTATTTCTCCCAACCCAAACCAATTGAGCTGTGATTGCAGGCAAAATTATTTCAAGGAGCTGCCCGTGAAGATAATGGGGAGATTCCTGTAGCTCCTGTTAATCACCAGCACTTCATGCACTGATGCGTTAATAAGTACAGTCACTGGTAATCAGGGCAGACAGCCATATACTGCTGGGGCCAGGAGGAAATGACAGGAGGTTGACATCTGCTCCACGGGACAGGTCAAGAGACCATGCAAGAGGCTTCTAGAGAGGCAAAAGGCCCTGCAAATGAATACTATCATTATATCTCCCAAGGAGGGGAAACAAGGAATGCCCATGTTATTAGCAAGTGTCTCCACTGGATGCTCTCAGTGAGGAAAAGACCTACTCCCATTCCTCCTTTCTAGCATGGGTCTGAAGTGTGCTAGGGTCCCTCTACCACAATCCTGACAATCCTTCCCAGTCACAGAGAATTTGTTCCTTAAAGATCACGTCACTTTACACACAACAATCAGCACTCCTGAGATGCCTTTCATCTTTTTTGACGGCTACAAAAAACTCAAGACCAGAAAGACTCATGTATCTTTCATATGACTTTTATGTAACAGGGTTTAGTGCTCAAAGTCCTGGCCTGGGAAGGAGGTAGTCTGTTTCTAATCTCAGTGGCATCATTGAGTCACTGTCTGTTTCTACTCTCAGAGGCATCACTGATTCACTGTGTGACCAATGGTGATTTATTTCCCTGGGCCCTTTCTTTCTTCAAGTACAAAATTAAGTCAATATTAACCATACAAGGATATCATGAGGAAAAAAAGAAAATCTATGTTAAAGTGATTTGGGCCATTCAGAGTTAAGGAGCTCTTCATAGCCATGTAATGATTGCAGCTGAGCCCAGTTACAAATGGGTTTTGGAAAACAAAGCAACTTCTGAGTTACATAACTTCCTAATGAGCCAACGACAATAATACAATGGAGTGGGTAAGAGTGTGAGCTCCACAGTCGACCTTCTGGGTTCAGGTCTGACTCCAGTACTTATTGAGTCTTTACACACATTATGTACCTTAAGGCCCCATTTTCCCACCTATAAAATGAAGAGCATAACAGTACCTGCCTCATAGGGCTGCTGTGGGAATGAAATTAGATCATTCATATAGAGAGCTTAGAACCATCTCAGGCTTATGGCAACTAATCAAAACAGGTTAGACATTATTATCTGATGTAATATGAGGCTGGAACTCAGATAATATAGAGTACAGAAGAGCAGCAGTTACCATGTTATAGTCCTGCAATATTTTACTACCTAGCTTCTGGTGAAAGCCTAGCTGAAAAAAACTTAGCTCAAGAATACAACTCCAAAGACGGGAGCCACATTGGCTGTGTGAGTGGCCCAAGGAAGATCCACAGGTACAGAGTAATAGCTGTGCAGGGAGTAAGGTCGAGGGAGGCCAGGCCCTCAACCAGGCCTCAACTGAGACACCTGACTCATATTCTCAGCCAACAAAGGAGGCAACCCTTTCCCCATGTGCACTGTTGGGTGATGATGACACCCCATTAGAAGTCATGAGAAACATGCCATGGGTATATACACAGGGGACATGATGTGATGTGAAGCAGCAATAACCAAAGTCCCAACATTGCAAGGATCTCAGAGAAGGTTTTCCTACACTATGACCAATACGAGGGCTCTGGAGAACACCCACGTCTGCAGGCTTCCAGTCAAGAGCCTCCCTATTGACTTCCAACAACCCAGGAACATCTCTGCAACACACATTTCCTCTATAGTCCTCCCCCCACCCTACCCACCTCTGAAGCATTCCTATGATTTGCCAGGTAAAACCCCTTCCCAAGCTACCTATTATCTGTTGAAATTAGAAGTGCTTTATAAAAAGGTAAATCACCATGTTTGGAGGCTAAGCAGGAGGGCAAGCAAAACGTGTTCCCCAGCCCTCCACAATTCTGCATCCTTCGCTGAACAATTCACTTCCCTTTCTTAGGTTGGAAACTGGCCTTCCCACCTACAGCTCAGCAGCAGTAGGGCTCACTGGCCAGGCTGAATGGAAACAATCCCCTTAGCAGCCTGGCTTCAGGCCAGGAAAGGGCCTGAGAACCAACTCTTTGAAGAGCTAGGGTCTCAGTAAGTGAGGGTGAAAGGGGTATAGGAAACAGAAGAGCTAGAGATCAGAATTTGCTATAAGAGCTATGAGACATGGAAAAAAACTGACATGATAGGCAATCAGAGGACTACTTCTTTTCATTGGGTAATGAGAACTCCATTCTGTGCTTCAAGATTTAAGTTCTAAGTGGGCACTGCTCTTAAACTCAGGTTTTGTTAGAAGTGGATGCCCCCACTGCATCTGTATTGCTACATTAGATCTAGCAAGGCAAATATAATATAATGGTCATCTTACCCAGGTTTCCTGCTCAAAATTCTTTTGTCCTGCATGTTTCCCTGGTTCTATTCAAGCCAGTGCCTATTCATGAGAACTCAGGCAAGCCATTTAATCTCTCTAAGCCTCAATTTATTCATCTGTAAAACTGGGAGGTGAAAATACATGTCTTACCTTCTTTGTATATGTGCTTACAAGGATAAAGTAAGATTAACTATTAAAGAACCTGGCAAATGATAAAGTGTCATTTGTAACTCTAATAAATTCCAAGATCCATATGGTCCAGTCTACGTACAAAACTAAAGTCAGAAGCACAGTCAAATACTCAAAATGAATTAAAAGGGAATTCCAGTCTTTTGCTGCATCTGTCAAAGAACATTACAGATGATCCAATTCATGACCATCAGGAACACTTTGTATTCCTTTTCTCTCCTCCCCAGGTCCTCTATACAAGGCCACATAAGAGGCTTTCACTCTCTTTCCCTCTTCCTACTTACCTTTCTGTCAGTTCTTTAATGCAGTTTGACTTAGCCTCATTTGTTTTTTTTCCCCTCTCTGCTATACTATTATCTAGATGTGAAGTCTGGCAACTTACTCTTTCATTCCTCCCATCTTTCCAGTTCTAGCACTTTTCATCCAGCTCCATGATTTGCATTTAAAAAGCCTGGAACAAGGTGGATAAGTGCACAAATCTCTGTAGAGGAAGAGGCTAAGTTAGCTAGCAAGGCATAATCCTCTTTGTGGAGGTAGGATAGGGAAAAGGACACCTATCAGCAAATCTGGACCCGAGCATGTGTTATTGATAAGGTACTTGACAAGGTACCTACACATCTACTAAAGAGGCCTGAAGACAAAAGAAGCATAAAATCAAGTTTTTGTAGAAAGCCAGGCTTAATGGTTTGTTTCTAAAATGGTGGACTAATTAGGGTCCTTATAGGGACAAATACAGTGTTTTCCAAAATCTCTTTTGCAGAAAAATAGTTCCCAGGATATTAACACATTACATGGAAAAAATATGGTTCCACTGTGAAATCAGTTTGAGAAATTCTGAGTTAAACAAGTTAAAATCATACCTTCTCAGCAACTTAAATCAGGTCATTTTAACATGAAATATTTTGGCTGATAAATGTTTTACAGAACACATTTTAGGAAATGCCGATTTTGATGATTCTCCTTATTTTATAGATGAGGAAGCTGAGACCTACATAATGTCACTCAGGGTTCCAGTGGAGAGGCGGGGCTAGATTCTAGGCTTCTAAAACCCCAGTTGTGTGTGTTAGACTCCTGGGGGAATGTTATTAACATAAAGAATGCCTCTTCAGAATCGCAAAAGTTGAATTTACTTGAGTACCAAGGTTGTCATCCCAAATAATCATCCAGGATAACCAATATCATACACCGAGTCTAAACTGGACTCCATGTGTCTTCATATTTTGTAGCCCCCTAATCAATACACAGAATTATGATGAAGAGTCTCCTTAGCAAATGAAAATGCTTTTTTCCTACCCTAGGATAAAGTTAGCATCACTCCTAGTGCTGTCTAACTGCTCTCATCCCAGAGCATGTAGCCAATGGTCAATTCCTCTCCAATCATCTATATGTAACTATGTGCAAAGTTCAGATGATGCTAAAAGAGAAATCCATTATATAGGAGCAATGACAGACTACTGAGATAGTTGCCCCATGTCAACATTACAATAGCCATCTTCAACAGGGAGATGGGCCAATGTTGGGGGTTTTCTGGATCCATTAGAGGAAAATAGCAGATGGATGACAACTGTCTCTTTACCTTCTTCTTGGATTTAAAGACGTTACACCTGAAGACATTGCTGGCACCATCTCGAGCAATATAGCTGAAGATCTTCAAGTCTTGGGAATCATGAGAGACATAGAAGATCCTAAAGGAAGAACAACAGAAAAATGCACTGAAAATGGCCTTAGGTTCAAATCTCCAATCAGGAAAGCTCGTTTAAGGATACTCTGAAGCAGAGCTCATGAGAGCCAAGTTATGATAGAAAATCTTCTTCCTTCGGGATCAAAAAACCACAATGCAGGAGGCACTTCCAGCAGGCCCCACAAACCCTAACACTGTGACTTTCAGATTTGGTAGAGTGGGCATGGGTATGATATAGAGCTGACACTATTGTTAGCCATCTCCTGAGGTGGCAAACCTGTCCCTGTAACTTTTGTGTTAGAAGGAAAATTCAATCCCATCCTTATCAGAGCAACAAACCCACTTCTTATCCAGAAAAATGCACACAAGTTTTCTGATGCCTGTTTAAAATTAGCCCCAAATGCAGAGACTTGGGGAACCAGCAATGTTTACCATATGGGGAGGGATTAAGGTACTCTTAGTTCCTTTGGTGATAGTGACCCTACTCTCTGTCCCTCCCCCTCTGCCAGGACCACAGCATCCATGTGTTCATTCCATGATTCAACCAATCCACTGAGTTCACACTGCGGGCCAGGCAGCATCCCAGCAGCCAGGGACGCAGCAGGAACAGGACAGAAAAAGCCCCTGAACTCACGGAGCTTACATGCAGGCAGTGCCAATAAGCAAATATAAAATAAGTGCTATGAAGAAAAATAAGGCAGAATAAGGGATGGAGCATGATGGGGGCTATTTTAGATAGGGTAGCCAGGAAGGTCTCACTGAGAGGCCGAGATCCGAATGGGGTGAGGGAGCCAGTCACTGAGATACCTGGGCCAAACCACGGCAGGAAGCAGGAACAGCAAGTTTAGAAGCCCTGCAGTGTTCAGAAGTGTTACAAGCATTTGAGGAACACCCAGGGGGCGCAACTGAGTGTGGTTCAAGTGGAATGAGTATGCTCAGCAACAAGGTCGTAGAAGCAGCCAGAGGCCAAAATGTAGAAGGATTTGAAGGTCATAGCTTATATTCTATGTGAGATGAGAAGCCCTTCAGAGGCTTCTGAGCACAGGACTGACTTGCTTATGCTTTAAACTAAAGGATCATCCTGGCTGCTTGGGGTGGGCTGAGGTAGGGACAAGGGGAGGCTGGGAAAAGGGGGATAATTATAAGCAAGGCCCTTGTGGCTGCATCTTAAGCCGGCTTAGGACAGGGCTCAGCAGAACTTCCAGGTCTGATTGCTGTGAGGTCGGTGGAGGGAGATGGAGCAGGTGTATCAGTGAAATTAGTTTTGGGCAGTCCAAGGAGAATATTGCCCTTGGTAGCACCTAAGAGACCACATCAATTCCACAATACATTTTTTACCACTAACACTGATGGCTTTCGTCCAAGGATTTAACAGGCCTGGTTTGTTTCAGTGTAGGTCTGTGCCGTGCAGAAGAAAGAGAATGGGATTCAGAGTCTACAACTTCATCTACAACTTTTCCACTTACTACAAAGTAAGCTATGTCACCCCTCAGAGACTCAGTTTTATTATCTGTACAATGGGACTATTAATAGTAACACTTCCAAGAGTTACTGAGGAGGTAGAATAGTTAGTAAAATGCCTTCTTACATCCCTTACTGATATAGCCTCTAAATAGCCTAGTAACTGAGATTCTTGCCACAGGACTCCAAGATGCCTGGGAGGAACATTCACAAGAAAAGTGGGCACAGAGAGGAGAACAATACTGTGAAAAAACCCAGGTTCACCTTGGGGACTGTAGTTTCTCTGCTAAACTCAGCTAGCAGGCATTTCAGTGCATCTCATATGTCTATCATCTCTAAATGATCGTGAAATAGAGGCTGTTTAATGTGGTTTCCAGTCCCCTATCCTTCTAATGATGCCAAATTATCTTCCTAACATCAAAGGCACACATCAACAATTGTATCTCAGCATCTCCTGCCTGAGCTCCAGGCCCATTCAGCCAACTCTCCTGGACATCTCCTCCTGAATGGTTCTCAGCCTTCTCAAATTCCTCAAACCCCCAAGTGAATTCATCATACTCCTCATAATTCTCCAAGTCCCATCTTGATAACAGGACACCATACCTACTCAAGCCAGAAACCCAGGTGTCATTCTCAATGGCTTCGTTCACTGTTTCCCAATATCCATCACTCATGAGCAAGTTCCTTGCAAAGGTGCTCCCTAATGTCTCTCATTTATGTTTTTCTCTTCAACTCCAAGGTATTGATCATTTAGAGTTCTCATTTTTCACCTGTATTTTTACAACTTCCACTAAACAGTGTGCCACTCTTCTTCCTAACTCACCTATTGTCAACCCATTCTCTACATTGCTAGCAAAGTGTTATTTTTAAAAAGACAAATTACATCCATCAATTCACTCTTAAAGCCATCCAAAGTCTTCCTACTACTTTTAGGATAAAGTCCAAACTCCTTAGCATAGTGTACCTACCTTTCCACGGTCATCTTTCTCCAGAGTGCTGATCTACATAGGCCTGCAGAACTAGGTGTGTACATCTTTCTGACCCTGCAACTACTATGAACACCTTTGGTGGCCTCCAAGACTTGGGTCAGAGCAGCCTTCCCCTCCCTTTTCTTCAGCAGTCTGAGTTGCTGAATACTCCAGGGCTCAACTTTGCCACAGCACACATCTCACACTATGATGTTTTTACATGTTCTCCTCAAAGGAACAGGGAACACATCTTCGTAGCCCCAGGGCCAGCACAGTGGTTGGCACATGGGAAGTTCCTAGCCTGGTTAGAAGGGAGGGAGGTGTTCCAGCTGTCATTAATGAGCATCTATAATGTGATCTGCCTGGCTATTCATTTTCCCCAAGGAAGTCAGATCCAGTTAGTTCAACATGACACATAAAACTTCTTGATTTTTTAGTTAACTTATTCTTATGTAATACCCTAAGGACTGAGAACGAGGTTTAAAACTGAAACAGCAGATTTGAATGCAAACTGGCATGCCCACAAGACACAGAGATATGGAAGGCACAGAGGAACGGCAGTAAGCCAAGGTTAACTTAACCTTAACAGACAAAGCGTCTTTTCAGAATATCTGATGAGAACTGTACATGGATGCAGCCGCCGCCATTGGACCACAGCTCTCTGGAGATTGCTCTGCTATGTCTGATTTCAGAAACTTAACATGTTGTTATTAAAAGTAAATAATCTCTAGCTAACCAAAAAGTCAGCTAGTTAAAGCTTAGAAAAGTTTCCACCAACATAGCCAAGAGGCAGAAAGTTTTTCCATGTGACCTCATTCATCAACAAACTAATAAATCAGCAAATTAAGGTCTCTTGGGTCCAAATTTCCAGATCAAGAAATAAATTCCAAGACCCTCATTTCTCCATTGCTTGGTTTTCTTAAGCACTGATTGTAGGGGTGGGAGAAATTAGGGGAGGGTAGAGGAAGGTGAGTGCTCAAGAGATTTCCCTTTTTCTTTCCTTCCTTCTTCATCTTCATCCTTCAGTCAGTCTAGGGTAGTTCTGATGATCTTGCTTCCAAAAAGTGCCTTAGTCAATTTTCCCAACTTTCACTCTCTTTCTCTCTCTCTCTCTCTTTTCTCTTGGTGAAATCTTAGCTCATGGCAACCTCTGCCTCCCAGGTTCAGGTGATTCTTATGCTTCAGCTTCCTGAGTAGCTGGGATTACAGGTGTGAGCCACCACAGCCAGCCCTAAAATTTCTTATTTTTATTTCAAAATATATATAGCATTATACTTTTTACCTATTAACAGAACTGTTATGCTTTTACACAGTAATAAATTTTTCTGCAAATTCATCCTATGTCCATAAACTTACCGTAAATGACTGAAAGAAAAACAATATGTGGAAGAAATTGGATTTTGCATTTATCATCATGCTACAATTTAGTTTGACAAGGTGATTTTAAAAGCCACTAGACTCACCACTGACACCCCCCCTTCTCAAACTATTCATCTATAGGTTAGCTCACTTCTCTTAAGATCACAGAAAAACAACCACCATTTAGGGTAGAAGGAAATCTGTGGGGTCATCAGGCCTGGATACAAGCCAGCATCTCTGTCAGGATTCATCACTGATAGGCAATTCACTCTCTAACAAAGTATCCAATCCCTTTTTTAGGAGGTTCTAGTTACCTGGAAAATTTACCTCATGTTGACTAGAATTCTGCCAACAGGAATGCAGTGGAGGAAAATGGCTGAGAACACTGGCCCTAAGGGGGACAGACCTGGATTTCAGCCCAACCTTTGCCACTTACTAGCTGGAACGCCCTGGTCATATCGCAACCCACTTCTTGTTCTTCACCTGTGAAACAGGCAAGAGCACTATAATGTACCTCACTCATGCTAGTAAGGCTTAAAGAATGAATATGCGCAGAGGGGTCAGCTTATAGCAAATGGTTCACATATGGGAACTGCTTTAAATACTGCCACATTACTGCTCAAGTTCTGTCCTTAAGGACCTCAGAGAACAAGGCTAGTCCTCTTCCAAATGGTCAATGTTTTAATATGTGGAAAAAACACCATGTTTAAATTTACTCCTTTCATTTTTTTTTTTTTAAGTTCCAGGGTACATGTGCAGGATGTGCAGGTTTGTTACATAGGTAAATGTGTGCCATGGTGGTTTGCTGCACCCATCAACCTAGGTATTAAGCCTGGCATGCATTAGCTATTCTTCCTGATGTCCTCCTGGCTCCCCTACTCCCCTGCAATTCTTTCATTTTTAAAGTGAACTACAGTACTTCCTTCAATAGCTGCTCAACTGGCCCATTTTCCAAGTCCCTTATTTCTCTGGCAGGTTTGCACTGTGGAAAGAGCATAGGTTTTGGGACAAGAAAGATGCAGGTTCAAGTCTTAGCTTTTCCATCTTCTAGCTGCTGGCCTGAGGCAAAAAACTCAGTTACATAATCCTTCATTTCATCATATAAAACAGGCATATTAACGACTTCTTCATGGTATTGTTTTAAGCATGTGGTATGTGTTTTACACATACCACATTTTACACAGTGCCCCACACATGGTAAGTGGCTTGCTCAATAAATATGAGTTCCATCTTCTCTTAACTTTTTCTGTACATATTCCAACTTGCCAGTGACTATCTTAAAATGCAGTTCACAGAACTGAACTCATTTGTAAAGGGATCTGAGCAGCACAGAGTATATTTGGATAAATATTTTCTATGCCCTAGAACTGAATTTTTAGCAAAGCATCTCTGATCATGTTTTTTTTTTCTTCTGTTATAACATCTCATTGCTGGTTCACACTGTAGTCAACTCAACGCTCAAAGCTAATTTGCGCAACTGCTGTAAGGCAGATTTCCTGGACACACTTGGGTAACTGGTTTTTTAGGACTGGCTCCCAGTGATCACGGTTTCCTTTTCCAAGTTCTCACAGACCATCTGCTTAATGATCTCTTCTAGAATTCTGCCCAGGAGCAGTGACGAATTCACTAGGTGGTAATTCCTAATGCAGGTTTTCCCCTTTCTAAAAAGTGGAATATTTTATTTTTGCAATCTCTTTCTCTTCCATCCCTCCTGATTTTGCAAAAGATGACCAATTACTATTTTGCAATCATATTTTTCAGGAACCCAGAACCCAAGTGATTGAGGCCTGGACACACGGTAGTGAGGAATATCTTCCTTTTTGTTCTTGGTTTTGAATGTCTGTTTTTTTTAAAAAATTGCATATGTTCTAGTGTTTCTAATTGGAAGATCAGTTCTCTACTTGAGAGGAAAAAAACCGAGAGTTAGAAAAATGGGATTTGAGAGTTTCCCCTTGCCATGTGCCAATTCTCTCTTCCTTCACACCCCTTTTTCTCTCATCTTCAGCCTTTTCCATGAGCCCAATGCATTCAGGGTTTCAGCTCTCTCAGTAATGGTTGTTCCTTTGCACTCATACTTGTTTTTAAGCTTTGCTTTCTATATTGTGTACTTTTCAAGGAGCATTTTATGAAAATCTGGGCAGACACATGATTTTTCTTCATGATCTCACATTTTGGGGGCCTGACTAGAATCAATTATGTTGTCTTCATGTTCTCATCCTTTATTCCCTCTTTCAGTCTCTAGCCACGAGATCTCATCTTACTCTGTTGTCATCCCTGCACTCATCCAATAATCCAACTGAAGACCTGAATAGAACAAACAGGTTGAGTAAGAGGGAATGCCACCTGCCCAACTGCTAAGAGCTGGGATATTGGTTTTTTCCATCCAGATCAGGTTCTTCTTGGGTCTCAAGCCCACCAATGTGCAGACTGAAACTCACACCATCGGCTCTCCTGGTTCTCAGGCCTTCAGACTCCAACTGGAACCATATATTAGCCTTCCTGGGTCTCCACCTTCCCAACTGCAGATCTTGGAATTTTTCAGTGTCTGTAATTATGTAAGTCAATTCCTTATATATTTCTTATATGTGTATGTATACCTAAACACATGTAAATATGTAAGCACGCACACACACACACATATATCCTATTGGTTCTGTTTCACTGAAGAACCCTGAAACAGCCATATTCCCTCAGGCATTAGCATTCTACCTGTAATGCCCCTCATCTCCATGGGGACTGCCTGCTGACTTAGGACTACAGAGGCTGTGAAAGGTCTCAAGACACCTGCAAGATTTCCTGAGTCTACATCCATGTGCATTGCCTCTTGCTCAAGACCCGCTGGGTCTCTCCCAGCCAGCCCAGGTCCTGTCATGCAATTCTTTCCTGCCACAGCCCAAAACAGAACTTTAGGGTAGAGGATGCAGACCACCAAGGGGCCTTGAGAAAATTATTTTCCTTCTCTCAGCCTTCTTCTTTTTTATTTTTATTATGTATTTATTTATTTTTGAGATGGAGTCTCACACTGTTGCCAGGCTGGAGTGCAGCGGCGAAATCTCAGCTCACTGCAATCTCCACCTCCCAGGTTCAAGCAATTCTCCTGCCTCAGCCTCCCAAGTAGCTGGGATTACAGGCACCCGCCACCACGCCCAGCCAATTTTTTGTATTTTCAGTAGAGACGGGGTTTCACCATGTTGGCCAGGCTGGTCTTGAACTCCTGACCTCATGATTCGCCCTCCCCAGCCTTCCAAAGTGCTGGGATTACAGGCATGGGCCATGTACTGGCCTGCCTTCTTCTTTTTTAATCAATGAAATGAGAATTAAAAAAAACATCTTTCAGGGTGATTGTAAGGTTCAGATGTAACAACAGATGGGCAAATATTCTCTAATCCATGAAATGTTGTACAAATACTTGAAAACTGTGGAAACAAACCTAGAAATGTCAAATGAAAAAACAAAGATAAATATTTATTGTTCTTCCAATATCAGTGTCTCTTGGTGGGGCTAGTCTCCAGTTTGTGTATAGAGATTTTTCTCTGGAGGTCCTGGAAAGCAAGGGCATTCCTAACTCAAAAAAGATGTGCTGCAGGAGAGACTGAAATGAAGCCAGCTGACAAAGTATCAAGTCATCTGAAGATGGTGGAGACAAAATCAAGTGGTATTCTTAAGGAAAATTTCTGGGAAAGTAGGAAGCATGATGTGACACATGCAGAAGATAGAAAACAGAACCAACCTGCTGCTCAAGACCAGATGAACGAGGCCCCCCTGTGAAGGCATGGTCCTGGGAAATCCAGCATGACTCCTACTCATGGGAACAAGGGTT
This sequence comes from Sapajus apella, assembly GCF_009761245.1. Taxonomy (NCBI): domain Eukaryota; kingdom Metazoa; phylum Chordata; class Mammalia; order Primates; family Cebidae; genus Sapajus; species Sapajus apella. Next base: position 26,273,207 of record NW_022436965.1, read on the forward strand.
CCCTAAGCATCCCAGTCCGTGTGATACTGCGGGTCCCCAATGTGTCATTAAGAGGAACTGGGGAAAATATTAGAAGGGGTGGTATGTTGGTGAGAGCCCCCAAATACTTCACTGATAGAATACCACCAGACATGACAGGAAGGAATGCACCCTTACTCCTATCCCCAGCATGCTGCCTGAATACTGGTGTGTCTTTATTTTCTTTTCTCATCTGGCCCTGCAGCACAAACACAGTTTCACACTCCTGTTGCAGCTGTTATTCATTCTTTTCCTCATCTATCTTATTTACATTCATTTTAATGTTTAGGTAACACTGTCTTCCATCTTGACCACTGTTCTCTCCTATGACTGCTTTGGTTTGATTATCATCTTCCTCCCACTGTATATACAGGGCTTTTTATCATGTCAGCTGCTCTTCTTTTATTTGAAGTTACTGTAATTTCCATATTCTTCATTCCTCATTTTAGCCATTCTCGATTTGATGACTACCTTCCTCAGGACTGCTATTTGGCAAAAAAGAACGGTAATAAACTCATGAAATGGGGCCCAGGATCCCTCATGGAACTGGTCTCCTTACTCCACAGCTTGTCTTCCACAGACACCTGAAATGTGGGGCCACATTATCCAGTAGCCCCTTGTCATCATGACTGGGATGTATCTCACAGATCTGCCTCACCACGGCATAGTCTGGAAGGAGGCCTGGGATTCCAGGGCTGGGAGAGACCTTGAGAGACAGTCAAGCTCATCTCTTCAACTGCAGGCAGAGAAATGCAAATATAAGAGCTGATTTCTAAGGTTTCTTCAAGGAATAAAATTATACAAATGTCTAACTTATTGTTACAAAGATCTGCTGTGTACCTAGAATAACGAATAAGCAAGCAATTGAGTTTTAAGACCTAGCGAGAGCCAGACAAATGCATATTTATCTTTTGAAAGTCTAGCTAAGGCACCCTCATGGCCTATCTCAGCAGTTAATTTATATTTTAATTTCACAGCTGTTAATAAGTTTTTTCTTATGTTCCACTAAAACCTCCCCTGCTTTACTTGAATCAAGCACAAACCATCACCCAGCACTTTCTAAATGCCAAGTACTGGGATAAATTAATTTCTTCTTGTTCAGTACTTGACAGGCATGCAAAAAAAAAAAAAAAAAAAAAAAAAAAAAAAAAAACAAGCTAGTGTCTCTCACGAAACCACCACACAAAAATCCTTTCATATATTTCAAGGCTTTAATTTCTCACCAACACTCATCATTTCTCCAAAATAACTGTCACATGCTATTGGCTGTCAATAACCAAATCTATTTACACAGGCTGCCAATTCTTCTGTGTATCTATGTTATCTGAGTTCTTACATGCAGCTTGTTCATATTTAGGGGGTTTACACCATCCATCCCACACTTTTCAGTATGCTTAGACTTCCTGAAGATTCTTGCTCAGACACAACTTCCCTCCCAGAGCCAGAAAGCAGAGAGAAAATGAACATATCACAATATTAAGGGCATTACTTTGACTGGTATATGCTGGAGGAGTTTTGTCTAGAAAATTCCATCTTTCTTTTCTCTTTTCTTAAGTTTATTCTCTTGCTTTCAAGCCAGTAAATACTTCCCTTCAAGCATTCCATGCAGAGAGGCATTAGGCAAAAGTCTTCCCAGTGCAAAATAATCATCAACAAAGGTTTGTACCCTTCCTTGTCCACTCCCCCATACACATTGAGATGCCCGTGATTTTTGTGAAATAGAAGATCTGACAGAACACAGCCAAAGGCTCAGTCGAGGTTGCAGCTCTCCTGCTTTCTCAAAACCAGTTAATACTTGGAGTCTTAGTTTTCTTAACTACAAAATGGGATAAGAAGAGGTTCATAGGGCTATTATGAGAATCAAATGAAATAACTTACATATAGGGTCCACCACATAGTAGTTGCTTAAAAAAGGCTGTTGACAAAATTCAACAGTTCTTTATGCTAAAAACTCAATAAACTAGGTATTGATGGAACATATCTCAAAATTATAAAAGCTATTTATGACAAACCCACAGCCAATCATACTGAATGGACAAAAACTGGAAGCATTCTCTTTGAAATCTGGCACTAGACAAGGGTGCCCTCTCTCACCACTCCTATTCAACATAGTAGTGGAAGTTCTGGCCAGAGCAATCAGGCAAGAAAAAGAAATAAAGAGTATTCAATCAGGAAAAGAGGAAGTCAAATTGTCTCTGTTTGCTGATGACATGATTATGTATTTAGAAGACCCCATTGTCTCAGCCCAAAATCTCCTTAAGATGATAAGCAACTTCAGCAGTCTCAGGATACAAAATCAATGTGCAGAAATCACAAGCATTCCTATACATTAATGACAGACAAACAGAGAGCCAAATCATGAGCGAACTCCCATTCACCATTGCTACAAAGAGAATAAAATACCTAGGAATACAACTTACAAGGGACATGAAGGACCTCTTCAAGGAGAACTACAAACCACTGCTCAAGGAAATAAGAGAGGACACAAACAGATGGAAAAACATTCCATGCTCATAGTTAGGAAGAGTCAGTATCGTAAAAATGGCCATACTGCCCAAAGTAATTTGTAGATTCAATGTATCCCCATCAAACTACCATTGACCTTCTCTACAGAACTGGAAAAAACCACTTTAAACTTTATATGCAACCAAAAAAGAGTCCACATAGCTAAGACAATCCTAAACAAAAAACAAAAAAAACAAAGCTGAGACATCACCATACCTGACTTCAAACTATACTACCAGGCTACAGTAATCAAAACAACTTGGTATTGGTACCAAAACAGAGATATAGACCAATGGAACAAAACAGAGGCCTCAGAAGTAATGCCACATATCTACAACCATTTGATTTTTGACAAACCTGACAAAACAAGTAATGGGGAAAGGACTCTCTGTTTAATAGATGGTGTTAGGAAAACTGGCTAGCCACGTGCAGCAAGCTGAAATTGGACCCCTTCCTTACACCTTACACAAAAATTAACTCCAGATGGATTAAAGATTTAAACATAGACTTAACACCATAAAAACTCTAGGAGAAAACATAGGCAATACCATTCAGAACATAGGCATAGGCAAGGACTTCATGACTAAAACACCAAAAGCAATGGCAACAAAAGCCAAAATAGACAAATGGGATCTAATTAAACTTAAGAGCTTCTGCACAGCAAAAGAAACAATTATTAGAGTGAACCAGCAACCAACAGAATGGGGAAAAAAATTTTGCAATCTACCCATCTGACAAAGGGCTAATACCCAGAATCTACAAAGAACTTAAACAAATTTACAAGAAAAAAACAAACCCTATCAAAACGTGGGAAAGGATATGAACAGAGATTTCTCAAAACAAGACATTTATGCAGCCAAAGAACATATGAAGAAATGCTCATCATCACTGGTCATCAGAGAAATGCAAATCAAAACCACGTTGAGATACTATCTCACATCAGTTAGAATGGCAATCATTAAAAAATCTGGAGACAACAGATGCTGGAGAGGATGTGAAGAAATAGGAATACTTTTACGCTGTTGGTGGGAGTGTAAATTAGTTCAACCATTGTGGAAGACAGTGTGATGATTCCTCAAGAATCTAGAAATAGAAATTCCATTTGACCCAGCAATCCCATTACTGGGTATATACCCAAGGATTATAAATTGTTCTATTATAAAGACACATGCACATGTATGTTCATTGTAGCAGTGTTTACAATAGTGAAGACTTGGAACCAACCCAAATGGTCATCAATGATAGACTGGATAAAGAAAATGTGTCATATATATAACATGGAATACTATGCAGCCATAAAAAAGGATAAGTTCTTGTCTTTTGCAGGGACATGGATGAAGCTGGAAACCATCATTCTCAGCAAACTGACACAAGAACAGAAAACCAAACACCACATGTTCTCACTCATAAGTGGGTGTTGAACAATGAGAACACATGGACACAGGGAGGGGAACATCACACACTGGGGCCTGTTGGGGGGTCGGGAGGTTAGGGGAAGGATAGCAGGGGGTGAGGGGATTGGGAAGGGATAACATTAGGAGAAATACCTAAGGTAAGTGACGGGGGATGGATGCAGCAAACCACCATGGCATGTGTATACCTATGTAACAATCCTGCATGATCTGAACATGTACCCTAGAACTTAAAGTATAATAAAAAAAATCTTTACTAAATTGAAGTGATCAAAGAAGAATATTTGCTAATCTATTGTGTGTTTACCATTTGTTAGGCACTGCGTAAGCACTTCACATGTAAAAACTCATCTAATCCTCACAACCACCATATGAAGTAGATACAGTTACCATCTCCATTTTACAGATGAAGAAACAGAGAGGTAACCCCTGTGCATTTTCTTAAGGTCACACAGCTAGTAGTATCTGTATGAATTTCTTAGGGCTGCTGTAACAAATTACTACAAACTGGTTAGCTTAAAACAACAAATTTCATCTCTCACAGTTTAGGTGGCCAGAAGTCAGAATCAAGGCTGATTCCTCCTAGAGGCTGTTGGGGAGAATCTGTTCCACGCCTCGCATAGCTTCTAGCAGCTGCCAACAATCCTTGGCATTCTTGGGTTTGCAGCCGTGTAACTCTAGTCTGCTCCCTCTACTTTCCCATGGCATTCTTCCCTGTGTCTCCTGTCTCTGTGTCTAAATTTCCCTCTTCTTATAAAGACCCTGGTCATTGGATCTAGGGTCCACCCTAATCTAATATGGCCTCACCTTAATTATATCTGCAAGTCCCCACATTCAAATAACATCCACATTCACAGATATCCAGGGGTGAGGAAAATATCCTAAACACACCTTTCTAAGGAACATAATTCAACTCACTGTAGTATCTGAGCTAGAACTGGAATCCTAGCAATCTTAACCAAGTTCTGAAAACTTTCACACCATCTGCCTGATTAATCATCAAATATCATTTGAATGCTCAATGTCATTAATGAACTGTATTATTGTTTTCTCTATGCCTAGTTTAGAAATTGGTCATATGCTACATTTATGCCACCTGGAAACCCTGGATTTTTTTCTTCATCTTATTTTTCCAAGTCCTTGATGTCTTCATAGATGTCTCTATGGTCACCAATGAGCTAAATCAGAATGGCTTGGACATTGCCCTGAGAATGGACTTACCTCTTTCTCATGGTGGGAAGATTTTCAGGGGACACGTGGGTAAAAGGTACTGGATTTCTTTGTTATCTCTGACTGACTGTCTACCTTCCATCCATGTTCCTTCAAATAAACCAATCCAGGAATATGATACACATCATAAACACATTTTTTTTTTTTTTGAGACAGAGTCTCACTCTGTCACCCAGGTTGGAGTGCAGTGGTGCAATCTCAGCTCACTACAACCTCTGCCTCCTGGGTTCAAGTGATTCTCCTGCCTCAGCCTCCTGAGTAGCTGGGATTACAGACACGTGCCACCACACCTGGCTAATTTTTGTATTTTTAGTAAGCTAGGATTTCTCCATGTTGGTCAGGCTGGTCTCAAACTCCTGACTTTGTGATCCGCCCGCCTCATCTTCCCAAAGTGCTGGGATTACAGGTGTGAGCCATCACACCTGGCTACATCACAAGCACATCTTGTTTTTTGAAGGCAGTTGAGCTCCCACTTGAGCTTCTGGGGATTACAGCATAACTCCCTCTGTACATGACTCTAACTCCATACCCCTCATGCAACCTGCTCAGCATGTGGGGAGTCCCATGTGCCATGATGGGAAATGAAGAAAGGGCATCCACCTCCTTCCCCCAAGCTTCCCAGGGCTGGAAGCATGCCTGGCTGGCAGGTCCAGATACTTTTCCTTCCTAATATTTCTATTTCTCCAATTGTTCTGACCTGCCTGCTTCATGCTGTATCTGAGGAAGAGGAAGTCCGAATCAGACCTCACCTGAAGGCACTCCCTCTTAGGACTTGAAGATAAGACAAGTCACTGCTGGGAGCTTATGTGTACTCCCAAGTCCAGAGAGGCAGGACAGGGAGCAGTTCCCAGGCATCAGCATTTCTCATTCTCACCTGCCCCACCCTCAGGGCAATGTCCAAGCCATTCTGATTTAGCCTGGGACAATTCACTTTCAATCATAATCTAGTGTCTTTTTCTTTCTTGTGTGTGTGGTTTTTTTTCTTTTTTTTTTGAGACGGAGCTTCCCTCTTGTTGCCCAGGCTGGAGTGCAATGGCGCGATCTTGGCTCACCGCAACCTCCGCCTCCTGGGTTCAGGCAATTCTCCTGCCTCAGCCTCCTGAGTAGCTGGGATTACAGGCATGCGCCACCATGCCCAACTGATTTTTTGTATTTTTAGTAGAGACGGGGTTTCACTATGTTGACCAGGATGGTCTCGATCTCTTGACCTCGTGATCCACCCGCCTCGGCCTCCCAAAGTGCTGGGATTACAGGCGTGAGCCACCGCGCCCGGCCTCTTGTGTGTTTTTTAAAAAGTATTTTATTATTTTCTATTCAGGGGCATACATGTGTAGGTTTGCTACGCAGGTATATTGCATAAGGCTGGAGTTTGGGCTTCTATTGAACCCATCGCCCAGCAGTGAACACAGTACCCAATGGGTACTTTTTCAGTCCTTATCCCCCATTCTCCCTCTCCCCTTCTGGAGTCCCCAGTGTCTGTTGTTTCCATTTTTATGGCCACATGTATCCACTGTTTAGCTCCCATTTATAAGTAGAAACATGCAGTCTTTGGTTTTCTGTTTCTGTTTTAATTCACTCAGGATAATGGCCTGCAGCTGCATCCACGTTGCTGCTTTTTAAAGGACTGCGTACCTTTACTTCCAGGCCACTAACAGACCTTAAAACAAAGTGGGGAAAAAAATGAATCCATTCATATTTGACCTCATTTCAATTTCCGATCACTTTTTTAAAGTCTTGTATCTTTCCTTTGGAAATGTGGGGAGGGGTTGGTTGGAAGGCAGCAGGGCAAAGGGTGGAGAAATGTGAGCAGAAGGCTGTGAAGGAGGCGAGTCCTTGCTTGAGCATTCCTATTATTTTCATCTATCTGCTATATGCCAGAAGCTCTTTTCTCATTGTCTCCCCACCACCCAAAAGCAGGCGTTGGGGTGGTCCGGCATGACCTCTAAGAAACACAGATCTTACTCTGTACCCCCTCCCTTGGCCTCATATTGGCTTCTCCAAGATACAGAGCTGAGCCTGCTTTAGAGCCTCCTCTGAGGGGCTCAGGGGGTACTGACAGGGTGTGGCAAGTGCAGACAGAGGAATGGAGCCAGCACGACGCGGAGGAGGATGCAGCCAGCTGCCTGTGGGAACTGGGAAGGCGCACGGGGAGCTGCCGCCTGAGCTGCATGTTGAAGACAACGTGGGAGGTGGCAGGATTGTGGGGTGGGGAATGTATCAGTCAGGGTCCTGGCAGAAAACAGATAATGTGAGTAAGCTGAATAGAGTTTAATATAGGACTGTTCACAAAGGTGAGGGCAGTGCTGTGTCCCTGGGAGCCCTCAGCATCCAAGTCCAGAGAGGCAGGGCAGGAAGCAGTTTTCAGAGCCGAGAGAGGAAGAGCTGTGTGCCATCTGGCAGGAGCTCTCAGGACAGGTCTACAAAGGCCAGCCTCCCTGGGCACTGAAAACAGTGGGGAGGGGTGCAGAGCTGATCTGGGACAATGGAAATCTATCCATCACAGAGACAGAGGAGCAGGGAGAGCCCTTGCAATAGAAACTGCATGTGGAAAGGCATGAGGTTATGAGGCGGCACAGTTTGCCTGGGCACAGGGATTGCAGGGCATACAGAGGAACTGGTGGGAGATGGGGACAGAAGGAGGTCAGGGCTGACTGTGGAGAACCCAGCTACAGAGCTCAGACTTTACCTCATGGGCTCAGGGCAAGGACGGGAGTCGAAACAGGGGGATCACATAGCTGGTAGTCATGGCAGTGTGGAGGATGGATTGGAGGAGGGCAGGGGCAGAAGGAAGGCCACAAAGAGCCTACTGCAATACAAAGTGCTTGAGGGAATCAACAGAATCTGGACCTGGAGCTTGCAGTCAGAAGAACTGGACTCAAATCCCTGTTCTGCTGCTTACATTTGTGAGCTACGGGGTGAGTCTTCCAATGCTCAAGTTTTAGTTTTCTCATCTACAAACAGGGGAGCTGTTGTGAGAATTACAGTTTGGTAAATAAGTGCAAGGCACCTGGGCACAGGGCCCCAAATGGCACACCTGGAGTGCTGCACAGCAGAGTCTGTGCAGCCAGATGGACCAGCCCTGAGTCCAGGCAAGAAATGCTGGAGCCCTAATGAAGGCAGGGACAGCCACCATGAGAACAACAGGTCAACACAAGGGTCATTTCTCGGTGTGATAACGAGAGGGAAAACGATGCTTAGCTGTGTAACTTGGTGGATGGACTAAATATTAACTGGGTCATGGGCTACAGAGGGAAAGAAGAACTAGGGGACGGGGAAGGCAGAAGAATAGTGTGGCTCTGGACAGGTCAGCTTTGAGAAGGCAAAAGCAGATGGACTTGCCTAAGAGGCAATTGGAAATAAGGGATGGAGGGGAAGGAGTGTGGGAGCAGAGAAGCATGGACTTGGGAGTCACTAGGATTTAGAGGGTGGTTGAAGCCATGGGACATATGAGATCCCCTGAAGAGCAAGAAGAAGAAAGGGGGCTCATTGAGAGGGTCCCATTAACAGTGCTCATTTGGCTGGGCACGGTGGTTCACACCTGTAATCCCAGTGCTTTGGGAGGCTCAGGTGGGCAGATCATGAAGTCAGAAGTTCAAGACCAGCTTGGCCAACATGATGAAACCCTGTTTCTACTAAAAATACAAAAAATTAGCCAGGCGTGGTGGCAGGCACCTGTAATTCCAGCTACTTGGGAGGCCGAGGCAGGAGAATTGCTTGAACCCAGGAGGCGGAGGTTGCAGTGAGCTGAGATCGCGCCGCTGCACTCCAGCCTGGATGACAGAGCGAAACTCCATTTCAAAAACAAACAAGCAAGCAAGCAAGCAAACAAACAAACAAAAACAGTACCCATTTAAATGGAGGGCATACTAGGAGGAGTCAGAAAAAAAAGAAAAAAAAACACTGATCAGGAAAAGACCATGAGATCCCAGGAGGAACAAGAGAAAACCATCATGGAAGCTGAGGGAGGAGAGAGTCTCCAGAAGGATGGAAAGACCCACAGCATTAAGTGCTTCACAGAGACTGAATGAGATGCAGACAGAAAGCGAGCCAGGGATTCTGCAACTAAGACATCACTGGTGGCCTTAGCAAGAGCAGTCTCAGTAGACTAGCTCAGGAGGCCCAATTATAACGAGCTGAAAAATAAATGGGGGTTTTGGAAATATAGATAGCAAGTGCAATTTCTCCAAAGCGTCTGGCAGTGAAAGGGCAAGACAGGATGGTAGGCTTGAGGGGCATCTTTTTAGGATGGCAAACCTGAGCCTATTTATAGGCTAGAAAATAATAAGTGACAAAACAGAAACAGCCTCAAGATCTGGGGAAACTGTAGGGAAAATGATGGCTCAAGACACAGACAGAAACAGCAGAAGGCAGGGGACAAGTAGAGGAGCTCTCCTGGGGTTCGAGAGGGCACAAACTATGAACCTGCCATAAGGTGGGCCAGTCTTACCCCTGGCTTGTATCCCTCTCCCTTTCTTAGGCAGTATTTCGGTGGTTTTTCTGAAGTAGCTAAGCCTTTCTCTGTGAAAGGGCTAATGCTGTTTTGATGTAGAAGTAGGAGTGGGGCTGGTTAAGGCAAGAGGTCAGTTTAATTTTTAGTAAAACCTCCTGATAAAAAGCAAGGGCTGTTGTAAGTGCCCCAGACCTGCATTTCGCCCATCTGCAACTTACTTCCCTTTCTCATGGGAAGAAACTAGAAACGTGACATGGATCAAAAGGACAGTATGTGAAGTCAAAACTATGTTGTTATTTTCTTAGAGAGGAGATTCATGTGAATTCCTCCTGGCTCTCAGGACATGAGGGATGGGGCTCATGTAGATATACGAGGGCTGGAAGGGTGGGAGGCCTGGCCAGGAATACAACATGCTCTCTTGGGATCTGTTTATGAGTCTTGCAGTCTCTCTTTTACACATAACTTTTCAAACTCCCCTGCATCAGCTGAGGCATTTAACAGGCTAAATTGTTTCCTTAGGGTTTTGTCCTTCTCATGAGTGAACAAAGGCAACTGGGAGAAATTTAGGTTTAACTCTTTTACTAAGAAAATTCTTCTTACATACATATATACACACACAAAAAAAAGGATGTGTGTATACGCATGTGTATATACATATCTCTCTCTATATATATATATATATTTTTCGAGGTGGAGTCTCGTTCTTGTTGCCCAGGCTGGAATGCAATGATGTAATCTCAGCTCACTGCAACTTCCGCCTCCCAGGTTCGAGTGGTTCTCCTGCCTCAGCCTCCCGAGTAGCTGGGATTACAGGCACATGCCACCACACCTGGCTAATTTTTGTATTTTTAGTAGAGATGGGGTTTCACCATGTTGGTCAGGCTGGTCTTGAACTCCAGACCCTATGATCTGCCTTGCCTCTGCCTCCCAAAGTGCTGGGATTACAGGCTCAAGCCACTGCACTCATCTCTATATATATTTTTAATAGTGTTCGAGTCTGAGGACACACCACTGGCCCAGCGCCTAGATAGCTGCTCCAACTCTGGAAGGAAATGCACCTGTACTACCTCACCTCCCCCAGCACTCGGGACCATCTCCAACAATCAATTATGTGCTGACGGAAGACAGTGAGCAACAATAAGCTCACGTGCAGATCTTATCCGTCAGGGGCTGCCACTCTGTTCATCCCCTCCAAAAAACCTGTTATTGGAGCAATTAATAAAAACAAGATGAACACATTTATCCTTTATGATGAATTCATTTCTCCCACCCGCCTCCTGATCATTATGAATTATCAGTAAAAACTGCAACAAATGAGACAAGAGATGAGGTGAAAGGCCAAAATAATCCACAAAAAGACAATTAGGCCCCAAAGCAAAGAGCTAACTGCACAGCAGTAATGGGACTGGACTGGCATCCTTGGCCAACCAGAAGAAGGAGGGTATACATTTTCAAAGGCAGCCTTGCTTAGTGGTTAAATCCACAACATCAAGAGGTGTTGGGCTCTCTTCCCAAGCAAAGCTGAACAAGGTCACTGGACTTCTTGTTTCTCAGTGTTCTCAACTGCAATGCTGTCTTTTTAGTATTATTTGTGTGCTGCTTATTATCTTCTATTAGAACATATGTTCTGACGTTCTAATGTTAACATTTTTTGTCACTGTTCCCAAATGCTTTCACATATGGGCTGCGTTCAGTGCTCAACACATGTTTATACGTGGGTTGATTCATTCATTCATCCACTCAATCCTGGATAAAAGTCTACAGAATGAGTGTAATTAATTTCTGGAAATTGTGCAAAAGTTTAAGAAATCAATTACATTGAATAAATATGTATTGAGCACTACTGTGTGAGAGACAGTGGTTAAGCAGCTCCAAAGATGGATAAGATATAGTTCCTATAAAAAATATGACAGATAAACTACAATAAAAGGATGAACTTAAGGGCTATATAGCACCTTAGGGGTCCCAAGGACAAATAGAAATTAGATCCCCACTGTGGGGATGGGATAAAATCAGGAAAGAATTCCTGGTGCATGTGTTATGTAAAATAAACTTTGAAAGATTAATAAGAATTTGACAGGCAGAAATGGTAGGCCAAATACAGAGGACTCCTCAGTTAATCATGGTTTTAATCGTGATGACTGCCAGCAGCTGAGAAAGGCTATAACTCCTCAAGAGCCAGGTCTCAGGGTCTTCTGATAAAGCGTGTGGAGACTTGCAGACAACCCAGCTCTTCCCACCCCATCTTTCCCGAATTCTGAGTTTAACCCTCTGGACCTTGCAGTCATCATCCTCACCTCTCCAGTTTGAGGTCTGCTGCCAGAGAGGAAGCCGAGGCTCACAGTCTGATTGTGCTCTCAGAGGTATGACATCACCATCCTTCCTCCCAACTGTGCCAGGACACAAGAAGGAAGTCATGGAAAGCTTACCCAACCAGGCCGGAGGACAGGGCACTGCTGCAGTTTCTTTCTTTCTTTCTTTCTTTTTTTGTGAGATGGAGTCTCACCCTGTTGCCCAGGCTGGAGTGTAATGGCACGATCTCGACTAACTGCAACCTCCGCCTCCCAGGTTCAAGAGATTCTCCTGCCTCAGCCTCCCGAGTAGTTGGGATTACAGGTGTGTGCCACCATGCCCAGCTATTTTTTGTATTTTTGGTAAAAACAGGGTTTCACCATATTGGCCAGGCTGGTCTCGAACTGCTGACCTTATGATCCACCCACCTCAGCCTCCCAAAGTGCTGGGGTTACAGGCTGAGTCACTGCACCTGACCTACAGCTGTTTCCAGATGGGTGTTTGGTGCAAAATGCTCAAGCTGTGGGGTAAGCTACAACACTGTCCTACTACAACCCCAGAGGTTATCTATTAATATTAAAGGTTTGTCAGGCAGGGGCTACAGCTCCAAATCAAGAGCAATCTTTATTTACCTTCGGGGTTAGGGTTGGTCACACAATGGCCCTTGACCCTGGGCCATCACATGGTCTTTATGCGTCAGTGTAAAACCCAGGCCCTAGTCCATCCCCATTGTCCATGTGATTCCAAGGACACTGAGGGTAACATAAAGGCCCCTCCTATGTGAATCCTCTTCCATTTAATAATCTGAAACTCGCCAACATGAGAATGGTTTGTTTGGAATAATAAAACTCCTCTAACAAAATGCAAATGCCTCTTTGGCTGGTAAGTAAAATTTATTACCCATTCAAACACTAAATCATTAATAAAGTTAGATTGGTTTGTTTTTTTCTCCTCCTACACTTACTTGAGAAGCAGAACGGTCAATAATAAACCTTTCCAGCTTTAGATGCAAATATTCAAAGATGACATACAACACTTACTGGCAAAAAAGGAATCTTACCTTGGAATTCATAAACCTGCAAGACTCTGGGGTCCATGAATTCTCCTAAAATTCAAAACTTTGTAAGAATAATATTTTTCTACGCAGCAAATACATTTTTTACCAGATTTTCAAATGTATTTGTATCCCAGAAAAGGTCAAGAACATGTGATGGACTCCCAGGCCAGTGCCTATTTGGTAGCGGGGAGAGAAGTCAAGGGAAGAAGTGTTTATTTTACACACGCTTTCCCTTCTGAGATCCTTCAATACTTTGCACAAATTCTATATTGATTCCCTTTACACATTTAAGAGGAATAAAGTGAAGGACAGAGTAATGAAATTTGATACCAGCCAATCATTTTGCAAAACTGTGATCAGCCTGGTTTCCCTGCTCCCCTGTTACTTTCTCCACAGGGTAATTCCCTCCCTCATAGACAGTATTTAATTTTGTGAAGTTTTCTAAATGTGGCCTAATTTAATTTTCCATCATTAGCGTAAATGATGTCCTCTAAAGCCAGGCCCAGAGAGGTGGATCCAGGAGTTTAATTTTGATTGCTCTGGTAGCTATTTTCAGTTTCCTGCTGTGCAGGTCTGTTGGCTCTCTTCTGAGCTCCCTACCCTAGGGGCTGTGATAAACCTTCCCAGCTTTAGATACAAAAGGGGTTGTGCCAGGGTAAAAGACAAGACACTGAGAGGATAAATCAGCTTAGCAGCCTTTTTGAGATGAACAGTTTAGTGCAGCAAACAAGCAAATCAAGGCTACCCTAGCTTTGTCATGCAGTATGTATTTATTGAGCACCTATTATACAATAAGAATCTTTCTAGGCACTAGGGATGCAACAGTAAAATATGTATGGTCCTCGCCCTCACGGAGTTCATGCTAAGAGTTACCATGGCACAAATTTCTATTTTTCATGATGACTGAATTTAAAATCAAATGGGAGGCCAGCAGAGGCAGAAAGCCCTCAGAAAAGGAAAAGGTAAAAGCAATGAAGCCTCAACAACCTGAGATCACTGGGCCCTCCTCTCCCTCCCTCGCTTACTCTATATTCAGACACCACTAGTCTGAATGGTCCACACTTAAAACAGCCCATAGGTTGACTTCTTTCTATGCATTTCTACTGCTGTCACCCAGTTTGGCCAGACTGAGATACTCTTCCCATTATACTCAGATCCCCAAGCAATCTCTCCAGTCCATCTCACTGACAGGAGTTTCTCTCCGTTTGGGATGAGTTGCATTCCAAGCCAGCCTGGTTTTCCTAAAATATCACTTTCACTTTGGAACTCTCAGAGCCAAAGCCATCATGGGAAGACTGTAAGTACAGATGTGGGAGGAAGCTCTTGATACATTACTGAGAGAAAAACAGGATAATTTAAAACTAAATGTAGAATATTAGACTTTGAAAGAATATCTGAGTGTCAATATATTTGCATGTGGAGCAGTACTAGAAGGAATAGGTGTTGAAGAAAGAAAATGGGCACTTTCCTTTATAAAACTCTTAACTATTTTTAGTAAGAGTTATGTATTATTTGGTCATTTTAAAACTTATCCCTCACCTTCCCCTGAACATTTATTTAAAAACCATCATGGAAAGTATAATAGAAGTCACCGTGAGATCCTTGAGGACATGGTGGACACCCTGTTTGCCTTACATTCCAAGTGCTTTCTACATACAGGGATGCAATGGCTTGTGAAAAGAAGTGATAAAAGAAAGGAGTAGAGAGAAAAAGAAAGGTCTTGGGCACATGTGCTAATATGTACATATGAGTTGGAGCCACCATGCCTCCAATGATTTATAAGTCATCAATCTGTTGCTGGAGATTCATCCATCATCCATTGTAAGGATTTACAGAGCACTACACACACTCACTAAGCACACTCACTAAGCACAAGGGACTATTTGCACCCATAAGGAGGGATAAACACTACAATCCAGAAATTTCCCTTCAGAAAGATAAAGAATACATATACTATGTAGAGTTGAAAGAAACGAGAGAGAGGCAAAAAACAGAAATAGGAGAAATGAGAAGTGGTAGATGATACTACAGGGCAATGCAGAAGAATAGAAGAATGTGCTGTGTGTTTGGAGGTGTGGGGGAACTCATGGGTAAACGTGGAGGGTGCCGTTTCTGTGAAATAAGTGGTAGACAGCAAGGCCAGGCCATGAGGACCTGCAGGATGGTGGTCCTGACGAAGACATACCCAGGACTTTAGGAGAAAGGAAGGGTTAAAAGAAGATGGGCTCTTGGGTGGGGTTTGCTAGGTTAAAAGGAGGATAGGAGAGAGCTGAACATATTTGTAGGGAAAAAGAGGGAGTCCAGGAAGACAGAGAGACAGAGTGTAGTTCACAGCTCAAGGTGCTACAGAAACAAGCAAAGATGGGTCCAGAAAAGAGAGAGAGGCAGTGGACAGAAAGACAGCTGGTAGTGACACCAAGGTGTCCTACGGGAGGAGAGGACAGCTGAGGAAACTCAGAGCAGTGTGGTGGGGGGTCACCTACAGAAAGTGAGGGTATACAGGGTTGACAGGTAGAAGGTGAGAAGGGCATTATGATGGGACCACCTACCAGGGTGAATAAGGGATTGCTGAGTAGCCCTGGAAACTAACAGAAGCCAGACAGCATGAATGGTATTTCCTTCCCCTTCTTAGTTCATAAGATTCTCCATGCGTAAAATTGGGTAATTCCTACTCATGCATATGTATGAAAAGGCACTATCAATGAAAGGTTTTGAAGCTGGAAGAAATAAAAACATCAACTCTACATGAAACATGACTCATGACTAGAGTGATGGACACTCATATCTGCCAGATGGCCCAGAAATGATATGAGAAGTTAGAAAAAGATCTATAGGCTGTGCTGCCTCTGCATCCCTGATGATCAGTTTTCTCAGTTTAGTAGAGCCTGCTCAAAAACCTCAGGCAACGGGAGGCTGGAGGAAGAGAAGACACTCTTCCTTACAGAAATAGTATGGGAAGGTGCAGATGTCACCGCATCACTTATAAATCACACAGAGAGCAAGAAACATGTATGTATCATAAGCAAAGAAAGGGGTACACCTCCTTCCATGATTTATGGTCCTTTGTGCCTTGGACCCCTTCCAGAATCTAAAAAGAATGGAGAAAAGGGAATCCATTCCAGGATTCGAGTTGGAGCTTGGGGCATGTGACGATGTGGAGGAAGGGAAGATATAGAGTCATCTCTATCTGGGAGGTCTCTGATTTTGGAGGGACAGAATGGATTTTGGAGAGGTATCTTTAAGACTCCTTAAATCCTGACAGTGCTTTTTGGCTCCACAAAACAATATAGTGACTAAATTATGACAGTATTTCCCTTATCTCATGATTATGATTCCACTTATATATCCCAGATCAGGACTGTATATAAGCACATTTTGAAAAAATAATAATACTTAAAATTACACATACTTTAAAAACCTTCCATTTTTATCCCCATAGAAACTTTTCATTCTCCATTTTAAGGACATTACTAGCTCCTCTTTTAAATATATATATGTATTTGATCTCATTGTTAAGCTGTAATTCATCATACCATGGTTCTTTCTTTCACTATCAAGTAATTAAATGACTGTCCCCCCCTCTCTACTGAAACTGCTCTGCAGAAGTCACCGCCTCTTCTATCTGATAAATGCAAGTCTTTCTTCTGTCTGTACTCTGAACCACTCATTCTCCTGTAAGGATGGATGCTCTTTTCATTTATTTCCAAGTCTTTACAAAAGCTGCCCAGGATTTTTTCTACCTTACTTCCATAATAAAGAGGTATTTAAGGAGTACTTTCTAAGCTTTAGCACTTGATAAGCACTTAACTTACCATATTCTTAAAGATAATTCACTGTCTTCTGTCTTACATTTGGTTTTTTTCCATCAAAAAATTCTTTCTTTGTAGGCAATATATATTTTCCCCTTTAACTGGTTTTAAAATCTTTAACATTTTGTCATTTCATTACTGAGTCTAGAGTTTAAGAACTGATTTCTTGTTTACCTTGTGTGTAGATCAATGCGCTTCCTGAATCTCAGCAATACCCATCTTTCCTGAATCTTGCCCATCTCGATCATTTAAACTCCTGTTTGTTAATGAAGTGAAGCATACTATATGGGTATCCTGATTTCCCAAGAAATTCCAAATATCACAGAATAGCTCTATCAAATCCTCATTTACCTTAAAAGGTAGTTTGTCCTGCATTTTTACATTTAATTTTTATAACAAAAACAGAATATACAAGTTTATGAATGAGGCACCTTTAAAGGTGGATAGCACTGAGAACAGAGTAAAACAAAATGGGCAAAAGTGTGAGTGCCTGACAGCTCTCTAACCATGCAACAGCTGTGTGACCATGGGGATGTTGCCCAATATCACTGAAGCTTGATTTCTTTGTCTTAAGAATGAGAATGATAGATTCTACCATTCTAACATTCAGGGTTGTTGGGATTAAGTGAAGTAACACATGTAAAGTTCTATCTGACCATATTCCTTGAAGATAGGACTGTGTTCTAGTAACCACCTGTACCAATTTATCGCTACTCAGCTCCAAATTTACCTTTCAATACAAGCTCTTTGGTAACGGATGGAATTCCTTTAAGTACATCTCCTGTACAGCACACAATGCCAGGATTCCTCTGGAGAATGGAGGGGCAACACGACAGAAAGAAAAGGCTTCTCTTGGTCCAGCTGCTGCACAGCCCATCAGTGGTGTGGATATGAGGACATCCAGTGGTATGCATGCCCAGAACACATGTCCCTCAGTAACCTCAGCACCAGCCCAGCCTGGTGATCACCTCCCCACATCCTTCCTGAAGCAGACGCTGGGTGTTCTGGGCCTCCCGTCCGCAGTAATGCTCTAATTCTCTCTGCTAGCCTTCCGCCTGCCCCTCAGGTTTGTTTTTCACAGCTCTCCTGACACACACATTGCATACTTTATGCCTGTCACCCACAGCCATACCCCAACTCCACCTGTGTGCCCAGCCACCAGCTGCAGATCACCTGCACCCAAGCCCCGGAGGATTGCTTTCTGTTTTCTCTGTAACTGGGGCCAGCTCTGACATAGGCAATCCAGTGAATTTCTCTGCCATCAGTAGCTGTAGTCACACTATCTGCATTAATGTCTAAAGGGCATCTTGGGAAGGGGTCTACCTTCCAAGTTTGTGCTGCCTTGGGTACTCTCCTCTTTACACCTTCTAGGTACTCTTTTATTATATTTTAATGGTACTTCGTAATAAATGTCTTCTGTTTACATCACTATGTGGTTTCTGTCTCCTGACTGCACCCAGGCTGATATGCCAGTGTTCCCCTAGTGCCTGGCACAATGAACAACAAAACACATTACCTCCCCATGCAGCCCTTCTTCCCTTCTCTCGTTAGCCCTGAATAATTTATCTTTTACTTGCTTAAAATCAAAACACTGATCAATGTAGGAAGCCAAAGTTGGAATAGACTTCTAATTCTTAATCATGTCACTATTTGGATGTTAATTGATGCCATTTTTGGAGACTGGCTGGAACTCCTAATAGAGACTTTACCTAATTTGATCATTTAAACTAATAACTGGAGAGTTACTTCCATTCTGGCTCCTAAAGACTTGAGGTCAGATTAATTTACTTCCACTAGTTTTAAACAAGATTTTTGTTTGTTAGTCTAGTCACTCATTTCAAGGAACATAAACAGCCTAGGGACTAATTTAGCCAAATATGTTAATTCCATCAGTGTCCACCAATAAGACTAGGACAGGGGATGCTAAGGCAGGAAAACTGAAACTCAGAAGCACAGTGACTTCCATAACAGTACAACTACTCCAATACTATTTAGTTAATTTTTTTCTAGGAAGCATGCCCTTGAAGCCAGAAACAGTAGAAAAAGCAGATTAAGAAAGAAAAGGAAATCCAAAATAAATAAAAGAGAAAAACACAAAGTCTCTATTTTCCAGGCCTACCACTGTTGTATTCAACAGCCTTATCAGTGACTTGGATAAAACTATTCTTTTTTTTTTTTCTTTGAGACAAAGTCTTACTCTATTGCCCAGGTTGGAGTACACTGGCGTGATCTTGGCTCACTGCAGCCTCTGCCCCCCTGGTCCAAGCAATTATCCTGCCTCAGCCTCCTGAGTAGCTGGAATTATAGTCATCTGCCACCACGCCTGGCTAATTTTTGTATTTTGCAATAAGCCATGATTACACCACTGATACTCCAGCCTGGGTGACAGCAAGACCCTGACTCAAAACAAACAAAAAAATGATATTTAATATTAGTCATTAGGAAAATATAAATTAAAACCACAATGAGATATGAATAAACACATATTTGAAGGGCTAAAATTAAAAGGACTGACAATACCGGATACTGGCAGATATGGAGAAATTGGGACTCTTGTACACCACTGGTAGTATCCCTTTAGAAAGCAATCTAGCAATTTTTTAAAAAGTTAAATGTATACCTACCATATGACATTATGAACATTTGATAGTCATGGCCCAAAACTGAAAACCACCAAAAACATTCACGAACACATGAATGGCTAGGCAAGCTGTGATATACCCACACAACAGATCACTGTTCTGTAATAAAAAGGGATGAACTGCTGATACATGCAATGACAAGGAATGAATTTCAAAATAAATTATGCTGAGTAAAAGAAGCCAGCTCCCCCCAAAAAAGATAATATACTGTTGATTCTATTTATACAAAATTCTAGAGGATGCAAACTCATCAATAAGAGAAAGGATATCAGTGGTAGCTTGGGAATGTGGGAACTGAGGTTGGGGATGAGGTAGTGGAGGGATGGGGAGGGAAGGGTTACAAAAAAAGCACAAGGAAACTTGTGGGGTGATAGATATAGGCACTGTCTTGAGTGAGATTTATTCACCAAATTATTTACCTTTAAATACATTTGATTTTTGCATGCTAGTTATACCTCAATGAAGCTGTTAAAAAATAAGCAAAATCAGCAGCTTACTAGGGATATGTGAAAACTTTGGGGAAAGTCCTTTCTTTCAACCAGCAAAAGGCAGAACTCAAACTTATGATCAGCATCCATAAGGAGGTCACTTTTTTCCTTACATGGTGCTAGCATTAAAAAAATAAAGCCAAGAAACTCTTCCTTTTACAAAATGCATAACATAGAGACCTGCCCATTCACATTCTTCAAGCCAACTTATAATGCAATCTGTTTCTTAAAGCCTTTTCTCATCACTCAAGTAGAAGGTAATTGTTCCCTTCGGTGAATCACCATAACACTTATGTTAATTTTCAGATATTAATTCAATGCATTTATCCATCCACCATTGCATATGTATTAAGTGCTTCATTTGGGCCAGACACAAGCTTGGCGCTAGATATACAAAAGTGAGCAGAAGGGCGTAGATTTTCCCCTCAAGAACGTAACAGGCTACTGGCAAAAAATTGACATTTATTTTTTAAAAAAATAACAAAACACTATAACAAGTATTTAAAAAAAAACACATTAGTACTACAAGAACATAGAAGAAGAAATTCATTTTGTCAGACATACTATCTTATACCTCAGTGACATGTCCGTTTCCTACTAGTTTAAAACTCCCTGAGAACAAGGGACTGCAACTCATTTAGTTTAGTAATCTACGAAATTAACTAGCACAATACCTGCCATGAGTATTTCACACCTGCATATTTGTTTGAATGAGTGGACATTCCATTTCACAAACATCTGCTCTTTAAAAGGCAGGGCCACCATGCTGCCAACTTCACACATTGAGTTCCAGCCCTTATCCACTTTGCTGACAAAGGCATGGCAATAATTTGAGAGCAGACAAAATCAAAACCTAAATCTAGATCTCCAAATTCCTAAATGAATGGCCATTCTCCCAGTGAGGAAAACAGGAAGGAGGTGGGGCTTGGTCTGCAGAGATCCAGGACACAAGAATGACACCCATGACTCAAGCTTCTGCCATGACTCCTGGGAGAGCGTGGCTTTCTACATGTTCTTGCTATCTGATATTCTTCTGCCCAGGACAATACACATGGATGGCAGCCATCCAATCTCTAGAAGAATCATACCAGTATTCTTGTAAAAGCAATTTCTGGGTGTGTGTCAGTTCGGTCTGCTAAAATAAAATACCAGAAATTGGCTGGCTTATAAATAACCGTTTATTTTTCACAGTCCTGGAGGCTGGGAAGTTTAAGATTAAGATGCTGGCAGATTCAGCGTCTAGTGAGGGCCTGCATTCTAGCTGTGTCCTCCCATAGGGGAAGGACACCATCGTGAGGCTAGCTAGTTTTCTGGGGCCTCTTTTTATAATATAAGGTCACTAATCCCAAACATGAGGGCCCTACCCTCATGACTTCATCACCTCCAAAGGTCTCAGCTCCTCATACCATCATCTTGGGGGTTAGGATTTCAACATACAAATTTTGGGGAGACAAAAACATTCAGACCTGGAGATACATTTCTGACTTTTGATTTCCTGCATGCTCACAAAGCTCTTATACTATGCTTAATTTCTGTGGGCAGAGAGGTGAAAGAGATAACTCTGGGAAATTGTTAGCATAGGGAGATGGAATAACCTAGTTTTCTTATTTTGATCAATATATATGCAATTATAGAATTTCAGTCAGGACAACACCAGCACAAATTTAAAAGGTCTCCAATTACAACCGAGAGGTTTAAATTAAACATCAAGCAGAAATCTTCCACAGCTTCCTTAATGCAATCAAGCATGACCAGAATGATAAGGCAGATTTACATCTTGTATTCACATCTAACAGAGGCAACAGGTCTCAGAAGAGAAAAGCATAGAAGATTATTTAAATTTGCCTGGATCCACCATCCTGACAGGTGGCTCTAGGAGAGGGCAGGGGGACTCTGGGGCTCAGTAATATCTTGGGCGCTGGACTGGGCTCTTACCTGTAGATGGGGTCCTGCATCACCAGCATCTTGCTCTCATCCCATGTCCATTCCTTTTTCTGCAATAAAAGAAGCTGTAAATGAATAAGTTAGGCTTGTCCTCAGTACAGAACCAGGGCACACACTGAGCTATGAATACTTATGCAAACACACAAATTTTGCTCCTGACCTGACTTTTTCCCTCTAAGAGGCCTGGAGTTGATTGCTCCAAAAGGACGAGTGGAAAATGTCAAGTGTCTAGTCTGATCAGTTTTCTCCAAGCACTTTAGGAGAGTGTCTCTCCAGGCTCAGAGGGTAGGCAGGAGCCAAGAAGGCCTCAGGAAACACAGGGAGTGAAGTGGGGGTGGTAGTGTGGAGCT
This sequence comes from Sapajus apella, assembly GCF_009761245.1. Lineage (NCBI taxonomy): Eukaryota > Metazoa > Chordata > Mammalia > Primates > Cebidae > Sapajus > Sapajus apella. The sequence goes on from NW_022436965.1 coordinate 26,295,404, forward strand.
CCAGACAAGCCAGATAAGTTAATTGGTACATTTGCAGAGTGACCCCTAAAAGGCTATTCATTGTAAACCTAACTTACAGTGAACAGAAAAGAGACCCTCTAAGTTGGGGATGAGGAGCTGGAGGAGAATGGATTCAATCGCAGTGCTTGCTGAGGTGAGAAGCACCTCAGTGCCTCAGTGTTGGGGGACATTAGGGTCAGCAGCCAACTACACCCCCTCAGGTCTGACCTGCAGGTGCAGGGACAGAGAATCCTGCTCTATCCTTTGTCAGAGAGACTGCTGTGCAGGAAAACTGGGGAAGAACACATTCGTCTATGAAAGAAGGACTCAAGAGAGGAGAAAGGGTAAGGAGTACTGTATACAGTGGATTAATTGAATGCCTTTAGCTATATGGATTTCTCAGCACAGGGTGGCCGCTGTCTAAACATGCTGGGCTTTGGAGGTTGTTAGGCCTCTACCAGGGACTGGGGGAAATCATGTCCAGGCTCCTACAGTGACATTAGGAAAAAGCATTGTCAGCAGCTTTACCCAAACACATTATTACACATACACGTGTGTGCACACACATACATTAATACATCATTTAATCCCTGAATTTTTATTCAATACCAATACCATCCATAGAGATGGATTTTAGACTGGTTTAAAAATATCCAATATCAAACACTGTTTTATAGACAACAAAACTTCAGTTACATCCAAAAACTAAATTTTTTCTTTAAAAAGATACCTTCCTATAATTGCTACTGACTACCCTATAAAAATTTTAATATGTGAATGACCTATATGGAGCAACACAGAAGAAGGAGACTAATTTCTTTTCCAAGTAAGAATCCCTTCAAATATATATAAATACAGCAAGTCCAGATTATCTTTATACTAAATAATCCCAGGTTTTGTAAATATCCCTCACTAGACAAGTTTTCCAGACTACCTGCTACCATAGTTGATTTTCTTGGTATGTATTCTTCTTATCAGTATTCCCCCAAAAAACCTGGTAAAATGAACCAGATCCCTGATCAGCATGGTGTAGAGAAACAGCCTTTTAATGTTCCAGCCATGACACTTCCTCTAACCAACAAAGATTGGTTTATAGCACTTTTTTTAATGACCTCATAATGAGCACACATTAGGCTGGTTTCCAACTGATGCATTGAAATTTTTCAGTTAAAGCCCAAATATCAGCATGCCTATTGTAATCATCCAGTATCATTGTTCTCCATAGTGGTCCTTCATACAGCAAAATATCATAATATGCTCAAAAGATGATTTGATCTCAGGGCAAAATCTTTACGACATAAATATTAAATTAAGCCACATCTATCGCCATGACCACATATTCTACCTGCACTATTAATTCAATGCAGTTAGCAAAGCAGTATTTGTAAAGCTGTGGAGTCCATCTATTGAGTTTATTTTAGCTACTGTATTTTTCAGTTCTAAGATCCCTATTTGGTTATTTCTTCTTTTTCTTTGCCAAGATTCTACTTTTTCATTTGTTTTAAAAGTTTTTGCAGCTGCTCATGGAAGCATGTTTGTGATGGCCCCTCAAAATCTTCGTCAGATAATTCTAACATCTCTGTTATCTGGGGGTTAGCACCAATTGATTGTCTTTTTTTTTTTCACGGAGTTGATATTTTCCTCATTCCTGGTATGGTGAGTGATTTTCAATTGAAGCCTAGACATTTAAGAGTCCAGATGTTATTTAAACTTTCTGCATTCACTGTCTTACTGTGACACTAAACAGGGGAGCATGTAGGATGCCACCTGATTACCCCCAGGAGGGAGTTAAGGCCAGGTTCCCACTCAGCCTCTGCTGATACACAGGGGAAAACAGGCTCCTTATTACTGCTGGGTGTGGGTGGGCATTCTAGGTCCCCACTGGGCTTCCAGTGACACCACCGTGGTTTGTGGGGATAGGAGTGCCTTGGAGTTCCCACATGGCATCTGTTGACAACATGCACAGAGTGGCTTCATGACTGCAGGTCACTGGTGGAAGGGTAGCTTCTCCACAGACACCACCTGGGAAACAGGAGCGAGAGGGTGGTGTGGGACACTCATTACCAGCTGGCAGGGATGAAGGGCCTGGTACCTTTCTCAGCCTCCTGTGGCACCACCTGGAGGGGCATTGGGGCACCTCATTACAGCCCAGCAAGGGTGGAAGCCTGGGCTCCGGCTCAGCCATGGGGACCTGGGTGGTGGTGAGGCCGGTCTTCCATGGATTGTTTGTCTGGAGGAGAATGGTTATTGTGGACAGTTTTCTGCCTTGTTATACTGCCCCTTTTCTCCTCTTTGGCTGGAGAGTGCAGGCTTTTATTGGGGCTTTGATGTCTGTTCCCACTGGCATGCATGAGTTGCCAACTTCTTCAGCTCTGTATCTGGGATATATGAGGTGAAAAGAAACCCAGGGAATTGACAACTATGTAATTTGTGGATCCCTATGTTCCTAGCCAGACTGTGCTCTCTCTGCCTCTCAGAATCTTCTGATGTTTATTTTATATGTAATGTCTAGGGTTTTCTGCTGTACTTAGCAGGAGGAATAGGGTAAAGTGCATCTACTTGGTCTTCCCAGAAGCAAAAGTCCGGTTCCTATATCTACCATGTTTTTTTTTTTTTTCTTTTTTGAGACGGAGTTTCACTCTTGTTACCCAGGCTGGAGTGCAATGGCGCGATCTCACCTCACCGCAACCTCTGCCTCCTGGGTTCAGGCAATTCTCCTGCCTCAGCCTCCTGAGTAGCTGGGATTACAGGCACGCGCCACCATGCCCAGCTAATTTTTTGTATTTTTAGTAGAGACGGGGTTTCACCATGTTGACCAGGATGGTCTCGATCTCTTGACCTCGTGATCCACCCGCCTCGGCCTCCCAAAGTGCTGGGATTACAGGCTTGAGCCACTGTGCCCGGCCTACCATGTTTTTTTAAAACTACAGTTGCCTTGGCTCCACCTCTTAAGAGACATGAATACAGTGGGTTGGAGGTGAGGCCCCACAATCTGTAGCTTTAACAAACATTTCAAGTGGTTCTGATGTGACCGTAGGGTTGACAGCCACTGCTATACACCAAAGAAAGGTTGGACTTAAATCCTCAACCACAGGGTCTCTTTCACACACCACATACTCCTCTGGAGTCTCAGGCCTGGCAAAGGAAGGTCCCCTTACATTTCAAAGACAGTCAACTGACCATTGTCTCATTAATCACTGTTTCAGGCCAGGGTCCACTTCAGCGTACTTAGGAAGTGGCTGCCGTGGCTTAAACACTTGGTGAGGCATCCACAGACGTGCTATGCTCCTGAGGGAATGCATCTTCCGTTCTCTCACGTTCTTACCATCAGGACAGTCTGCTCCTAACAGTCCCTGCAGCTCTGCTGTGATTTTCAAAGTGACTGAGAGGAGCCAATGACCCAATACACTAAAGAGGCTGGGAAACTCCATGACACAGCCACATGCCCTGTGCCCTTCTGAGGAAAGCAGCCCCAAAGAGGGTCTGAATGGTGCATGCTGCATGTGTCTGAGGAGGCCAACTGTGCAAACCTGGCCATGCCTGTCCGGGGTCAGGATCACCACCTGACTGACCATGCGGAGCCAGCAAGGGGCTGGCATTCAATCACCCAATCACTGAGCTCTAGGGTAAAAAGACCCAACTCCACCCAATCGAATCCTCTCTTTGGGAAATATCAAATCCTAAATGGAGTCTAGGCTGAGCCCCAGTCACGGTGGACAGTTTTTGTGACCTGTGACTCTATTTCCACTCACACTAGCTGCAACACTGAGAGAGAAGATGCGTTAGGTGCCAGCTCCTGTTTCCTCCAAGCCTTGCCATGCACCTCCATTATCAAAGCTAACCTGGGCAAGGCTCTTCTCGGCAATTCTACAGAATGCAACTAAGACATTCATTAAAGAAAGAATAATGAGGCAAAATAATACAGAACAACTATTTTCTTTCTCTGGCAGATGAGAATAGGAGGGCAGGGAAACCAGGCTCCCAGGGCCCTTTGTATTAATTTAATAATGAGCATTGGCAGGGTCTACAGAAGCCAAAACATACTTTACTTTTAAAACAGGTCCCATCACCCATATAGAATGTCCTGAGGAGGGGGAAAACCACAAAGATCTTTTTACCTACTTACGTATTTTCCTTTTCTGAAGATCTCATTAAAATCTAGTCATGTCTGTCACTTTAGAGACCTTCATCCTTGGATGAAAAATATTAAATCTATGAAGAAATCAGGAAATCATCAAGAGCTTTTTAACCCAATATCCTCAAGGCCTGAATGATAGTCCAAGAACTTTAGAACTAAAGGGTCTACCTTCACTCCACCTCTTTCAAATAATATCCTGAGGAGTATAGTCTCTCAAGCAAGGTGTTACCCCTTGTTAGTTTCCCAGCCAAGACTAAAAACAAATTCTCCTGATGTTTGGACTAGTGCTGACTCCACTACTCTGGCACAATTCCAAGGCAATGCAATATCATGAACGGCTTCACTGAGAGGGAGGTCCCACTTCACATATCTCACATGACTTTATGATTATCACTAATGTCTTGATTCAAGAACAATTTGATTCTTCCCCTCTCCTGGTCTGAAATTGTTTCTCTTATTGCCTCTATTTTGCAAGTATTTTAAAGAAAAAAACAAAACAATACAAACAAACCAGCCCTTCCTCACTTTTCTATATGGAAATACTCTTCTAAGCAAAAACAATTAGAAAAAAAAAAATTTGAAACAAGAGAAGGAAAATAGGAAGAAAAACGAATTTCCCAGACCTATGGGATTATAAATCAAAGTTGGCTTCAAACATAGACAGGACAGAGTTGTATTACTGAACAATAACTATAGCCAAACTCAGTTTAACTGTTTCCAGAAAACCTCATAGCTCTAAGCTACACTTGAAGTCTTTTTTTTCTTTATTTTTTTTAAATGCTTGAAAATAAAGACTTGGAGTCTTGGTAGCTGTGATTTCAGTTTTGCTACTCACTGTCCAGGATCAGCTGTGGTCTCCATGATATGCCGGGAAGTGAGGACATTTTCAGTACAGATGGGAGTGGAAGGAAGGAGGATGGGAAAGAGAGGTGGAAGGGAGGGGACACACACCTCTAAAGGTGTCAGCACCTCTCTGAGTACCTTCTGGGGTAAGAAGGCCTTTCACAGCCTTATTTACAGCAAACAGCCCAGGGAACCAGCAGGACTGGGTACCAGCGGGGCTTGTCTTCAGCCTCCTTCCACTGCGAGTCCAGGCTCAGGCAGGGTCCCCACTAGAGCACGAGCACTAACAGCAGCAGCAGCAGCGGTGGCGAGGCCAATATGCTCAGTGCTCAAGGAGACAGAGATCTGCCTCTTCACTCACTCCAGAAATAAAGCAAATGGAGAAAAAATTGTGAGTGGGGAGGGAGTGCCTGGTGGAGCAGATTAATTAGCCCTAGGGGCAACTGCCTGGCATTCTGCCATGCCCCAACTCTGTATGTGGATATGTGTAACTCCTTTCTCTTACTCCTGTCTCCTCCATGCCTGCCAAGGACACCCATGGCACTGCTGAGCCTTTTAGGAGGCCTCCAAACAAGAGTTTATTAACTTGTCTCTCTGTGCCACCTCCTCTCTTCCCCTCTTCTCTTTGTTCATAAATTCCTTATTCCAGGGTATTCTTAAAAGTCAGTGAGACAGAAGGAATAGCTCAACTTTAAGGAAGCTTCCACTTCATATATTGGTTAGTAAACATTTTCTGGAGAAAGGAAAGTGTGGTCATAGAGTGTACACCACAGACCACCAGTCACAGGGAGGTCCACCCAAGGGCCCCCACTGCTGCACTTTGAAATCCATCATTGTGTTGGTCCAGGAGCCATGCTTTCCACAGGCTGCTCCAGCCAGTGACCGAGCATGGAGGGTTACTAAGGCAGGTATGTCCCTAGGAGATGTGGGGTCTTGACAGACAACTTTGACTTTAGGACTCCCTGAAGCCTTGCCAAGCCTTCCTCAAATGGCACTGCAGTCAGGACCCTTTTGCTGACCTTCCTTCCTTCCTTCCTCCCCTCTCTCTTGCACTCAGGGGCAGGCCTCCCTGCAGCCTGACAGCACTTCCAGCCTTTCTCAGATGTTTCCCTCATTTCTCCCACAGGCATTTAACACTGTCTTGGCATCTGCTTCTCAGAGGACCCAGACTAACACAGAAAGTGAGGAGGTGAGAAAGCAAAGATACAGGAAAGTCATCTGTATCTGCTTCACATTTTTCATTCTCATAGTTGATATGGGGAAAAAAGTCCTTTTTTTTTTTTTTTTTTTTGAGACAGAGTCTCACTCTGGCACCAGGCGCCAGGCTGGAGTGCAGTGGCATGACCTCAGCTCACCACAATTTCCGCCTCCCGGGTTCAAGCAATTCTCCTGCCTCAGCCTCCCAAGTAGCTGGGACTACAGGTGCATGCCGCCACACCCAGCTAATTTTTTTGTATTTTTAGTAAGACAGGGTTTCACCATGTTGGCCGGGATGGTCTTGATCTCTTGACCTAGTGATCCACCTGCCTCGGCCTCCCAAAGTCCTCCATTTTTTTTTGAGATGCAGTCTTGCTCTGTCGCCCAGGCTGAAGTGCAGTGGCACAATCTCAGCTCACTGCAGCCTCTGTCTCCTGGATTCAAGCAATTCTCCAGCCTCAGCCTCCTGAGTAGCTGAGATTACAGGTGTATGCCACTAGACCAGGCTAATTTTTGTATATTTAGTAGAGATGGGGTTTCACCAAATTGGTCAGACTGGTCTCAAACTCCTGACCTTGTGCTCTGCCCATCTCAGCCTCCCAAAGCGCTAGGATTAGAGACGTGAGCCACTGTGCCCAGCCCTTTCCTCCATTTAGGGAAAGAACTTCTACATAACACTTTTAGATTACTGATCTCCACATTAAAAAGGAACACTGAGGCTCAGAGAAGTTGACTTATTTCCCTCCAAGGCCACCTAGTCCAGTGATAAATAAAATCCAACTCTTCTACCTGTAGTCCCATGGTCTGCAACTCCAAATGATGAAATCAGTCTTTCACTCTCCAGTGCCAGGAAGTTATTTGCTTTCCACAGAGGAAGGGGATAAAGGGCTTGCTCTGTATGCTTTTGTAAGACCACTGAATGAGGCAAATGCATCTTTGATATAGGACCTTCTCTTTCCTTTATCTGTTGAGTGCAGATGTCAAGTCCTCCATGGAAATTCATAGCCACTTTGTCATTCTAAAAGCTCCTGGCAAGGAATGTTATATGGGAACAGATTTAGTGGTAGGTCTTCCTGGAATGGTGCCAAGAAGAGAAAACAGAGTCAGGAATAATTATCACAGTGGTCTTTTCTCCTTTTGACATGTGGAAATGGATATGGCATCTTTGAAGCCCTTCCCCAGAAATGCTAAAGTAGAGGAGAAATTTGTATTGGCATTCATTTCCTGTCCCTACTGGAAATTATCAGTAGGCATATCACAAAGCCTGCAAGCTTCACCATTACTCATGCAGCATTATTCACACACCTAATAGCAGTGGTGACTTAAAAAAGAAAAAAAAAAAACTTGCAAAGGCCATATAAACTCAGTTTGACAAGCTCTCCAGGCTTCTAGATAGAATGGGATTATACTGAAAATAAAGGTATCTCTCTCCTTCAGGTATAGCCTATGAGTATAGGAACGTGCATTTCAAAATTGAAGAAGTAATAAATCCTCCGATGATGTATACAATTCCTCATAGGCTTGTTTTTAAAGTGGCAGAAAATAGAGAAGGCCAAGAAACACAACATGGTGGAAGGAATACTGGATGAAGTTTCGGGCTTAGATTCACACCCTGGCTGTCAGTAACTACCTGGGTGTCCTAGGGACAGTCACTGGACTTCTCTTATCCTCTGTTGCTACATCTAATCAATTAGAGGATCAGAAAAAATCATTTTTTAAGTCTGCTAAATTCTGGTTCTATAATTCTGAGTGCCTCATTTTCTTACTCAATTCGATCTGAGTTCTGTGTTTCCATAGTAACTAGCACTACTGTTTGGGCAGGAACATCGTTTCCCTGTGATGTAATGCACCATGACAGAGTACAGGTTAGGAGTTAAAGACCCTGGCTTAATTAATTAGTTATTTCCTATGGAGTAGTTTTTATCTAAAGGGGTCCAAAGAGATCAGTACAAACACACAGCAACACAGCAGTGGAAAGAAGCTGCTTGGGATTTAAGAAAGACAAGGTTTGAACCTTGACTTCACCACTGATGGGATCTGAGATTCAGGCAAGTTGCTCAATCTGCTTTTGAACAATGTAAGAATGGTATCTACCTGATAGGACAGTTGTGAAAATTTGTTAAGTGTACAGTGCATCAAACAAGGCCTAGGCAATGGTAGGTACTCAACATCAGAGTTAACTATTACTATTAGCTGTTCTCATTATCACCTTAGTGTGTAATTACTTGCATCAGTTTGCTCCCTCTGGTCTTCTACTTTTCCAAACAGATGAAACAAGATTTGAGGTAAGATATGGTCCCTGCCCGCTAAAGCTAACAGCTTATGGGGGAAAGAGATAAATAACTACAATGCAATCTTATAAGACCTGCAACAAACCTATGCGTGCATTAGTGACAAAGAATAATTTTGCTGGGAAGGGTTCATATATAATATGTTTATATAACCTATGCAGCTCCTTGAACATGGTAGACACACAATGAATATTTGTTAATGGATGAAGCCTTTTTAGAATGTTGCCTTAGGGAATCCCAACGAAGTTACTGGTTCATAAGAGAAACCATGTAAAATGGAAGCCCTTTGGGTTCTTTATTAGAAAAATCCCTTGGATGAGGTTCAAGACTAATCTTTCTTATTCAGGATTCCACTCCCTAGCAAATGGTGCTGTAGTGTGATTCCAGTATTATAATAACTAATCATTATATATACATGGAAAAGATAATTACCTGAGCCTAGATGAGAGTTGAAGAAAATGTACTGATTGAGAGACATCAAAGTACAGCTAATTATCTTAGTAACTGGGTTCACATCACAAATTCAACCTAAGATTCATAAGGAATTTGAAAATCATTATCTGTTGGCATCAGTTCAAGATGACAGCACTTTTAGATACTTGTTATTATAACCGAAAAGATGTTTTTTACATCTCAATGAGAGTTGATTATATTTGGTCACTGCCTACACTAGTATAATGCACCTGAACAACTACAATTAATACTACGGAATTAGCAATTTCTATGCAAGCCTTCCTATGTTTGGTAAAGAATCTCATCCTTTTAAACGGGCAGATTGACAGGAAGAAAAAGAGGGAGAACAATATAATACAAGTAACAAACTAGACTTCATTTGATCCAATTGTTAAGTAGTTATTTTCTCCTAATTTAATGACATTATCACACACAAATAATGTTCAATCATGCAGCTAGTGAACAGCCACAATTACTGAAAACATACTACATGTGTCAGGTGTCCAAGCAAGTGCTGGGCTTACAAAGATGGCTCCTGCCCTTCAAAAGTTCCCTGGAGGGCAGGGACTCCCTATAAACACAGTTCTCAGCCAGGAAACACATCACCATTCACCAGTTACAGACAGTCTGGGAGAGAGAGGAGGCTGGGTGGCTGCCTCAGAGACGTTGACCCTCAAAGGGTCTCCTTCTGCCCTAGAGGGTTGGGAAACAACAACACAGTGATCCACTGAGACTCCAAGGACTGTTTTGTTCTTTGTTTTGAGTCCAGTAGGCTCTCAAAGACCTAAATACATACAGGTGACTCATATATATACACAAACACCAAAAAGCATGGTTCCAGAGCTGGCACAGAGTATTTGAGCTAGAAAAGTTAAAGTGATCACCTAATTGAACTCCCACAAGTTGAAGCTGAGAGAGACAAAATAACATGCTTAAAATCACAGGCCAGGAAGGGTAGGGCCAAGACTGAAACCCGGGTCTTCTCATCTGGGCTAGGGGTTCCTCCCAACCCATCACACTGACCCAGTGAAAATCAACAAGCTAATTATTGAAGGAGAGGGCTATTTAACATTTTTGCCCACTAGCCTGGCACAGGTACCCATGTACAGGCTGTACATGGTACCACTCCCTTAGGGCTGATTACAAGCTATGGCTGTCTCTACACCTACAGCTACCTGGCAAGAGCTCTAGTTCTTAACCTAATCATTATGGTGATTGGTGAAATTTGCCAAGTATTCCATTTCCTTGGAAAAAATTGTGCATTTACATAATGTCATATCTACTACTCTCACCTCTCTCAATTCTGCAAGCAGAGAGAGAGAGAGAAAGTGTGCATGTGTGTGAGTGTGGGGGTAGCACTCAGATACCAGAGAACTATCACATGAGAACAAGAAAACAAAAAGGCTGATTGCTGTTAATGTGCATTTATCTGTCAGAGATAGTGTAAAATGAACCCCATGATTAAAGTCATTATTCAAATCACAGCCATGGCCCTGAAATGGACACTAAGCGTGGGTGCAGGAAACAAGATGGGAGGCTCCCCTTTTCCAAGCCTGGCTTCAGAAGAATCGGATCTAGGAAAGACCTGTTAGACCATCTTTTTTCTGGGCCAGTAGGTGGGTGAAGCCACACTGGAGATTACCCAGGATGTAGTTTCAAAGTGAGTTGCGAGGTCCCAGGTACTCCCTCAGGGAGATGCTACTCCAGCCTGGCTTTAATGTGCTTAGTGGAGCAGGGACGACCTCTCTCCAGGTGATACCTCAGCACACCACTGCCTTTATGTGTTATGTGATCCAACCTCAGTTTTCTCACATGCACAGTGGGGAAGCCACCACATATGGTAAAGATACATGGGAGAGACAGTGAGGTGGGAAGTAGGTCTGTGCCCTAAGGGCAAAACTATGAAGTTGCCCCATGATGGACAATATTAGAGGTGTACGAAGATACCTGAAAGAGACAGAGCAGCCCCTACAACAGTAGGCCTTTAAATTTAACCTAATTGAAAGTAACAGGCTGGGCTCAGTTGCTCACTCCTATAATACTAGCACTTTGGGAGGCTGAGGTGAGTGGATCACCTGAGGTCAGGAGTTCGAGACCACCTGGCCACCATGGTGGGACCCCATCTCTAATAAAAATACAAAAATCAGCTGGGCATGGGGGCAGGCACCAGTAATCACAGCTACTTAGGAGGCTAAGGCAGGAGAATCACTTGAACTGGGGGTGGAGGTTGCAGTGAAGCGAGATCACTCCATTTCACTACAGCCTGGGCAAAAGAGCGAAACTCTGTCTCAAAAAAAAAGAAAAAGAAGAAGAAGAAAGTAAACAAAGATATGTCAGTCAGAAGTGGATGTGTAGTGGGGTGGTGGAAAGATTCTGAGAGAGTCAGCTATGGAACTATAGAAGTCGGAGAGACACAGAAGCAAACCCTGGCAGTCTGTCGGACAGACTCCAGGAAGAGCATCTGCCCAGTAGGGCCACTAGAAAGATTCAGTGGGCCCGTTTATTGTGGAGCCTGAAGCCTGTCATACAATGAGCTGACTGCTCCATTTCTGTGCTCATCCAGCAACCCTCTAATAATTTGCCTTCTCCTATCACTTGCCTCTAGTGGAAAGAAAACATGCTTGTCAGGATAACATGAGTATCTGGTCCAGGAGATTGTTGTATGTCACAGAGCGAATTAAGAAACTCTTGGTTTAGTTCATACATCAGCCTCTTTTGAGCTTTGTCAGTGTGAGTTAGCCTCCTAAGGCTTACAGGTTCGAAACGGATGAGTCTGAACTTCTGACCTGAAAGACTGACAGCTCGGCCCCTGGTGGGCCGCTCAGTGAGAAAACCATCTGTGTGGCTGCTTCTCCCAGGTGACTGGGTGCCATAATGCTGACCAAGAGAAAGGTCCGCAGAGACTGCTGAAGGGCTGGGTGCTGACAGGTGTGAAAGCATCGTGCAGCCTGGAAAGTGCCCACAAACAGCAATCATTTTATAGGCTGTTCCATGAGGGCCCTGAGCTACCAGTCCCCTCACAGGAAGGGCTAAGGAAAGTAATCTTACACAAGTGTCAAAATTAGCCCATTTTTTCCTTCTGAGAATATCTCTTGCTCAATTTCACATTGTTGTCATCCACGACTTCTTTAACTGGGGTCCAGGGGCTTGACAGGCCTCAGCTTGCTTCAGCAACTACCCTGCTCAGGAGCTCCTAGAGAACAATACCCTAAAGACTGTCCCGTGACTATCCACTGTGTGACAGGGGAAGAGGCAAAACACAGGGCCCCAGAGGAAGAACAAGATGGCACCCATGCACATAGTAAAGGTTTATAAAGGCAAAGATATTTAATCCCCTACACTTGTGAATTTTGAAGAAGCTGGTTCTTTATAAACAGTATATCTTTTTTCTACATACTTCCAAGATCATAGCCGTAAAACACTTTCTAAAACTACCAATGAAAGTATTGAGGGAGCATGAAAGAACAAGTTTTGGATTAATATATGAGAGACCTTTGTAACCACCCAGAGAGAAAAGGGGCTGCCTCAGGAAGTAGTAAATTTCCCATCACTACAGGTGTCCAATTATACACTGGACAATCCCCCTTGTAAGGATGTTATAAAGAAGACTTTAGCCCTTGGATTGATATGACAAGTCCCCTTTAAGATCCCTCTCAATTATGTGGTTCTTCAAATTTATGTTGCCTACTATGATGCATTTGTCTCTGCTTCCATGACCTCCACAGTCTCTCCCTCTAGCCCCGAGATTCAAGGTCTGCTTTAAGTCCCATTTGAATTAAGAGCAACTGAGATTTGGAACCAAAAGAAGCTCAAGAGGTCTATATAGGACTGTGATATGATGATACCATCAATACATGTAAAACAAGGGCATCATAAATAAAAAATAAAAGCATCAGCAGAATTGAGAAACAAGGACAAAAAGGACTCCTCACATATCCTCAATCATCAAAACTCTTTTCTGTTTCTTTTTGAAAACACACATCCTCCCACTATACGAATCTAACCTTTCCAAGGGGTTAATGTTACTCTGCCACAACCACATTCAATTAATACAAAACAGACAAGTGTTTAAACAACATATGCTCACTTCCTTGTCTCTCCCCAACTCAGAGGAATGCGCACTGAACGGATCAATCCCCCTGTCTGTCCTCCCACCCTGGCCACACCCTACCATTCTTGCACACAGAGCAATAGCAGTGGCTGGGTCTTGAGGGACTATGTAAATACGGGCTGCAACAGGAGGATGCAAGGACACACAAGGGGGGCTGCATGGTACATGGAGTGGGAATGAAGGTTGCTCTTGAAATCGAAGGGGACAGCTGCTGAGGGAGCCTCCTCTCACTGCCCAATCCCACCGAAGCCTGTTATTCTCACTAAAATTGAAAGTATTTCCTACCATTGAGACTCAAAGGTAAAGGTATGAAAATGGGGAGGGGGTTTAAAGGCATGGAAGACAGGAAGTAACTCCCTGTTACCAGGGGTACCAGGACTGACTGAGCCAACTGGTGACTAGCCTTTGCTCCCACCTCACCCTGTGCTCTGCTGCAGCCTCTCAGCACTGTTGCTGCCCAAAGCAGAAGAGCTTGCCAGATAAGGGAGGGATTCTATCTGGAGGGGGACCCAGAATAAAAAAGGTACCCTATGCCTACCTCCCCTCCTTTCCTCTTTACCTCAGTTTCTGGTTCAGAGCCACTTACCTTTTTCTTCTTCTTCAGAATCACTTTCACTCCATCCACTGAAACCATAATGCTCACTTTCTTCTTCTTGATGTTCTTGGCTTTAAACTCGTACTGCAAGAAAGAAGAAAACAAAAAGAAAGTGCAATCTGATTAGACCAGTGTATCTCCACAGACCTGGCTAGCCCATGCCTGGAAAAGAGGTTCCCAGACAGGTATGGAAAGCAGCTCCTGGGGGTAAGGAATACTTCAGGGGATATAGAAGCAGGTAGATGCCTGCAGGCAGGGCTCAGGCAATCTCTGGGTTAGAAATGGGACTCCAAATAGTCAGTACCACTTCTCAGCCATTAGGCAGGGCCATGGGAATGGACCTCATCTACCCTCATGAGATGAAAACATAGCCTACTTGGAATACCCCATAAACAAAGTCAGAACCTTCCCTCAATAACTCATTCTATCATTTAATGACTTCCACAGTCAGGCAAGTATTCCTAGTTTCTCATCAAAGGCTGCTGAAATGCCATTCCATCCTCAGTGAAGACTAACAGCTGGCACCAATCTTCACACCAAGGTTTTTTATACACTGAAAGATAATTATGAATTCTAAATTATTCTCCACAAGTTTAATTCCAAATTTCCTTTAACTGTGAGTCAGTCTACAAGTCTACCCACAGCCCTGTTAGCCTGAAGATTTTGGCATATCTAGAAAAGATATGGCCTCACAAACCCTATATTTGCTAAATTTTATTTAATTATATTTTTAATTGACAGATAATCATACACATTCACAGGGTACATAGTGACAAGTCCTGTATTTTCAACTCTTATTTGTAGTCCTAGGCAGGGATGCTCTAACCACAGCCCTGCACTGCTGATGGATGTTGGCCTCATCCTCAACCTCAGTCCTTTCTGGTACATTTGCTCATTCATAGCCATCCCTTACACTTGTGCAGTTATTTATATCTGGTGGTATAATTCTACAGCCTCCTCAGTGAACTTCATTTTGAGCACTTCTCCAGTTTATTAAAACCATTTTCATCTGGTTCCCATCTTACTAACACCACCTAGCGAACTTAACTTGCAAGCTCTCTAATCAATCATCTGGGCTATAGAATAAACAACAAGGAACACAAGACTCAAAGCCAACCCACATCTCTTCTCTGGGACCTTTCCCACTCAAGATCTTCTCCTACCATGCTGCCACTCAAGCCTGTAAGAAGGTACCTAGCACCTTGACAGTGCATCTGAAACCTAATTATTTCTACAGTTAGTGTTGATAGGCACGAACCTAATCCATCCTAATGAGATAAAAACATAGCCTGCTGTGGAAATCTCACTAGAAATCTAGAACTTTCTCTTGGATGTGTCTTTTAATATTCTGATGTTACAAACTCAACTCAGAGCTTCCTGCTGTCTTATGTCTATCCTTTTCACTAAAATCTCAGGGATCTTCTATCCCACTGTACAGAGTTATTGTTGATACTTCTTAGCTGTTTGTTTCTACAAGAAACATCCTTGTCTCTACAAGAATATGGCCTTGCTAACTGAGGTAAAAGATCCTTCTTCACATTGTCAGGGCAGTTTCTGGTCACAGCTCATTTGAGCATTCCGGTGACAGCAACCTACATCACTCCCCAGCCTGGTGGTCACTTCCCCACCTCCACTCTACCCTGTCAGCAGCTCTTCTTTTACCAAGAGGCCTTAGAAGAAGAGCAAACCAGAGCAGCAAACACACAGGGACAAAAGGAAACTCTGCTTCAGCCTGGGAACCCCAGGCCAATTAACAGTAAAGAGTAAAGGGACAAGGGGAGGCAGAGAGAGAGATGGAGACAGAGAAGGAGAGGTGCATCTGACAGGATGGGGAGAAGAGTCTTTTTGCACTGGAGTCTGGCTTAGGTAGGACAGGACCTCAGCCATTTAACAAATTCCTCTCTAGGTCAGCAGCCACAAACCAGTGAAGGTTAAAGTTGGTTTGATTGGCATGCACTTGGGGACACGGCTCCCGTTTGCAGTGTGTCACCCTGATTGCAGCATTCTGCTCGGCCGCAGCGCTGGATGAACTCAAATAACCTCTGGGTGGGAGAACCGGCATGACAATCTGCAAGTTGGCTGACTTTGGCCTTGTGCCTACTGGGAGAGGTGAACCAGCTACATTTCCTGACCACACCTGCATTTACCTCCACTCACTTGGGCTTTAATAAACACAACCTGCCAGCTGCACCTCCCTTCTGAACAAGTCTAAAAGGCTGCTCCTGCCAGCTAAAGGAGTACAGAAGAGTGTGTCTGATGTACCCAGGTGGAAGCTAAAGGCATAAGACAGTCCCAGAAACATCCAGAAGAGGACAAAACCTTTGAGGCTGGATCTCAACTGTTTCATTGTCTTTTGTCTCTTACAGTATATCACTTTCATCTGTTCCATATACTTCTGTTTTCTAACAATCAAATCAAAGCAGAAATATCAAATACCTACCTCTGCAAAATACTACATCATTCTCCCCAGTCCTAGTTTTAGAGAATATACTGCCCTCTATGCCATAACCTGCAATGCCTTGTATTTCTGGGAGAATGCTGCAGTTGACCATAACTCTCTTTCTGGTTTGGTCCAGCTCCCTGTTGGTTTCACTCTCTCTGTGGCCTTTATTAATCATGATTTCTCACCCAAGCACAGCAAGAAGCACCCAGCCAGCTCCTTGCTTGTGTATCTGAAACCTTACCTATTTCTACAGTTAGTGTTTTGGCAGGCTTGGCCATACCTTTTAATATCTTCATCTGAAGAACTCAAAAGTGCAACTAAACTTTCTCTTTAGAACTGGAAACAGGCCTTTAATTTAATCACCATGCACATACTTCCCAGTGGCTCTTACAGGGTCTGTGTGCACAGTGACTGCATGGAAAAAAGCATGACCAAATGATATCTCCCAAAACCTCAATGATGGTGACAACACAGGTGCTCCTTACAACAGCTGGTGGAATGCTCTAGAGTGCTTCAAAATGAAGATGGACAAGAGAGGCAGGAAATAGGCCTCTAGGTCCCATCACGGTTGCCAGAATTGCCTGAGTGCTATTTACAAAAAGGGCCCTTAGGTTGGACACACTCTGCATCTTCCCCACCTGCCTGTTGGTCAGATGTCCCATACCCTTGCCAACAGAAAAATTAAAATTAACTTGCAATTCTGTTGGAAACTATGAAAATAAAGGGAAATCAAGTATCTGAAAATGCTTAAATATTTATTATCATTAAGCCATTTGTTTACATGGCAATTACACTTCACTTGGACAACATGTTATTGTGTTCACTGAGTGGGGAGAAAATGAATTTGGACCGAGGGGAGATAATGGAGTAACATAAAAATGGAGAAGAGCAGGGGCTCTCAGGGACAAGTCCTCCTTTTCCCCAAACTGTGCTGCTCCAAGGTGGAGCACTGCCTGGGCAGGTGGGCTTTGGAGGAAGCATCTGTGTTCCGCAGGACAGGAATCCAATCTGTTCAGGCTTTGCCAGGGGCTGAAGAACAAACAGTACTGCCGGTGCCACCGTCTGTGGCTCAGGCCAGCCTCCCACAAAGCCCATGCCAGCCCTGCAGTGTGTGCCAACGGGCCTGGCCCTCCCTGAATATGGCCAGGCTGAGCTGATGCATTTGCTTGGCCAGCCAGAGCCCCACCAGCCAGGACAAATGAAGCCCTACAGGACTTGACCTTTCAGGGAACAAAACAATGCAAGTCCTGGAACACCACCTGCAGACTGGAAAGTCCGAGGGAAAAGTGTTTGGGGTTCACAAACAGAGCCTTGGACCTTGTTTCGGAATAGTGGCCTTGGAACTTAATGTGCTGTGCCTATCGGTGAGGTCCAGGAAGGGGAAGCTGGGAGGAGGATCCAACAGGAGCCAGGAGTGAACACTCAACGGAAGATATGAGTAAGAACATTGATGAGAAGTTGGAGAGCTGCTGACAGATAAGCAGTCTTATTTGTAATCATCTCCTGACACCCCAGTGCTTCCTTTTTCCCAACTTCCCAAACTGCCTCCTAGCCCTGTGTATCTCCATCTTGGTCACTGAGTATCCAAGAAGAAGAAGCTGAGGTCTGCAATAGCAGAGTGGGCATCTCATGAAGGGGCCAGCCAGCCCTGAGCTTGAGGCTGTACTGGAGAAATAGAAGGAATAGAATTACTTAGAGTCCAGGGGAAGGGCTGGGGCTCTCAGATGCTCTTCACACATTTAACAGTCTGTTTTCACAAAAACGTGTAGCTCACTAAAGAATCCCTGGATGTTTGATTTTTAACACACGCGCGTGTGCACACACACACACACAACACACACACACACACACACACACACACACACACACAAGGAGAGGAGAAGGGAGGGGAGGGGAGGGGAGGAGAGGGAAGAGAAAAAAACAGGATCCTTGGTTCTTCAGTCACCTTGGCCAGAAATAATTTGGCTGGTAATACACTCTGTCATCTGCTTCATAGGAAGCAGGTCTCCCTCATTCTTAACCATGAAATTCACTTTGCCAAGTCCTTCTCACTGTCTCTGCAATGCTTACAGATGTGAGCCAAGACCTGCTTATGAGTCAAGGTATTCAGAGGCAACTTCACCAAGGGGAGAGGATTCAGTTTGCAAAGGCAAACAAACAGTATACCAGGCTCTGTAAGTTGTTGACTGTGTTCACTGCCTTTCTAGAAGAAGCTTTGCAGCTCTGCTTCTTGCAAATGATTTGAAAGGAAATTTAAAAGTGAACTCTGATAGTGCTGCTGGACATTCTAATCATATTGACTACAGTCTTGGTTTCATGAGGGTGAACAGATCCTCACAACAAAACCATAAGCACCTCAGCCAAAGGTACTATCTCATAAAGAATTTTCAGAAAGTCCTTTTGCATGTATTGAGAGTCTAAAAATTTAGGCAGTAAGATATAAAATCTGTGTATACCCATGTTCACAGCAGTATTACTCACAATAACCAAAAGGCAGAAGCAACCTAAATGTCTATCAATGGATGGATGGATTCCCAAAATGTAGTGTCTACATACAACAGAATATTATTCAGCCTTAAAAAATTAGGACATTCTGACATATGCTACAACATGGATGAACCTTGGTAACAAATGGGAGAATGGAAGATATTCTAGGATTCCACTTATATGAGGTCCCTAGGGTTGTCAAACTCATAGAGACAAATAGTAGTATGGTGGCTGGCTAAGAAGGAGAAATGGAAAGTTGTTTAATAGGTACAGAGTTTCATTTTTACAAGATGAGAAAGTTTTGGAGATGGATGGTGGTGATGGTTGTACAGCAATGTAAATGTACTTCATGCCACAGAACTGTACACTTAAAAAAGAGTTAAAAGGCAAATTTTATGTCATGTATATTTTACCACAATACAAAAATGGAAAATCTGAAAACACCATGTAACAAACACATTTGTTCTCTCGGCAAGTCTACTTAAATTCTGCTCACAAAAGGATATTTCTGGAACTCCCCCACATGCAAGTTAAACATGCCATACATTTCCACACTTCCATGTAATTGCATTTGCTATTCCCTATGTCTAAAATGCCCTCCCCACACCATCTGCCTGGTGAACTCCTGTTTATTCTTGAAATATCTGCTCACACTTCTACACATAAAGCCAACTCCCGCTTCCCGTATCCTCCCACAGAGTTGGTTACTACAGCAATATGCAAGCCTCTATTATCACTCACTGTTGATTGGTTGCTTATTTATTTACCCCACAGACCATGCCTTTCATAAGAGCAAGAAATATGACTGACACACATTTCTACCCAAGAAAAAAGACCAGGACATAGGAGAGTGATAAATAAATGTCAAATAAAGTAATGAATATAGTTGACAGTGTTTATTGACAGAAACCAAGAAAAGGCACTGTATATAAAGTAAGCTTTCCAGAAGTTAATTACCAAGTTATTAAAATCCGGATTCCATTCCATAGTGCAAAGAATTTAAGAAGAACTTATCTTCCTTACATGGTCCATGGTCCACAGCACAGTACTGAGTACCTTATCTATGCTGGTCTGAGTGTGGTGCCTTACACCTGCAATCCCAGCACTTTGGGAGGCCGAGGCAGGCGGATCACCTGAGGTCAGGAGTTCAAGACCAGCCTGGCCAACATAGAGAAATCGCATCTCTACTAAAATTACAAAATTAGCTGGGCATGGTGGCGCATGCTTGTATTCCCAGCTACTTGGGAGGCTGAGGCAGGAGAATTGCTTGAACCCTGGAGGCAGAGGTTTGCAGTGAGCTGAGATCATGCCATTGCACTCCAGCCTGGGCAACAAGAGCAAAACTCCATCTCAAAAAAAAAAAAAAAAGTGAAATCCTGTACAGCTGTCACTTTGGTCAAAGCCATCCATAATGATTTGACAGTACAGTTAGGAGTAATGAATTTTGGGGGATGGTTGTGTGATGAACTTCTATTCTCTGGGCTACTCAGCTTCCTTAAGTTCTGGCTCTTATGCCTATGAAACCAGAATCTGGGGGACAGAGTGCCTGAGAACATGGCAGTCTCTGACACTGATGTGACTTGTATTGTTTCACATAATCTCAGAAATGCCAGCATGACATTTGAAGTTTGAAATGAATCCAAACTGCAGAATAACTATGAGAAGTCTTAGAAACACTGGGTAGAGACATTTATTTCCCATTTACCTACCTCAATCCCAGCATACGTTATTTTTCGCAATAGACATATTATTGAAAATTGGGTATAAATAAAATCTCTGCAATCTGCAAAATACTCAAAAGGAACCAGAGAGGCTACTTTTTAAAGAAATACTCATTGTCATTAAATAGAAATGAAGTATCATCCAACTTTGTAGACCAAGGAGATCTAAATCTCAAGTTCTAAATCCCATTTGGAATACCTGATAAAAAGGCATGATCCCAGACCCAGGCTTCAGAAATGTTTATTCAGCAGATCAGGAGTAAAGCCAAAAGTTGGCATTTTAAAAAATGCACACAGTAATGTGGATCATGCAATTCAGAAACACTGCTCTAGGCCACAAAAGCAAGGGTTATTATACATTTTTATTTGCATTAAGAATTGCCATAGACTAACCAATGTGTCTTAATCATATGTGTGTCTTAATCAATAGCTATATTATTTTTCAAGTATAGCTATTACTGTAACAAGATAGATTCTTATGAAAGTGCTATTGCTAGTTATTGTCATCCGTTTTCTAAATCAAAAGCTGCTAAAATAAAAAGTATTACTTTGGGAGGAATTCAGAGTGGTAGGCATTAGGTACTCATATACCTTACGTTTCATACATTTTTTATATCTGAAATATTTCTTTATTATTATTTAGTTATTTAAATAGAGACAGGGTTTAGCTATGTTGCCCAGACTGATCTCGAAATCCTGAGCTCAAGCAATCCTCCCACGTTGGCCTCCCAAAGTGTTAGGGTTACAGGCGTTTTAAGCCACTACAACCAACCTGAAATAGTTCATTAAAAATTTCAGAGGAATCCTTGTTTCCGAAATGTTTGAGACCACCCGTGTTGACCAAGCTTTTCATTTTATAGATGAAGAAACCAGTGCCCAGGGATAAGCGACTTCCCAGGTTCATTAGCAGAAAACCTGTATCTGGAACCTGCATCTCCCGACTCTCAGCTCTGTGCTTGTTACGTTGCCCAACACTTGTGTCTTTTTTAGTAGCTCAGAATCATGGCTCCAGGAAATAAAATTATTCATTCATCCCTCCATTCATTCAATACATGGTTAATGAGCTCCCTCATGAGCACGCAAACCCCATCTTGTAACGGAAAGCAAAAAGAGGAAGAAGAACTTATTGGAAATTAACTTCACAGGATCAGGAACATTCCACACCCAGGGACACATGTCAATAACCTGGGAAGGGCACAAAATACCAGTGAGATCAGAAAAACATAGTAAAGAGACTTTCTGAACTTAAGGAAGGCTTTGGGGCAGGAAATATTCAAGCTCATTGCTGTTTGAACCGTTGCGAAGGTGGAAGAGAGGTTCATGCACACACAGATGTTCTGTGAAGAGGCGGCATTTCCACAGTGCCAGGAGACCAGCATGATGGCAGAGGGCAAGTTAAACAGGCCTTTGCATGGAAGGCAGTGGCAGCCTCAAGTGCAGGCAATTTCGGGCTGTGTACTCAGGGGAGCTCCAAGTGGTGGCTGCTCCCTGTAGAGAGGAGATGAGACAGGCCCGGAAATACAGCCATCACTTTTCTCTGACCGGGAGCATGTTGACAGGTCACAGGGAGCTGAACAACAACCTAAATGATTAAGGGGCCCGAAGGGGTGATTTATGAAGCAAGATGAGTACCACTACTAATAATCATCCGCTGCTTTCGGCTGCTTTCTCCTCTATATCACTCACGGCATGATAAAAACAAGTATTAGAATCGTCTTCTCTTTAAGTATAAACAGAGGAAAAGGTGGATGGCAAGGTAAAAATACAACAGTATAAACCCAACTCTGGTCAATTTTACCACTCTCCACTAATATCTAATCCAGACTCTCCTCTAAATGATTAATATATCATGTAAGCAGGAAGACTACAGACATTAAAAGAGCATTCCTAGTAGAAAGAAAAGGTACTTATTTAAGGTGATGAATGTCCCAGTCACCCTGATTTGATCTTTACAATCTATATGAATGTGTCAAATTATCGCATGCACCCCAAAATATACACATCTATTATAAAGCAATAAATAGTCTTGCAGAGGAGGGGGGTGGAGACAACACTGTTCCCACAGTATGATTCATATCTATAGACACACACACATATGTAGAAGGAGTAAAAGTTTCCCAGTATTTAGAAGAATCGTGAATCAAGGATTTATGGTTTTCTGCCTCAGGCTAAAAATGGTTATGCCGAACACGTTCTCACTCACAAGTGGGTGTTGAACAATGAGAACACATGGACACAGGGAGGGGAACATCACACACTGGGGTCTGTTGGGAGGTGGGGGGCTAAGGGAGGGATAGCAGGGGGTGGGGAGATTGGAGAGGGATAACATTAGGAGAAATACCTAATGTAGGTGCTGGGGAGATGAAGGCAGCAAACCACCATGGCATGTGTATACCTATGTGACAATCTTGCAAGATCTGTATGTGTACCCCAGAACTTAAAGTAAAATTTTAAAAAATGATTATGAGACAAACGATCAATCCTTTTGTCTTTCTAAGGCTTGAGTTACCTCTCTTGAAAAGAACGCAATCAATCATGTTTAATAAACCTCCCAGCACCTCTCACTACCTGCCACACACATCCCACATTCACCTCATGAAGTCAGGTGAAACAATCTGCATGAAGCATTATGAAGTCAAAGAAGCTACACTGAATAGTAATGCTATTTCACAGCAAATATTCACATTCTTAGCTACATGACCTTGAGTAAGCCACCTACCCTACAGAAGGGTATAATTCTTCCCTTCTGTGAAGCCTGGGTATTGGGTTAGATTATAACCATCCCAGCTCTAAACATGACTCAATGTGATACAAACCTTCAGAGCTCTTGTAGGAAAAGTTAGATGGGCAGGCACACTTGAGGAAGGTGGGGGAAAGGTACAGCAACAGAAATGAAGGGATTTGGTGAGGCCAGGTCAATCCCAGAAGCAAGGGAAGGGGATAGAAGGGAGAAGGGATGGAAGGGAGGAGGATGAAGACAGATGGGGAAGGTTCTAAAATGGAAAAGAAGTTACTATAGTTTTACATAGACAGTAGAAGGGTACTTAAGGCTTTTAAAAAGAGTGAAAAATAGAGGTGCAAATCCTGAATATAATCTTGGCAACAGCACTGAGGATTCAGAAAGGAGAGACACTGGATATGAGAAATCTAGGAAAGACTAGAGACATATATTAAGCACTGCATTATAAGAATAAAGAAAATGTCTAGATGAAATCATTATATAGACTGAGAAGCAGAATAAGGAAATGGTCCCTAAATCCCCTGCCTGGAAAAGGTAGCAATGTTTTCACCAACGCCAGCACAGGTGAACACAAGGATGTTATTATACATTGAAAAAGTCTATCTTGCACTGGAGAATCAGGTAATAGAAGTTAGACAGGATGTAGGGGTCCCACGGGCATTCACACGGGACTGCTTTTCCTACTCTCTCCCAAGTCTTCTACCCATTGAATCTCCACCCACTAAGCTTAGGTTGAGCTTAGACTTTCTAGCATGATGAACAAGAGATAAGAGTAAATTTAGAAAACCTGTGCTTGCATTCATCCATTAGGGTCATACAAGTTCCAGACATAAGGTGACTGGAAGGAGAAAAACTACAGTAGGCACAACTGATGGCCTCAATGAATATTCATGGTATAATGAAAGGTATGATGAAGAAGGTAATTCTTGAGAGATGCTGAAGAAACTATTTGAGAAGGAGAAGGAAAATCATAAAATCAGAATTGGATGGGCTCTTGGAAGTCACAGTGTTATCTCTGTCAAGCAATCATTCAGCCTCTAACAGAATACCGGCAGTTTGAAAAGCAAGTAGTTTCTTACAATAAAACTGGAAGTTACAACCAGAAGATCCTACTTATATGATTCTCTAAACCAGTGCTTCTCAAACTTGAAGGTCCACATGAATCACTCAGAGACCTTGTTAAATTACAGGCCATTCTGCAGGTGTGGGGAGAGATAAGGGTTCTTCATTTCTAGCATGGTCTAAGATGATGCTGACACTACTGGTCCACAGACCACACTTTGAGAAGCAAGGATCTAGAACTACAATAAGTAGGTCCAAAAGGTATTTGGATATGTCAGCTGTGTGAACTAACAATCTCTAAAGTTTCTTTCAATGCTAACATTCAATGATTCCTACCAATAGTATATGTCTTCAATACTCTGAGTTATATAAAAATTGAGACACAAGGTATTTCTCAGGAACAACCACCTTAATATGGCCCCAAATCAAACTGTAATATACAGTGGGGTGGGCCAGATTTGATCCATGAGCCATGGTTTGCCCACCCCTGGCCTTACCTCATCTGAGTTCCTTCTGAATTTTCTGTCTCCTCTCTAGGATAACATGTGGAATTACCATGCACAACCACTGTGACATCCAGAGTGCAGAAAGGAGACGACTGGATAGAAACTGAAATGCGTGGGAGTGCCCCTGAAGACAGATGAGATTTGAACATGGAGCCAAAGCAGAGCAAGGTGACTATTCAGAAATGAGGATGGAAATAGGGGAAGAAACCCCCACTACAAACTGCAAAATCCTAATCCTGGGATTATTTTCCCATGAAAAAACAATCTGTGATGTGAGGCAGGTTTCCCCCTCCAACTCTGATGGAAATCTAAAGTCAAACTCGACAGGGAAAGAGAATGAACTACTGAGAGTAATATGTGACCAGATCAGGCAAAACCCCAAAATGAATATGAAAATAAACCTTATACCTTATGCCAAAAGTAATTCAAAGTGCATCACAGGTTTAAGGGTAAAACTATAAAACTTTTAGAAGAAAATGTTGGGTAGATCATCTGAGGTCAGGAGTTTGAGACCAGCCTGGCTATCATGGTGAAACTCCATCTCTACTAAAAATACAAAAATTAGCCAGGGTGGTGGTACATGAATGTAGTCCCAGCTACTTGGGAGGCTGAGGCAGGAGAATCTCTTGAACCTAGGAAGTGGAGGTTGCAGAGCTGAGATCATGCCACTCCACTCCAGCCTGGGTGACAGAGTGAGAAAAAAAAAAAAAACTTTGTGACCTGGGTTTATACAGAATTTCTAGGTATGATATCAAAAGTGTAATCCATAAAAGAAAAAAAAACTGATAAACTGAGCTTCACATAATTCAACCTGCTCTGTGGAAGCCAGTTTTAAGTGAATAAAAAGACAAGTAACAGACTGGGAGAAAATGCTTGCAAATAGGACACCTGACAAAAGATTTGTATCCAGAATACATTCATATAAAGAACTCTCAAATCTCAACAGCTGTAGACAACATACAAAGTAAAAAACTGGGAAACCATTCAAATGGACACTTGATTAAAGGGGATATATGGAAAGCAAATAAACACATGTAAAGAAACCCAACAAATTTTGGTAGTTGGTTCAGTGTTTTCGTCTAACAGAAGGAACTGACACAAGTGAGGCTCATGCCTAGGAAGTGACTAATAAATTATTTCTGCCCACTGGGATTTTTAAAGTCTGAATCTTGAGCCCCAACGCCTATTGAAACACACCTGATGAAGCTCCCCAAGACAATAGGCTATTCTCTCAAGTCTGGAATAATGGCCTCTCATGAAAAGATGTTCAGTATCATTAGCTGTTAGGGAAATGCAAATTAAAACCACAAAATAAGATCCCACTATATACATATTAGAATAGATAAAATTAAAAAAAGAAAACAACTAGACACTGTATGGTAGATGCACCTGACAGAAATAACAAGAAATCAGGGTTGCCACATGTAGGTTGCTGAGGGAAGGGTGCCAAATGAGGGTGCTACATAAACTGCATGTTTTTTTACAGATGGTTATCATTCTCCTCTCCAGCCTGCAGCCACCAGACCATCTCCATATGTAAGTTCCCCCAAATAAACCTCATGTTTTGTTCACTGGTTCTGGGTCTCTTCTCTGGCCTCTTGAACCTGGTGCCATCCCTACAGAAGTCAACCGGGTCCAGCACAACAGATGCCAAGCACTGGGGAGGATGCAGAGCCACCAGACTTCTCACGTGTTGCTGAAGGAATGGAAAGTAGCACAGCCACTTGGGAAACTAATTTGGCAGTCTCTTAGAACGTTAAACATACGCTTACCATGAGACCCAGCAATACCTCAGCTAGGTGTTTACCCTAGAGAAAGGGAAAGTTATGTTCCCACCAAGACCTACATGAATGTTTAACAGCTCTATTATAATCACCAAAATTAGAAAAGACTCAAATATCCCTCAACAAGGTGAATGGATAAGCAAATTGTGGTACAACCATATAACAGAATACTACTCAAAAATAAAAAGGAAAATAGGCCATCCATTTGTGATACAGTATTGTTACAGAAAAAGGGGAATTAATTAATTGAAACATAAAACAAATTTTTAACAAATAAAAAGAAATGATCTACGGATACACACAAAACTTAGAAGTATCTCTATCTTGATTGGGGTGAAGATTACATGAATCTATACAGAGACATAAATTTTTAAAACTATAACCCCAAAATTAATTTTACTGTTAGTTTTAAAAATGAAATGAAAATTAAAGTCCTTTGGGCTGGATGAAGTGTCAGGATAGGGGATGCCTCCAAAACTCCCTCTCCTCCTCAGGAGGCCCCCAGACCTCCAAGGTTAGTACAGACTGAATGTGAGGGGCACGTTCTCCACTGCAGTGCAAAGCACAGTGACAATTCTGAACTAACTGTTCCCAGGTCAAGAACAGGGGCTTCCAGAGTTGTCCCGCAGCGCAAGCCAGGAGAAACTCATATTGGCTTAAGAAGATAAAGGAAGTCTTCCCAGACACGGGGTCCCATCCAGTCTATATACAGGCAGTCCAGGCACTGGTAGGATCATTAATCTAGGGCAATGGACTCCTATGAAGATCATCCAATTGCTATGGTACCAAGCCGTGGTCAACTCAGTCTGGTGAGTCAACCCTATGGGAGGTCATTATTCCATTATTAGGGGATATGCTGTTGTCTTAGAGAGCTGTAGAGAGGCCCAGACATGTCTCTGTAGGCCCTGTGGCTCAAGATATAGAACTCTAACATTCCAACAGGCAGAAATAATTTTTCAGCCCAGTTTTCTCAGAGCAAAAAATCTTACCCTAGTCTCAGTTCTTTTGCCTACAGTAACACTGAACCAACCGCTTTGTTGGTGTCTGAACACCTCTGACTTCTCACTGAATCAACACCAAGCAAAGGCTCACATACATGGAACTCAGACAAAAGGACAAGATAAATAACGAGCACACGCCTGAGCAGCCAGTAAAGGAAAGGCCCGCAGGGTGGCAGCTGATGAAATCCTCTGGTGATCACCAGTTCAAGAAGGGGAACATCTGGTGCATTCAGTTCTTCCTCCATCATCTGTATCGCTCTGTCTTTTCATGTTGCTGCCTCTCTAGCTGAGTTTTTCCTTCTTGGAGCCTCAGATGTCTGTGCTTCAGCCCAGGACCTCCATGGACAAAGGAAATCTATGTTTGGCAGCATCCCCAGCTTCAGCCATCCATTCTCCCAGAATGCATGCAGCAGGATTCCCATCCTGCCCTCCACACACGAGAACAGTGGGAAGTGAGAAAGGTTGTGATGGGCTAAATGTTTGTGTCCCTCTAAAATTCATATTGATGTCCCAGCTTCAAGGGGGTGGGAACTTCAGGAGGAAACTGGGTTTAGATGATGTCATGAGGGTGGGCCCCCTCATGATGGGATTAGTTCTTATAAAAACAGTACTTGCCAGGAGTGATGGCTCATGCCTGTAATCCCCACACTTTGGGAGGTTTGAAATGAAGGATTCCCTGAGGCCAGGAGTTAGAGATCAGCCAGGGCAACATAGTGAGACCCTATCTCTACAAAAAAAAATTAGCTGGCAGTCCCTACTCATGAGGCCATGGTGAGAGAGAATTGCTTGAGCCCAGGAGTTCAAGGTTAAATTGAGCCATGATGGTGCCACTGCACACCAGCCTGGGTGACAGAGTGAGACCCTGTCCCAAAAAACAAACAAACAAAAAACAAGACCAAAGGAAGGCCCAGTAAGTACACAGTGGGAGGGTGGCCATCCACAAGCTAGGAACATAGTCTTAACCAATCCAGCCATGCTGGCACCCTGATCTCAGACTTCCAACCTCCAGAACCGTGAGAAACAAATGTCTGTTGTTTAATCCACCCAATCTATGGTATTGTTTTATAGAAGCCCAAGCTGACTAAGATAGAGTTGTCATAGGATACAAGAAAGTCATTGGTCTGAGGGGAAAACAGAGAGCTGGCTGGTCACAATGACATCTGAGAGCTAAGTTCATGCTCTGAGAACCGGCACACATGAAAAGCTGAACTGGTTTCTTCCATTCAAAGGCTGCCTACTCTTTCATAATATTACTGCTGAGATATTAATTATAACTCATGTATTGAGCATTTTGCATGGTGGCTTTTCATAAATATCAGAACACGTTTATATCTATTATCCTATTTAGCCTTGGCTGGTGCTCACCACATGGCCCTCATATCTTTCTTCCCATAAGTTATTTCCGCCACATCGCCTTGCTCTTCAATATGAAAAAAAGTAAACACTCTCTACCATCACTGGACTCCTGGGTAGTATTCTAAGGATTATGCTAGGGGGTGGGTGGAGGAAAGAAGAACAAAAACTACACACCCCCTCCCCCACCATTTCAGTCTTCCTGAAACACTATATATTAGGTTCTGATGAAAAACTTTCTATAACACCCCATTGCCTAAACCAGAAGATCAAAATTGATATTCAACATGTTCTACCAACTGACACAAAGCAACCAGCTTCCCTTCTCCCACCAAGCTGCTCTTGAAACATGCCTACAGTTACATACATACAGTTTCTAAGCTGTATTCCTCAGAGTCCTGGGTTCAATGGAAGAGCCTCAAAGGCCACTCTAGGGCTCAGAGGCCATGCAGGCAGATATGCTGACCAACCTCTGCCCATCCTGCTTCACTCACAGAAGCTACAGTTCTCATGTTTAATAAGTTGGAGTTCCATTTAATATTTTGACAAAAGGTTCATAGCTTTAAAAAGAAAAATTCAAAAATCACTGACCTATATAAAATACTATGCTACAATATTTCAGTTGCACTGTGGTTTATTCGCTGTCTATCCTGAAGATAAACTGGATTTTCTCATGTCTGCACGTAAACGCAATTACTACTTCCAAATCCCTTGCTCAGTCCCTTAATCTATCCAAAACATCCCCATAAGTTTTACTTCAAATATCACTTTACAACAACCTCCCCTGACTACCATAGACTGAAAGAATTTCTATACTGCTATGGCAATTGGCACTCAGGGGACTGATTTTATAATAATGCTATATATAAAATACATTTCCTAATATTACATAACACTCTTAACTTGGAACATGGTTCTTTCTCATCTTCTCAACCACATTGTAAGTTCCTTGCAGGCAGGCGCTATAAAGGTTCAGCTTTTTATCCTCTTTAGCATCTATTACAGGTTTCAACCAATTTTAAGGACTTGATCTGACAATACTAAAAGATAGTTCTGGCTGCGGAGTTGAGACTATAACTCAGGAAGGAAGCAAGGAAATCATTAAGGAGGCTACTGTCCTCTGTGGGGCAAGAAAAGTGTTCAAGTAACTATAATACCAGGCTTATAAGCACTACCCCATACCTAGAGGCAGAATAATCCCAGGCAAGGAGCGTATTTCCACTGGGCAGGTCCCCGACTAGCTGCCATTTAATGTTCCCCTTCAATTTACTTTTAATATATTTTTTTATTATAATGGCTATTATCTTTTTTTGTGCTGGAGAGTTTCCTCAAATATCTTGGGATCTGGGACTGCCCATCCATAGTTAAGAAGGAGGAAGTCAAAGCTGACTAGAAATGCTATGTGAGTGACTAAGGCTTGTTGCCCAGAAGGCTTCATTGATGAGTGAGCTTTGTTAAACTATAAGGACACGTGCACACGAATGTTCATTGCAGCACTGTTTACAATAGCAAAGACCTGGAACCAACCCAAATGCCCATTGATGATAGACTGGATAGAGAAAATGTGGCACATATACACCATGGAATCTTATGCAGCCATCAAAAATGATGAGTTCGTGTCCTTTGTAGGGACATGGATGAACCTGGAAACCATCATTCTCAGCAAACTGACAGAAGAGCAGAAGATCAAACACCGCATGTTCTCACTCATAGGCGGGTGTTGAACAATGAGAACACATGGACGCAGGGAGGGGAGCACTACACACTGGGGTCAGTTGGGATGAAATAGGGGAGGCATGGTGGGGTTGGGGAGCTGGGGAGAGATAGCAAGGGGAGAGATGCCAGATGTAGGTGATGGGGAGGAAGGCAGCAAACCACACTGCCACGTGTGTACCTATGCAACAATCTTGCATGTTCTTCACATGTACCCCAAAACCTAAAATGCAATAAAATAAATAAATGGGAAAAAAAAAAGCGATCAGGAGGCAAACTGGCCTTCTAGTTGCAGAAACCTTCACATGTCAAGGCCTGGAGCTCTTTCCTCTGGGACCATTCAGTTTATCCAGAGAAAACTCTTACAATAAGTGTTAGGATTACAAGCATGAGCCACCGAATCTGGCCTTAAAACCTTTTTTATAATGGCACCTCACCCCCACCTTCTGCAACAACTGGTACTTCCAACATCTTAAGCCTTTCCAGAGTTATCTGGCATCAATCAACTTACTTGACATCAATAGCCCCTTCTGCAGACCTTGGACTAAAGCTACCTCTGCTCCATTAAGGCTATCAACATATCTTTGTCTTCTGTCTTTTATTATTTTATTTATTATTTATTTTCTAGAGACAAGGTCTTGCTCTGTTGCCCAGGCCAGAGTGCAGTAATGCATTCATAGTTTACTGCAGCCTCAAATTCCTGGGCTCAAGCGATCCTCCTGCCTCAGCCTCCTGAGTAGCTGGGACTACAGGTACACACCACCATGCCCAGCTAATTTAAAATAATTTTTCTTTTTGGTTAGAGACAGGGTATCCCTATGTTGCCCAGCCTGGTCTTGAGCTCTTGGTTTCAAGCGATCCAGTGTTGGGATTACAGACGTGAACTACCATGCCCAGCCCTTCTGTCTTGTAAAATGTTATTATGAAATCTCTTTACTGACTGTTTCTTCTCCTGTTCTCTTTGTCTTAGTGGTTATTCCAGTGGGGCTTCAAGGGAGAAAAGGAGACAAATGCACATCACAGATCTGCCAGGTTTAACAAAGATTGCCTAACACTAGTAGGGCCCTCTGGGAAAACTCTGGTATAATTCTCCACACCAATCTTAGTGATTCTAAAACTGACAGAAGCAGACTTTTTTTACTCCAAACATTAGTTTGGAGTAGATTATTATCTCAATGGGGCAGATACAGCTGTCTGATCTATATGCTAGTTTTCCACTTATACCAGGCCTACCACACATGGTTCTATTTCTTTGGCTGTGTCAAAAATCAAAATAATTACTCACTATATGTCATTGTTATCTGTTTATATTTGTTTGACCATTACCACAGGCAAATAGGGTCAGACAAGATCCAAATGGGCCACCTCCGTTATATTAATGTTACAGAAGAAAGAGAAGACCACAGGACCTAGTAATGTAATGTAATATAATGATGCTACTATCTTCAGGAACTGTACAAAGGGTTTGAGTCTTCCATACGTCCTCCTAAGAGGCCACTTTGCCCTCAACCTAACAATCACAGAAGAGAAGTCATTTCTACGGACTAGAAAATATATGCCCTTGGAAGAAAAGCACAAAAGATCAGAATTACAAGCATCCCGGTATAATATTTTAAATACTTGATACATTCTTCTCTAAGGATTAATTATAACAGAAAGCCAGCATTCAAAAGAAAGCAATTCAGAACTATTCTAGAGCACGAAGGCAGATAAGTCCTTTGGGCAAAGCCTTCAACAATAACACCAAAAGGAACCATCTTTAAGACTCAGTAGCAAAGAAAAGACCATGAACCAGAATGCAAAATTAAAAAGTAGTCTTCTTACAACCAGTATTAGATTGGTGGAGACCAGCTAATATCATGTGTTGATATAATCCAAAAGATTGGAAGGTATTTAAGAAGGGAAGAGTTTTCTTACCAGGTGATGCCTAGTTACGGACTACCACATCCATAAACCTTCCTGAATACCATCAAAATTCATCTTATATTTATGTATCCTTCCCATATGCTTGGTAACATTCTATTCTGCATTTTGCTATTTCTCTTTTATCATTAACTTTTCACTTGTTTACTTTGTTTTTCTCAATGAGATGGAGATCCTTGAGGCCAGGGGCTTATAGCCCTGAGAACATGGATTTTAGAACTTACATAGACCGCTTGTCATCTTCCAATGCACACTGCCTCTTCTCCTGCAGTCATAGAAACCCAAATTTTTAGCTAGCACATAGACACCCAGAGTAATGACTTCATTTCATAGCCTCTCTTGAAGCTTAGGCAGCCATGAGACTGAATTCTAGCCAATGGGACACAAACAGAAATGACCTGTGGCAGATTCTAAATACCAGAAGAGACTACTGCATGTGTCTCCTTTGTCCTTTGTCATCTCTCCTTAGCTCCCTCATCCATCCTACTGCCTGGTCTCAGACAAACCCATGTTGGACAAGGTCAGGGTCATACTAGGCAGAGCAGCACTACACAAGGAGTCAAGATTTCCGATGCCATGAGCTACTGTACCACTCTGGGAAAGGATTTATGTGAGAAAGAGAAATTTCTATCTTGTGTAAGCTTAAGTTATTTTAAGGTTTTGTTGTTCCTCACAGCTAAGCCTAACAGCAATATAGTCACACAGATTTGGGCTCAACTCATAGCTCAGTCACTTTCTAACTGAATGATCTCAAGCAAATGACTTGCTCCAGTTTTCTCATCTGTAAAATGGGATCAATGTTACTTAACTCATATTTATGAGATATACACGTCAAAGAATCCCACAAATCCACTTAAAATTGTTAACTGAGTATTCTCATAAAGAAAATGACCCTTGAATAGGGAGGGGTAACCTAGTCAGGAAAGAAAGGGAAGGCTTCCCTGAGGAAGTGACATAGAGAATTTAAAATATAGATAGAAAGCAGGCAAAGAAGGCCAGGTGTGGTGGCTCATGCCTATCATTCCAGCACTTTGGGAGGCAGAGGTGGGTGGATCATTTGAGGTCAGGAGTTTAAGATCAGCCTGGCCAAAATGGTAAAACCCTGTTTCTACTAAAAATACAAAAATTAGCCGGGCGGCAGTGGTCCATGCCTATAATCCCAGATATTCGGGAGGCTGAGGTTGTAATGAAATGAGATCACACCATTGCACTCCAGCCTGGGCGACAAAGTGAGACTCCATCTCAAAAAAAAAAAAAGGAAGTGGGCAAAGTGGGACAAGAAACATTCTAGGCAAAGGTCACTGCATGGCCAAAGGCCCTGGGCTGGAGGGATTACGGAGGCTACAAGGAACTGAAAAAACAGCATGACCCCAGGAGAGACAACGAGGACATTAGTGAAGGAAGAGGCTGAAAAGGAAGACAGGGGCACCTTACAGGCCTTATAGTCCATGATGTAAAGAAGTCTGGCCTTTGCCCTAAGAAAGAAAGAAACCAATGGATACATTTAGGTTGAAAGAATGAAGTGGAACATGACTGAACATTCTGATTCCAAAAGCTCATTATGAAAAACAGGTTTGAGGTGGAAGCAAGTCTGGTGTAGATGTAGGGAAACCATTTAGATGCTCTTGTAATAGTCCAGTTGGCTGGAGTTGGAGAGCAGCAATTGGATTCAAGACTAGTTGAGAAGTAAAAGCAACAGAACCTGGTGTTGGATCAGATGTGGGACAGGAGGAAGAGTGAGAAGTCAATGGGGAGGTCTCTGAGGTTCATGACATTGCATACAAGGTGGTTCCAGTCACTGAATCAGAGCTAGAACAGAACCAGATTTATGGAGTAAGATAAAGAGTTTGATTTTGGACACTGATTTTGAGGTGTCTTTGAGAAACCCAAAAAGAGATGTACAGTAGGCTGTGGGTATATAATTAGAATTTGGTCAGAAGTCTAAGTCAGAAACAGAAATTCTGGATGGACTGTATATAGTTGACAATGTGCATGAGATTGTCTAGGGTGAGAGTAAAAAGAGGAAAGAGAAATGCCAATATTTATAGACATAGGAGAATCCACCTGTCTGTGAAACCATAGGAAAATGCCATTATACAGACCAAAATAGCTACTTATGCTATGGTTTCAATGTGTCTCAGAAATTTATGTGCTGGAAACTTAAAAAAAATTTTTTTTAATGCTTTTGAGATAGAGTTTTACTCTTGGTGCCCAGGCTGGAGTGCAATGGTGCAATCTTGGCTCAGCGCAACCTCTGTCTCCCAGGTTCAAGTGATTCTCCTGCCTCAGTCTCCCAAGTAGCTGGGATTACAGGCATGCACCACCATGCCTGGCTAATTTTTTTGAATTTTCAGTAGAGACGGGGTTTCTCCATGTTTGTCAGGCTGGTCTTGAACTCCTGACCTCAGGTGATCCACCCATCTCGGCCTCCCAAATTGCTGGTATTACAGGCATGAGCCACGGCGTCTGGCCTATGTGTTGCAAACTTAATCCCCACTGCAACAGTGTTGGGAGGTGGGGCCTAATGGGAGGTGTTTAAGTCTCATTAATTAATGGAATAATGCTGTTATAAAAGGGGCTCACAGGAGTGAGTTCGCTTTTTCCCCCTCCCTCTTGCCTTTCTATCTTTTTCCATGTAAGGACACAGCGAAAAGGGCCTTTCCAGATTCCAGTACCTTGATCTTGAACTTTCCAGCTTCCAGAACTATGAGAAAGTAAATTTGTGATCTTTATAAATTGCCTGGTCTGTAGTATTCTGTTACAGCAGCACAAAATAAACTAATACAACATGAAATTTCGATATGGCTCAATTGAATAGAAGGGATGGTAGGAAAGAGTAAAGTCAGAAGAGTGTGATATATAGTGAAAATCAAAAATTAAAAGAGATGATAACCAGTTGTGACAAATGCTCTTGAGTACTCACAGAGGATGACACATCCAATGGTTTTGGAGAGAGTGGCCACTAGTTACTTTAAGAAGAATTAATTCTAGCAGAAAGGTTGAGTTAGAAATCAGTTTAAGATGAGAAAGGTGACAGAATGGAATATGAGCAGCAAGTAAGCAATTCTTTTAAAAATCATGGAAGAGAATACACTTAAAGAGATTATAATAGTGCCTGACTTAAAGAGCTCAATAAATGAGTCAACTAGTTAAATGTTTTTTACATTAAGATTACTAGTAGCTTCAAATCTCCCATAGCTCTTTTAGCAATGCTTTCCACTTTGTTGGCACTCAGTAAATATTTTAGATTGATGATTAACCATTAAGGAGAAACAAAGGGATGTTAAGTCATTCTATGTAATTTGCTATTAAAAGTGGCTACAAATTCTTGGTGAACCAGATGCCCTATTTTTCCTTCATAAAAATAAAAGTTAATCTAAACATGATCATGTGTTCTTCATCTCTTCATGCTATAAATTAACAAAACCTTATTAAATTGTCATTAGATTACTACTATGATGAAGTTAACGTTCTCAAAAAAATCTGGACTAAAAGTGAAACTAGTTATATTTTGCGACACAATTCATTGTTGGGAGATTTAATGAGAAAATTGGTGAGAGCTTCCAGCATCTGTGAACAAAGCTGATACTAGGATCAGGCTCTCCTTTTTGCTATGGTCAATGAAAGAATGAGGGCTTCTGGAATTACACTGAAAATACATTAGCCACTAATCTGGTATCTCTCTAGCTTATATTTATAGTAAGTGATGCTTCTCTTATCCACAGGTGAAATTTTAAAGGACAAAATACTCAGCCAACATGCCATACAGAAAGGAAAGGCTGCAGAAAACCAAAACAGGTGTCAGACTCCAATCATGGGCCTTCATCTACTTCCCTCAAACAAAAATCAACACAGAGAAATTTATACTTTTTGCTTTACCCGGAATGCTCTTTGCTCTTCTACTAATTTATCTACAGGCAAGCCTTCCTCAATGCCCTACCACGACCCCAAACACAGATATGTTTTCATTCTGTAAGTCCTATATCAACATGAATCCCATTCTGGATCCCCCAAAGTAAGATAGTTGCCTTTCCTCTGAATTCCCTCCACTCTTTGTTCATAATTCAATTTCAGTACCTAATACATTCGATTGCAATAATCTGTTTATGTATTTTTTCCCAGCGCAATCTCCCAAATGAACTATGTCCATCACAAAGCTGAGATCTGGGGACACAAAATTAGTGGCTTAAAAATAACACAAACTTAATTCTCTGAAAGTTCTGGAGGTTGGAAGTCTAAAATAAGTCTGCAGGGATGCATTTCTTCTGGAGGCTCTAGGGTGAAATCCATTTCCTTGACTTTTCCAGCTTCTAGAGACTGCTTGCATTCCTTGGCTTCTGGCCCCTTCCTTATCAGCAAAGCCAGCAGCATAGCATCTTAATACCTTTTTCTCTGTCAAAGTCATCTCATTGCCTTCTCTCACCTTCTCTCCCCCTCTCTTCCTGACCTTCTAATGCCTCTCTTTTATAAGGACTCTTATGATTAGATTGAGCCCATCTGGGTAATACAGGTTAATCTCCCATCTCAAGATTCTTAAAAGTTTGCACATTAAGAATTTGCAAATTCCCTGCTGCCAAAGAATGTAACATCAGGATATTGTTCAAGGAAAGGAGGACATGAAAGGTTATAAAATATTTTAATTAAATGTTATTAATTTTGAAAGAATGCGTATAGGGAAAAGCTTGAGTTACCTGGAAATTTTACTTATATGGAGAACCTCATTCTCTGATGCCAGACCAATGAGATTTACTGTTGTTTCTGCCAAGTACACCTCAACATATATATCTCCAAACAAACATTAACTTTCAAAGCAGTCACCTTGGGAATATAACAAATGTTAATGAAATAATTATTGCTTGAAATTTTGAGAAAATCATCTCTTCAGAAGATACCTAAAACCAATATATAAACTACATCATTATCAGCTTCATTACCTTGTAATCACAGCTCATTTTTAAACTGGAATAGCAAAAATACTGGGGTGAATTTATCAAGATAGTCAGTCATACTCAGTTCCAAAAGACTTTTAGCTATAAAAAAAAAAAATCATCTACCTTGATAACAGTCAAAAGAGCAAGCTGCAGGATGTAGATGCAGTTCTAAAAGAGGAGCAGCAAAAACAAGTGGGCATGATCACTAAATGAAGAGTTTAACCTTTCCAGGCAACCTCTTTCCTCTTTCCTCCTGGGGCAGGACCACATTCTTTGGATATATAAGTTAAGGTACACTGCTGAATATGTCTCTGGTTCTGATCAATTAGTCACAACTTGTATGTGTTAGTCATCAAATGTCACTTATATTTGGAGAACATTTAAATACAGGCAAGTTAAATTAGATATATCTACTCTATCATAATGTCTATAGATTACATACATTACAAAGCTCCTATTTGTATTAATGCTAATGTTACAAGTTTGATGGTTCTGAATACCAGGCCCTAGGGACAAACATTTCTCCCTCATTCCTTCCATAGATTCTGGGGACTTGATTTTATAGTTTTCAAGTTCCCACTCTACAGATCTGGAAATCCAGATGATTTAAAGTCAAACTGCGAAGCAGGGATATATTTCACAATCACATACACATGGCTTCACAAACACACACTCACTCCATATGGGCCATCTAGAATTGTTACATAAATCTACTTCCCTCCCAGTCATATATATTTCAAGTTTCTGACAACAGACCCTCATTAGCAACTTCATAGGTAAAGCCAGGCTCTATCATTGCCTTGATATATAGCACTCTTGGTGGTCACTAAAGCCCCATTCATACCCATGACATCATTGTTTCCATAGAAACAACATCGCTATATTTTCAAAGTGGGAGAAACTAGAGGGGATTCTAAAAGAAGACAAAACTCAAGCAATTGATTGAAATAAGTAAGCTGTTAGATAATGTGCTTTTTGAGAGTATCCTAGTTTCTTGGGAGAAAACAACAAAGTACAGATTTTTACAATTACAAATACATGGGGAATAAATGCAACTAGGAAACATAACTGCCAAATTTCTTTCTATAATGCAACCCACTCCACCTTGTGTAAACCAGATTAAAGTTAATATATATTTATATACAAGTATGTAAAATATATTTGTACTGTTAAAAATAAGACTGCAACTCTACAACGTACATGGATGGTAATGTTTTAATGCTTTTAAAAACATTTAAAACTTTTACTGCTTTGTGGCTTTGTGACTGTGTGAATTTACATATTGTGAACCTAATTAAAAGTACATTTTAGTAATTTTTTTAGCAGTTTGGGAAAAATAATCTCATATGCAGTTAAATTCCACAACAAAACATAAAAACCACATCACAATCATGTAAATACTGAATGATGGAACTATGTTTATGAAATTCCACACAAATTATAGAAGGGCAAAGTCAAACTACTGTATAAAATTTGAACAAAACATTTTCAAAAGTAACCACAAAAAATGAAAGACTCATGAAAATCAGACACTAGCAGCATCCTAATATTATCTATATAAACATGAAACTATATTTGTACTGTTAAGGCTGCTGTGCTTACAGAGAGAAACCAGCACATTCTCTCAAGGGTTTGCAATGAATAGTCTGATTTACAACTCCAGAAACATCTTAGGAATGTCTTTCTGGATGTAGGATAGTCTTTCAAAAGACTGAAAATGTTGCTCAAATCAGTTACCCAAAGCAATCTAACTGACAAAAAATGAGAGTACAGCAGGGGTGTGGTGGCAGAGAAGCTACCTGTGTAGGAACAGGGAGCTCTCTGTCCCAGATGATGAGAATCATAACCCAATCACCTTATTGTAAGCAACAGGTTGTCTTTTCTAGTCACCCTCAGCAATGGTGAGGCTGATGATGCTGAATCTTGTGATGAGGTTTACAAGATGAGGGAAAGGGCTCTCAAGTTTACACATAAAATTAACTATCAGAGTCCTAATGGAACCAACCAGACATCATCCTACCCACACTGTGAACCCCCATAACACACCTGCCAACCCCAAGATTACTTGTTTGTTATGGACTCTGTGTCAAGTTCACTTAAGTCTCAATATTTAATGGTGGTAAGTCCTAGAAGGACCCATGTACTTATCCCAGTGGTAGACTGGTTTGTGGGCACTCTCACCCTCCTTCAGAGCTCACATGTAGGAAGCAGTGTAAAGAAAAAAAGATGACACAGAATGAATGCCAATGGCTGTCAGAATGTCACCCAAGCCTGCAACAGCTCAGACAGGCATTACTGTCAGGCAATTTCCACTGTACATGTTAAGGGCTCAGCCCATGGGGAGAGAGACATCTGGAGCTGGGAGTTAAGCCAGGAGAGATAAGACACATGGAACCACAGAGGACCATTATATGTCAACATGAGAAACCAAACAAGGAGAGGAGAGCTGGGAAAAGTAGTGATAGCTTCCATGGGAGGAAAAGATTCCAGATAAGATGCACCTATGTCTCCTATCCATTTGGAATGTTCTTACAATAATTCTTCCCCCAACCACCATCTCCCCACAGCCCACTCATGTCCCTGGTGTGAGATAAAGGGGTGAAGAGTCGCTGTTTACAACCAGGGCATGCAAATAATTAAGGCGTGGCTTCTGGTCTCACGGTGCTCACACACAAGTGAGAAAAGATGTATGTTCAATAATTATGAGTCCATGTTATAAACGCTATGTGATAAAGTGAAAAGTTGACTAGGGTTTGCCAGGTAAACTAGGTAGGAGGGGAATGTGAAGGCTGCAGGTGACTGAACAGCAAGAACTTGTGCAGGAAGCTCTAAATACCCACAGTGTTAGGGAAAGGCAAGCAGGCCTGTGCATTTGGAGGAAATAAGCACTGGAGAATGGTCAGAAATAAGGCTCAAAATTTAGCCAAGAGATAATTTATGGCATTTAAAAAAAACAAACAAAGTAAAGCAATTAATCTGTCCACTTGATTAATGGAGTTGCTCAAAGGGGGAAGTGTCCTCTCTGAAATTTGGATAAAAAAGAGAAGCATCTAGAGCCAGTATCTGAAGAGATGAAGCCTAAGTCAGGTCCAGCAACTTTGGGTTATATTCACTGTGTCCCATGGCACTCAAGATAGCCATGGAGGCCTCAAAACACTACAGGTGCAGCCAATGGCCACCTCTCCTCTCCCCCTACTACCACTACCAATGACAGGGCCTTTGACAGTGTTTACATGGATACCAGATTTATGCCTGGCTTTTTTCTTTTTCTTTTCTTTTCTTTTCTTTTTTTTTTTTTTTTTTTTTTTTTTTGAGATAGAGTCTTGCTCTGTCACCCAGGCTGGAGTGCAGTGGCATAATCTCGGCTCACTGCAACCTCTGCCTCCTGAATTCAAGCCATTCTCCTGCCTCAGTCTCCTGAGTGGCTGGGATTACAGGCATGTGCCAACATGCCTGGCTGATTTTTATATTTTTAGTAAATATGGGGTTTTGCCATGTTGCCCAGGCTGGTCTCAAACTCCCAACCTCAGGTGATCCACCTGCCCCAGCCTCCTAAAGTGCAGGGATTACAGGCATGAGCCACCATGCCCAGCCTGGGCCTGGGTTTCTTGCTCTTCATTAGCTACCTCCAGCAGCACTTCCTAGAAAAATCACTTACAGATGTGAACAGAGAAGCTCACTGGCTTCCACTGCCTCCCAGTGTACCAGCTCCATAGCATTTGGCAAGCTCTGGGCAATGCTTCCTTTCTAAATACTCCTCCAACCAGAGAGTTCTGCTGTACTTGCCATGATGCAAGGCTTGAACGCAGTTAGCTATGTAATAAGCTAATTTTTTATTATCTTGGACACCCACCTGCCCTTTCTATTCTTTTATCTCCCCTCCAGTGTAGCCCTCTTACCCCTAATACCTTAGCCTTCTAACCAATTCTTGGGAAAGGCCTGAACAAAAGTCAGTTTTACCTAGTAATAACTAGGAGAAGAGAATGTCCTGTAAGTGGTTAGTGCTTAGAACCGTTCAATGATTAAAGGGTCTGGAATCACTAAGAGATCATCTCAAAGAAGTGATTTCTTAATGAGGGACACATTTGCAAGCAACTCTGGGATCTGGTTCAAGATGACCAGAAACAAACAAACAAAAAGTGTCCTTGGCATTTCAAGACTCAGACCCTAAGACTTCATGAGAAATGACGTTTGCAACATCAACCACTCTGCTCTTAAGAGATAAGAGACCCAGTTATTTCATATATGCTACACATTTGCGTGTTAATATGCATACATGCGTGTGTGTGTGTGTGTGTGTGTGTGTGTGTGTGTGTGTGTATCAAGGAGAGGAGGAATTAACAAATTATATGCATTTGTGTATGTGTGTGTGCCTAAGAGACAAACAAGGAAAACAGTGCAGTTGAGAAAGGTGAAGCAAATGTGGCCAAGTACAATGAGTGATGCTATTGTTCAAGGACAGTTAATCTTCACAGGCGGGTCTGAAAGGAGACAGTAAATTAAACAGTGTCCACAATCAGTGTAGGCTTTGGCCAACAAGGGAAAATCCCAAGGACTCACAAGGAGTTAGAATGTTATAAATACCTTTTGGAAAGGGAGTAAAATCCATTAGAAGATTAAGTTCAGCCCAGAAGCCAATGAAGGAAAACAGCTGCAGGAGTGTTTTCCAACACATCAGATGACGGAAGAGCAAAATAATCATTCAGACACTCTGTAATAATGCCAGATGTATTCTCATGGGCTGGACTATCGTTAGAGTTGAGAATGCTATCTGTCCTCTATCTACTATTCTTCCTTTTTTTTTTTTTTTTTTTTTGAGACAGAGTCTTACCCTTACTCTGTTGCCCAGGCTGGAGAGCAGTGGCGCAATATTGGCTTAATGCAACCTCCACCTTGTGGGTTCAAGTGATTCTCCTGCCTCAGCCTCCTCAGGAGCTGGGATTACAAATGCCCACCACCATGCCTTGCTAATTTTTGTATTTTTAGTAGAGATTGGGTTTCACCATGTTGGCCAGGCTAGGCTGGAACTCCTGACCTCAGGTGATTTGTCTGCCTCAGTCTCCCAAAGTGCTGGGATTACAGGTGTGAGCCACCGTGCCCACCATCAATTTACCCAATTCTTATTTACCTTATTCCTACCCATAAAGACTGGGTTAGTGCTCACAAAGAAAATAATCATTGGCATGGCTGTTTGTTGTTGTTTTTGTTTTTTTCCCTAACATTTTTCTTGTTTATGAGACTAGCTTCTGCCGGTGAGTTTATAAAGCTACAAAGGTCTTTCTCCAAAGGATCCATTTGAGCTTGCTGGTTCCCGGGTGATTACGGCTCTCATTTTGGCAGATATGCTTGCCCTGATCAGCACCTTACATATAGCAGTGGAAAGTCAGGGGAGAGGAAATTGGAGAAAGTGGATAGCTCAGAGCAATGCATTACCTACCTTACCAAAAAAAAAAATAATAATAATAATAATAATAATCTGCAGCAAATAACCCACATTCTGAATCCCTCCCTTGGGCCAGCCACCTGGGTCTCCTGGCCTGAAACAGTGAAAGGAGCCACAAGAGAACAGAACACTGTTTGGGGAAGGGTCTAGGAAACTGAATTCAATTTGGCCAGGGCCAGCTGGAATAGGCAATTGCAGCAAAGATGCAGCTTCTGGAAAAAGACCTGTTGTAATTAAAAGCTCCCAGTTTGGGGTGGGGTGGGATAGGGGTGGAAAGTGACCAATCTATAATACAAACTCTAGAAGCTACCTCAAAATAAAATGTTCTTCAAGGTCATCTTTGAGCCCCTGTAAGTACTTTAGAACTGCCTGACAGATGCTAATTAACCCTCCTGACTTCACAGCCCCAAGGGTGATGTGAATGTGTTTAACTGAGGAGCACATTCAAGCTGTACTATTCCTGGAGCTGTAACCACTTCTTGAAAGACCTTTTGAAGAAAAAGTTTGGTAGCATCGTAGAATGTCCAAACTGAAATGGACCACAGAGAGCCTCTTTAGAGAGGAAGAAGAAATAGTAGAAAGAATATGGGCTTGGAGAAAGATCTGTATCTAAATCCAGATAAGGAATATACCAGCTGTGTGAGTGCCAGGAAATCACTTAAAGACCTAAGCCTCAATCTTTCTTATCTGCAATATGAGGATAACACCACCCACACCACAGACTATCCTGGTAAATGCATTGCCCTGTTCCCAGCTTATGCTGGTCTACAGTTATAGAATACTTTGTAATATACTATAAATTATGGCATACTATAAAGTATTGTAGTAGTCCATAATTTAGAGCACACTTTCCTCATGTCCCTTCTCCTTTGTACGCATTCACCAGTCCCATCCTTTCGTGACATGCTAGCTACTATAGAAAACACAACCATGAGATTCTCAAGGCCTCCTACTCCTTATCCTAAAATGGCCAACATGTTTGCCAGCAAAGTGGTGGAAGAGCCGGTTTGCCAGCTTCAGCTCTGAATTCCAAGTTTCTCGTGCTAAGTCATCATCTAACAGGCCCATGGCTTTGCCATTTAAAACCACTGGCCCCTGCTGGGGAGGGTTAGTTACATGGGACAATGGTAACACTCATGTTTGCCTATTCACACACCATGGTTCATGTCAATTCCACCCATCAGCATCCTCCTAAACTGCTCCTGGTCACCAGAGATCCCAGCCCTTTGCCTATGTTCTATAAACTGTAGCCCCTGATACAAGAAGGCCTTGAAGTTACATAATGCACATTTAATGAGAATTTAAACAATCTATTAGGCGTTGACCAAGAACCTGCTATCAGCAAGACCCAGGGCAAGATGCTGAAATGAGGCACTGACTTAAAAAAGCATTTAGAGACAATGACACAAATGTTTCAACATCCTTCATCAGAAACAACTATTCAAAAAATAAGAAAATGACTCTTAATGTACATTTTACAAATGGGAAACCCAAGTCATCAAAAACTATACTGCTCCAGAATGCAGGAATCCTATCTTCCCTTTTCCTCTTCAACCACTAAGACGCCTCTGTAGGAGCTGACATTATCTCCCCAAGATAGTAATCATCATTTCCTTGTCATAGGATATGCCTGCTTCTTATTTTCTGGATTCATGCATTAAAAAAGATAAATCTTCAGCTAAACTGCTCATCTGTGTCAGCAAAAACACTTACAAAAGAAAAAAGTGGCTTGAAATATAAAAATCAAGACATATTTAAAAGAAAAAATATCCAGAAGATAAGTCTGCTTATGTTGAAAAAACTGCATTTTTCTCACAAGATCATTATATTCACAAAGGCAGTGACATTTCCTTAGATCTCAGCATCACAGAAGTCAAGGATAAAGCTGTTACAGCTAGAAAATCTAGAATTATGGGGAATGTTAAACATTCACTAATGTGGTTGGCCAGAACCAGACAGGGTTAATCTTGCACCTTTTGATCTTCTAAGGGTGAAAAGTGAGGGTTTTTTCCTTCTTTTTCTGTTTTCTCTCTGACAATTCATAATTGAATTGGGCAAAGTATAAGTTTTCTTCTATGTCTATAACCACCCTTGGCTTCACCCATGAGAAAGAGACTTAATTTGAGGGCTCAAGCAGTAAA
This sequence comes from Sapajus apella, assembly GCF_009761245.1. Taxonomy (NCBI): domain Eukaryota; kingdom Metazoa; phylum Chordata; class Mammalia; order Primates; family Cebidae; genus Sapajus; species Sapajus apella. The sequence goes on from NW_022436965.1 coordinate 26,340,280, forward strand.
TATTTGTTGAGGAATTAGTCCATTTTGTGCCTATAATAGGATATCGGAGACTGAGAACTTATAATGAACAGAAATTTCTCACAGTTCTAGTGGCTGGGAGTCCAATATCAAGGTGCTGGCATCTGACAAGGGCCTTCTTGCTGCCTCATCCCATGGCAGAGGGCAGAAGGGTGGAGAGGGAAAGCAAGAAAGAGAACAAGAGGAGGGCAAACTTGCCCTTTTACAACAAACTCACTCCCTCCATAATGACATTAATCTGTTTTAGAGGGCAAAGTCCTTGTGGTCTAATCACCTCTTAAAGGTCCCACCTCTTAATATTGTTACAGTGACAATTAAATTTAAACATGAGTGTTGTTAGGGACAAACATTCAAATCATAGCAGAGAGCAATTAGGCACCAGGCACATGCCAGCATGTACCAAGTGCTACAGAAGAACACTGCCCAATAGAGCTTTCTGTAACAAATATTCTATACCTGTGCTATCCGATACAATAGATGCTGAACACACAGTTGCTGGGCACTTGAAATGTGGCAAGTGCAACCAAGAAACTGAATTTTATTTTTAATTTTATTTTAATGAACTGAAACTTAAATTGCCACACTTAGCTAGTGGCTATTATATTGAATACACAGCTATGGGGGACAGCAATATATGAGAAAGCATGGTCCAAGCACATAGGTGAAACTGTGTCCCAAAGAGTTAAGGAAACCAATGACTAGTAGAAATTCTTGAGTTTGCAAGATGGCAGGTAACTAAAGAAACAATTTGCTGAAGCTCCCTCCACTTATAAGATAAAATAGCTGGTTGAAATCCATTGGAACCAAGCTGGCCACTTAGAGTGTGCATAGAATGAGATTGCTGACCTCACAGCCTGAATTCCTGCTGCATGTTTCATACTAACTCCCCCTGAATTTGCACATGTGACCTGTGAGGTAACACGAAGAGATAACTGTGCATGCCCAAGGACTTTCCAGACCTCCCCTTTCCTTCCACTAATCATCTATTAATCTCAGAATCTACCCCCTCGGCCAGATGCAATGGTTCACGCCTGTAATCCCAGCCAGCACGTTGGAATGAGGAGGCAGCCAGATTGCTTGAGCTCAGGGGTTTTGGATCAGCCTGCGAAACGTGGTGAAACCTCATCTCTATAAAAAATACAAAAATTAGCTGGACATCATGGCACACACCTGCAGTCTTGGCTACTCAGGAGGCTGGGGTGGGAAGATCATTTGGACCTGGGAGGTTGAGGCTGCAGCGAGCCAAGGTTGCACCACTGCATTCCAGCTTGGGCAACAGAGCGAGTCCCTGTCTTAAAAAAGAAAGCAAAAGAAAAAAGAACTCACCCCCTGAACCTTCTCTCTAATAAAAATATTGCCTTGGGCCAGTTGTGGTGGCTCACACCTATAATCTCAACACTTTGGGAGGCCAAGGAGAGAGGAACAATTGAGGTCGAGAGCTTAAGAGCAGCCTGGGCAACAAGGGGGGACCCTGTCTCTACCAAAACAAACAAACAAACCTCTGGGTGTTGTGGTATGTTCCTGTAGTCCCAGCTACTTGGGAGGCTGAGTTGGGAAGATCACTTGAGACCGGGAGTTTGAGGATGCAGTGAGTCATGATCATACCACTGCACTCCAGCCTGGGTGACAGAGTGAGTGAGACCCTGTTTCAAATATATATATATATATATATATTTAAATAAATCCAGTCTAGAGAGATAGATTTGAGCTTGACTCCTGTCTCCTTGGGAGTCGACTTTCAATATAAAGCTTTCATTTTCTCAAAAACCCAGTGTCATAGTGTTGGCTTCTAGTACACCAGGAGATGAGCCCCTTTTGCTCAATAATACAGGATCTTCATGTTCTCTCTGGAGAAACAGGACAAGGACATACAAAACGTTGACTCATAATGACAAGGTAGTGGGAAAAGATGGCAAGTGAATGGCATAGGAGCAGGGGTTGTGGGAATTTGAAGAACTCAGGGAAGATGTGGCAGAGACAGCAGGACATGACCTGAGAGGTCCTAGTAGGAGAGCAGGATGGTCTAGCCCAAAGATGGCATGGCACCATATTTTGTTACTCAGACTAACATATTAGCACAGCTCATAGGCTGCAGGCATTAGCTGAGTTCATACTAAGGAATTTATAGATAAACAGGTGATTTTTGTGGTAGTAGTCTTATGACATTATCTAAAAAAAAAAAAAAAAAAAAAAAAAGCTCAAGACAGAGGGCACAGCAAGTAATACCTAAATTCTCCTCCCTTCCCAATATGATAGGCAAGTGATCCAGAGATAAAGGGAGCAGTCAAAGTTCCAGTATGTTTGGGAAGTCAAGGCAGAAAGCAGAAGTAACCCTTTTGAGTTACGAAAGCTCAAGAAAAATGTGTCTGACTGATAATGGTATCCACAAAGGGATAAGAAGGAGGAAGAACTCAAGCTATAGGTAGAAAGGTAGTCTCACATACTCTTCACATGCCAGGGGGAATCTGCCACCTTTAAATTCTTGTTTTAAAAAATGTAACAAGTAGGCAAATGCCTAAATATGGACATCCATTGCATCACCATAGGGCTGTGCACACAGTAGCTCCCTCGGCTGCTGCACGGGGGTGGTACCATTTTACCCCACCCCACCTTCCCCTGCCTGACTCACTCATTCCCAACGACTGCAGAAGGAGGGCTTTCCCAGTCCTCTAAGGAGGAGACAATAGTTTTCTTTGCCCCTTAAATGGAGATATAACCACAGGGAACCAGAAGGGCCTAGAGTATGAATGAAATGGATCCGCCTGCTTCTCCTGTTGCTTTGCTTCCAAATGTTGGCTAAAACAATCTCTCTCTGAGGTCCTACACTCTATCAGTGGATATTCTTTTTTAACCTCTCTCCATCCTTTTTTGGAGAGAAGAGGTGTTTCAAAACTTTTAGCCTCTCAAGAGTGCTAAAGGTATTTATAGGTCAACACCCCCAGTAAGGCTAACTTCAATGATCAGGTAACACCTTGGAGGAGGATGTCTGTATAAACAGAAAATTCCTAGAACTGTCCCCTTGGGCAATTAAGCAATTGGTCTGGTCCTAGAAGCTGGGAAGAACCTCTCTGAGGACAACATAAGACCTGAAAGGCGAGATGGGAGAGCACTCCTTGGCTACCTGGTCTAGGACTGACTGGGCTGTGCTCTGAGAGTCAGGACAAGGAAACAGACATGGGAGAGTCAGGACATGGGATCTGACTGCTTGATTACTGGGTTCACATTCCAGGGATGGACTGTCAGTTAGCAGTTTATGTGATCATAGGGACGTCTCTTCACCCTGCAAAGTCTTTACTTCCTCATCTACAAAAGGTCCAGTTCACTGCTACTCATTCATCACTTCTCCAGGGAAGATGCCCCCAGTGGTCAAATCCCCGTCTTGTGCCCACTGATACTGTGGACTCTCTCCTTCAGAGTAGATCTTGGTTGAATTTTTACACTTATGCATAATTATCTAACTAGCACTTGTTTTTCTTATCTGTAAGTAAACTTCATTAGAGCCAGGACCATGTCTATTTTTCTCATTTAGAGCCGAGACCGTGTCTATTTTTCTCACGATGGTATCCCAAATTTTAATACCCTATGCAGCACATAGTAGGTTTCAAATTAACACACATTCAACCATTGAATAGATGATTAATTGAGCTCATGTATGTGAAAATGATCTCCAAAATATGCAGCACAATGGAAATGTTTGTGATTCTTATTTGGTGTGGATGATGACAAGAGAATTAATCCTCTTAGCTGCTGGAAACCATTCTGCTTTCATTGAAGTAACAAAACTGCTGCATTTGAAAGACACCATAAGGAAAGGGACTCTTACAAGCTGCCCCATGGTGCCCTCTTTCAGGATTCTCTTTGTGACAATACCAAAATACCCAGCTCATCTGTGTTCAGATGAGACATTGCTTTATTTTGATCCATAGATGGTCGCTGTGGGAGCTTGGCTGAGTCATATGGACATTTTAAAAAGCGAGACACTTATTGGCTAAATCTGCAGGGTATCTGGTGCTGGACTAGGGACAATGCATTCTGGCCAAGGGCTAGGCTGAGAAAAGCACTCCAGGTCCCACCATCCCCCACCTTTGGTTGAATCCAACTCTATATCCAAAGTGCCATGGGCATCAGGAACCAAAGGAAACTGCAATGGCCAAACCCCGGGAGAGCTTGCTCCCCCATGCTGATCCATTCAAGGGAACAAAGGCCTTCAAAGTTGCACTGAGCTGGTCTGGAGATGGAAAGCCTTTATGCAGGTTTCCAAGGAGATAACTCAGATGCTGTTACCATAGAAACTGTTGCTATCATCTATTGTCCATCACCCCTTGACAAAAGGAAGGGGGGGTGCTGTGGTTTGATGGAGAAGGAAACAAGAAGAGTTGGACTTAAGTCAAGATGAAAAAAACATATTGAGATGGGTCCCCGAAGACTTTAATGGTATGAAAACTCTAATCTCCAGATGAAATGAACTAGGGACATGAGTGTTTATGGTTTGTTGTTATTTGTGTCGATGGAGTTGGGGTGAATGAAGTGGCATACAGAATGACCCACACCCATCTGTTGGAGGGCCCTGTCAACTAGGATCACTAGAGAAACATTCAGTTATGAGGCTCATCAGTATGGTCCAGGCCATAACCCCTGAAGCTACAGGGTCATAAGGAAATTGATATAAGCTGTCTGCTCCCTCTCTTCTGTTGAAAACTTTTTTTCAGGTAAAAGAGGAGCATATTACAAGTCCTACTGATTTTTTCTACTACTTCCTAATAGCCACTGCCATTAGAGAGTTGACTTTTTTTAATCTAATGAGAGAAGATAATAGTATATTTTAAAAGTTCCATAAATAACACATAGAAAAGCATATGGGTAATGGAAGACATACTAGACTTGGCATCAAGTCAGAAGATCAGAATTTGAAGGTCAATTTTATCAATTATTATTTGCAAGATCTTGGGCACTTCACCTGCCTGAGCCTCAATTATCTCTTCTATTTCATGGGGATTGTAACCGCCAGTGCACTTCATATGAGATAAAGCCTTATCAAGAAATTATGCTATCACTTGTCAAACACCATGGTGTTAGTTACCTAAAATGCCACACCCATATCAACAAAGGACTTTTGATTTATATATATATATATATGTATATATTTTAGAGGTGGAGTTCTCACTGTGTTGCCCAGGCTGGTCTTGAACATCTGGCTGCAAGTGATCCTCCCAACTCAGCCTCCCAAAGAACTGGGATTACAGGTGTAAACCATCACACCAAAGTGCTGGGATTACAGGTGTAAGCCATCACACCCAAGCAGCTTTTGATTTTAATTATTCCACGCAGAACCATAATACATCCTTTTGCGTCATCCAGCTCTGTTTGAAAGGTTGGCACCCTACCAGTTACTGTGACATTAAAATTGTGGATAACATGGAATATGTGTCCTCACAGCCTTCTTTCTTATTTAGGCCGTCAGATCATGTGTAGACATCAACTCTGATAATTAGACCTGTCTTCCTAAAGTAGTGTTGGCAAGTTACATTTCAATAGAGAATAAGATGCTGAAGCTGTAGGAAAGGTTCTCTGGCATAGTAGGTATGGAAAGAAAGAGGACACTGGTGGGGAACAAAAAATGATTTTTGTAGGTAAGTTTTCAAGCCTGGTACATGTAGAAATGGGAGTTCTGAACGCTCTCGAGTCTGGAAACAGAAACAAGAGTAGAAATTATATTGTTGTTACCCCAGTCCAAAAAGTCTCTTCCATGTCTTTCAGACCCTTTACAAAGACAACGTAAACTTTGAAATCCATCTTACAAAATAAGCACTCACAAAGCTGCCAGGTAGGGCCTACGGTACTCCATGTCTGCTCCAGGAAAGGTTACTACACCCTGGGCACTCTGGGAGTCAGACAAAGGAGGCATTCAGGTGCTACCGGATGGGGCAGAGAAAGAAAATGCAGTTCCTTTCCTCTGGTTCTGCAAAAGTTCCTTATTTATGTTTTTCTTTCAAATAACACTGCTGTGCAGTGTTGGGATACCCTTATATCAGCGCGTCTTTCTTGAGGTATGAGGTAGAATTATGAGAGAAAGGGGCAAGGAGAGAAAATGCATTTTCAATCATGGGATTGGTGACACTGGCTAATTCTACATGCCAGGAAGGAAGAAACCAAGACAATGAAAACCATGCTAGGAGTTCTCACTCTTATATATACATTTCTATTAATAACCATCAGAAACCTAGTACCAATTCAAAGCTAGACAATCAAAAAGGGTTACTGAAGAAAAGCAGCCAGTGGACTAATGTTCTCGCTCCCAGGAAGGTGAGATTCATACTCAGTTTTAGCTTTAAATATGATTCCCACAAAATGACTTCCAAAGTTTAAAATTCCGATTCCTGCAGTTTTACGCAACCTTATAATGGATTTTATTTCTTCTCGACAATAACTTCTCTGCTTCTTTGAGGCAAATCTCTCTAGTGAGGACAAACTGGCTATGCCCATTCCTGTCCAGGTCTGCCATCAACCACCCTCACAGCACAGGCAGACAGAGCTGGAAGAGACCCAACATATCACATACTGTTATCTAGGCTTCTCATTTTAGAGTGTAAAAACTGAGGCCAAGAGACCCAGTAAATGACTTTCCCAAGGTTACAGAGTCAAGTAGGAGCAGATCCTGGGCCAGAATTATTATTTCTGTATTATTTTTGTACAGTATTATGTCTACTACACAATACTACTATCAACACATGACCTTCTTAATCCTATGTATATTAATCTCTTCTCCTTAACTAGACTAAAATCTTCTGGAAAGCAAGAATTATATGTTTTCCTAGTAATTCTAAGCATGCACACCATAACAGCCAGCACCAATCTAAGACATTGAGGAGGTACACTCAAGAGCATCCTGACCAATTCCTACCTCACTCTTCATTAAGGATCTAGCCTGCGTGCTCTGCTGGCAGCATCCAGTGGCCACCTCCACCACGCCATTCATCATTCTGTACTGTCCCTGCACATTTGTCTTTCTCTTCCCTGGACTGTAAGATGTTAAAAGACAGTACTGGACCTTGTCTTATTTCCTGTGTGTATCTCAATATTCAACACATACTAGGAGCTAGTATGTGTTGAATATTGAGATATACACAGGAAAGAAAAAGAAAAGGATTAAATAAAAAATGGATTCTAAAACAAGTCTCAACCAACCCACATATATCACAAAAGTCTAAGTCACCTCTGGAGCAGGAGTAGATCACTTTACCCTCCCCTGAAACATTTTCTTGGTTCCCATTTTCTACTCTTTGGATACAACTGTAGCCCTAAGGGCACCTGGCCTGCCGTCTTTCGGAGAGAGGTCAATAGTAACCAATGACACTTTGACCCCTCAAATGTTTTAATGTTTGTATAAATAAAAGGCTTTAAAGGAGCTAGCAGTTGGAGCTAGGTGTGTCCTCTTAAGGAAAAACATAAATGTTAATCCATCATAAACTATCATCATTAAAATAGCCCACCTGGGACTTATAGAAGCTTACCAACTCCATTGCCAAATCAAGTTGCCAAAAGAGAATACTTAAAGACATTCTGACACACCTAGAAATCAAACCAGTATTCTGCCATAAACAGATGTTCAGTCTGATCCACTTCTCTACCAAAATTGATTAGCCAACAGGATTATAAAATGTCTCATTCACAAAATAATGTCTAAAAGGCAATTGCTGATGGACATCTGGGTGGCTTCCAGTTTTGCCTACTACAGCTAAAGCTGCTATGAACATTCATATACAAGTATTTGCATTTGCTTTCACAGGCATATGCTTTCATTTCTCTTGGGCAAATACCTAGAAGTGGAATGGCTGGATCATATGGTTGGTGTATGTTTAACCTTTTAAGACATTACCAAATTATTTCCCAACTGGCTGTACCATTTTGCATTCCCACAAGCATTATGTAAGAATTCCAGTTCCCTGACATCCGCATCAACACTGAATATGGTCAATCTTTTAAATTTTTCATCATTCTTAGTTATGCAGAGGTACCTTCTTGTGGTTTTAATTTGCATTTTCCTTAAGACTAATGATGCTAAGCATCTGTTCATATGCATATCTGCCATCTTTATGTCTTCTTCAATGATGTATCTGTTCAAATCTTTTGCCTACTTTTTAAAATTGGGTTGTTTTCTTATTAAATGTTTAACAGTTTTTTATCTTCTGAATACAAGTCCTTTAGACAGGAATGTTCATAATAGTTGCCTCCCCCAAATTAAAAACAAGATATCCTACTAGTTTCCTCTCTTTCCTCACTCTATTCTTGTCTCCTCTTCTACATGGTAGCATACAACCTCAGCATTTACATAAAAGAGGAGGCAGTTACGGTCTTCCCTCAAGCTCCCATTACCCTATATAGCCATGTTAATTAGGAAGTAGATCTTCTCATATCCCTGTTATTCAAATACATGTATACTCAACACATACCCAGAAGGAATTAACATAAGCCCATTTCTTCTCTAAAGATGCACTAACTTTAAATCATTAGTTCTCAACTGGAAGAAATTTTGCCCCCGTGCAATACTTGACCATATCTGGAAAAGCTTTTGTCACAACTAGACAGTAGAAATGGTTGCTACTGGTATCTAGTGGGTAGAGGCCAGAGATGCTGCTAAACATCATACAATGCCTCCCACAACAAAGAATGATCTGGAAACTCTGCTTTAAATCCATTTACAGGTACTCCTTTAGATAAACCAATATAGTATAACAGAAATAACGCAGATTTGAGAGCCAAGAAACCTGGGTTCTGTTCCTAGCTTGGTCACTAGCTAGTTGTATAACCTCAGACAAAACACTTAATCTTTCAAAGCACTACATTCTTCATTTGTAATATGCAGAAGCTAACCTAAATTATCTCTAAGTTCTCCTCCAGTAGCAAATAAATATAGCTATTTATTCAAAACCACATAGAATTTGGAGCAGTCCTGAAAATGTCTTTAGGTACCATACTTAAATTCAACAAGATGGTAACAAAGGTTGGTTTAAGGGAACAGTCTCTGAGAATATGTCTCATAGAGGATGAAAATCAACTGCTGACTCCAGCAAGAACCTTGCCTCAACTGAGAGGGGAAACAGGTTTCCTCCAACACCTGCCAGGCGGAATCTTGGAATCTAGGTACTCCCTAAATAGATCTTGCCCCACCAGTCTGGATCCTTCTCTCCTCCATCCTCCCCTACTCATTCAACTTCAGGGATATAAACATATACAATTTGACTTTCACAGCAGAGCAGGTGAAAACACTTCAAGGCTCGATACACCTCATTGAGCCAGTCTCCAACTTATAAGTGAGTCTGTGCCAATGATACAATGTCTTTGAAAACCCAGACGGAGCTCTGATAGGAGGAAAGTCACCTCCTAGTGGAAACCTGGGACACACTCCCTCAAATGACAGGCCTCAGGCAATACCAACATTGAATCCTAATCAAGTTCCTGCCACTCACACCCACTTTGAGGGGAAGAAGGTCCTCCAACAATTCTTAGAACAGCTGTTTTGCAGGTTAAATGAGTTTGAAAAATGGTCCTGTGCATCCCTGCAAGAATGAACAGCCAGCATCTCAGATGGCCCATGGGTAAAGTTCTTTAATTTCAAACTGACTAAAAATTAGAAACATTAATTAAAGAAGAATATTTACCTGGAACATCCTCGCCTCTCACAATTAACCCCAAGAGCTGCCTGTAGATATTTCTGGTGACATCATATGACTTCCACCACAGTTGATGGCTTATGAAGAGAGCAAGGCAAGCCCTTGGAGAGGGGGAAAGGATTTTCTCTTCAGAGACAGACTGATCTGAAAGGAGACTACCTTCTTCCCTGTCTCTTTCCCAAGGGGGTCAGGGCTATAGATGGAACACATTACTAATCACCATCATCTCTCCTCCCTGTTTTCTTCTTCCATGCATATTCACAGGAAGAAGGAAAGCAAAGGTGAGACACAGAATGTAGGCAGTGAATACCCTGGTCTCTAAGAGGAACTGCTCTTTATGCAGGAGCCCATGCCCATTGCCCCTCATCATTACCTACCTCACCTGCTTCTCTCTCACCTAGCCAGTGCTTGATGCAACCCTGAGAAGCAGGCTTTCCTCTTTTAGCTGCTGCCCTTATACCTCTAATGCCCTTGTCCCCTCTCTGCTACAATAAACTTCCAACAGACACACCAGAAGTAAAGTCACTACAGAATTTTGTAAACAGTTTAACTAATCAGGATATCACTCCTAGCAGAAGCAGATAGCATAACTCATTACCAGCTCAGAGACTGAGAACAGTAGGCTCCCTTGGGGACAATCGTAACTTCTTGTTTAATCAGGCTCCTGCGCTGCCTACTGTGTGTGGGTGTATGCATATGTGTGTATGCATATATGGAGGAGGAGCTCAAACTCAAAGCAACAAGTAAAATAAATTACTCTATTAAAGAATGCTCATTTCACTTTTTCTCTTCTAGTTTTGCCTGCACCCCTCCTTCCCAAAGACCAATTTGCAATAAAAGCTAGGAGATAGCTGAAGGTTTTACACTCAGTGCTGAACCAGATTTTAGCAATTTTCTTCTCTAGTGACTTGAGCCCTATTTCTACTGGGTGCCCTGAGTTGCTGCTTTCTTCAATTCTTGGAGGCTGATGATTACAGCTATCATTTCTATATAATGAATTACATCTGTAATATAACCACCATTCTATTTTACTCACACTCTTGTGGGACAGGAATGTGAGAGAGGCTCGGCTGGGCAGTTCTTGCTTGGGGTTCGCATGAAGTTACAGTAAGATGTTGGCTAGAGCTGCATCCGAAATTTTGATGGGGCTAGATGTCCAAGATGGCTCAATCCCACAGCTGACAGATGATGCTGGCCATCACTGGGAGCTCAGCTGGAGCTGTCACCAGAGTGCCCACACTTGGCCTCTCCAGCATGGCTGTGTCAGGCTAGTTAGACTTCTTTCTTTTCTTGGCAGCTAGTGCTCCTCATAGTGAACAATAGTTGACTGACCATTTCTTGGACCTAGCCTCAGAAGCTGCATACTTCCACTGCATTCTGTTGGCTACGTGCAAGTCATGAAGGTAAACCCAGATTCAAGAACAGTCACAAACTCCATCTTTCAATGAGATGAATGTCAAAGAATTTGCAGATGTGTTTAAAAAACCCATACTGACCTGTCATCACTTAAAACCCCTATCCACTTAGGGTCAGGGAATATACCCTACTTCCTACTCTCTCAATCCTAGCTGAATGTCTGGCACATTGTGGATGCTCAATAAATAGATGGCAAATGAATGAAGGATTGTAGATGCTCAGTAAATAGATGACAAATGAATGAATGAAGGAAGGTAAAAAAGAACAAACGAACTTCTTGAGTAACAAAACTTCTAGATCTATGTTTTGAGGGAAAAGGTAATTTACTGTCCCTGAGCTTTGTTTCTTTCACTGTTACAGTGGAGATACAACATTCAACCTTCATGGGATTGTGGTTAGAAATGAAAGAGGTGATTTACGAGGATTTTCATTTTCCCAGGGTTGCTGAAAAAGTATGACTAGAGATGGCACCATGTGGCCAGCCTCTCCTTGTTCACAGAGCTTCAATGTGAACCCGCTTTGTTAATGTTGACATCTGCCACCTCATCTGGAATGCCTTCCCTCCTCTCCTCTGCCAAGTCAGTCCTTGGAGACCTATGTTCATCTTGAGTTCTTCCCAGAGAGGCAGTTTGGGGATTAAGAACCTGGGCTCTACAGTCAGGGGAGTGCAGATTCTCTCTCCCAAATTGCGCAGTTGTAGCCCTGGTCAAGTTACTTAATCCTTCCCAGCCTCATATTCATCTGCAAAATGAGGATAATAATAGTATCTACCTCACACAGTCATGGGGATTAAATGAGTCAATATGTGCTGAGCACTCAGAAGGTTGCCCAGCAAAGAGCAAGTGTGAAGTAATTTTAACTAGCTATTATCATCACTTCAGTCTTCACGCTCTCTCTCTCCTCCGAACTCCATGCTTTTCCCAAAATGAACTCACTTCAGTTTCTTCCATGCTGTTCCATATGCAACTTCCCCTTAGAAGGATTAATCTTTTAAAGCACTCAGTTCAGTGCCTGGCACATGCTAAGCACTATCTTTAGTTTTGGCGATTATGGTTTGCCTAGAACACTCCTTCCCACCTCTCCTCTGCTTCCCTTGTCTGGCTAATTCTTGTTAATCTTTCAAGTCTCAATTGAAATGTTTCCTTCCAAGAAGCTTTCTTTCCATGCTAAATCCAAGTTAGGTGCCTTTCCCATCAGGGTCACTGCTGGTCTCTGTGGGCCTTTCTGTGAGTTACTAAAAGGCTCCCCTGACTCTAGGGAAGCACGTGTCTTGAGAAGCAGAGGATAGGCTGGATTTCAGCCTCTACTCATCCTTTCAGTCGAGAGCCCTTGAACAGCCACACCCTGCATAACTGCACACTGCCCTGCTTCCAATGTGCACTCATGGCATTTATCCTACTTCACTGTAACCATCCCTTGACACCTGTCTCCCTCCCTCCATCAGACTGTGAACTCTGCAAGGGCAGGGCCATAACTGCTCCAAGTAAAATCCCCAATACTTAGTATATCACCTAGTGCTTAATAGGTACTCAGTAAATATTTGAGTGGAATACATAAATGGACCATGAAGAAAGGACCATGTGCCTTGTATCTTTCCCTTGGGGTTGTTTATATATTCCACAGTGTACCTGTGCAAACACAAAGCCACCAAATAACACATTGATGTTTTATCTTTACTCACATATTTGTGGTTTTTGTTTTGAGGCAGGAGAACAGTAAGGGAGACTTCAATTCATATAGACAGTGTAATTCAGGCTCCCACTGGAAAGCATGCTCTGCTGTAAGAGCCCTTATCCAGGTGGTTAATGGTACCTCTGCAAATGCAACCCTCTCTTATAAAAGGCAAAGTGCTATTCTGGGGCCCAGCTGAGCTTGCCTGGGCTTGGGCAGAATGTATAAGCCAAAAATACTTCCCTGAACCGTTCAGAAGGCACTGAATGAGGAGGCTGTTCCAAGGCACTGCCCATAGGGCCAGAAGGCAGAAATCCCAAGCCACGTGCCAGGTAAGCAGGCATGCCTCAACACACACACACACACACTGGCCACACAGTGCAGCACGAATGGGACTTGAGCCAATAATGGAAGTCAGGGGGGCCCCTCTATTCAGTAAGCTGGCAGTAGTTGCTGCTTATTAAGAAGGTCAGACCATAAGGCAATAAGGTAGTCTCACCTGAGCAGTTAATGTATGGATTTCAATTAGTGTCTCTAGGGTGGCAGGTGAGTGAATGTGCCAAGGAAGCTGCCATCTGGTGGTGAGAGCACCAATCAGGGAGCTCTGATGCCACATTACTGAAGCAAGTCACCTTTCCTCTATATCTGTGTCCCCAAGTATTGGTTGGCAATATAGAGGCCTTTTTACTTCTTGGAATTATTTTGAGCATAAAATCAGACAAACATAAGTAAAAGTAATCTGAAAGTAAATTATTCTTGAGGTCATTATACTCATTGAATTGCATAATCCCTTTGCAACATGACTCTGCTTGTTCATACTGCTTTTCCTAATGGGGTACTCTCTCACTCCCCTCATCCTTCACAGCAGCCTCTGTTAACCCATCTGTCTTAGTTGGTGAGCTGGTGATATGTGACTCCTCTAGGTACATCCCCAGGTTACTTGGGGGCAATAATCATATCAGGCAATTTCTTGAGGCCTTATGACTCACAGTATATCACTTGGCATACAGCAGGCTCACTGAATATTTGCTTAATTGAATATAAGCATGTGTGTTAATCTGTGTAAGTGCGTGTGCATATACATACGTATTCACTCTCAGTCTTCACAGGATCTGACCGTTGGAACAACAAAGAAATCCTTTTGGTGACAGGAACCAAATGACAGTGTCATTATAATATGTCAAATTTCATTATACTCAAAATAGAGCTCCAAAACCTTGGCTGATGCAGTCCAGTGAAGTTTAGGAATTTACCCAATAACTGGTAAAATAGTAACTTGCAACAAGAGAACATGATCTGGATGATCACAATGGCTACTTCACAGACACATTCCTTAGATGAGCTTCATCTGCTCTCCTAGAGGCACTTGCCCACATCAGCTGGGGCCCATATCTGATTTGCCTTCATTAATCTTCTTACAGTAAAAGACTTCTTATCAACACAATCATAACCAGTAGAAGTGTATCTGTTACTCAAAACAGATGTTAAAGCAAAGAACCATAGAAAATAGTATGTGTATACCTTAAACATTTTATTTTAATATAAAACATATAAATGTGTGTTTATTCACTGATATTGTAATGTAGATTGGAGGTCTTTCCTCTAGGGACAGAACTACAGATTAATTTCCCAAAGTCTTGCTTGCATAAATAACATATTGACTCTGATTTCTAATTTTGCTTTTTTCCAAGTGGATTAAGAACTTAGAGACATTTGCTAGGTAACATGCGTGCAGGATCCTTCAAGATTGTTACTTTCCCTCCAACTTTTTTACTGCTATCTTCTTTATAACTAATTCATTGGTGACTTCTGTAGCACTCACTGTTAACAATTTTTTTTCAAAATATTCTACTTTTATATACACAGCAGTTGTAGAAGATGAGATGTCAGGTACTTAGAAGAGTACCTAACACAGAGTAAGTACTCAGTGAATGTTAGTCATCTATTTTTTCTCACTCATATTTCATTTATGTAACAAATTACTCAATTACAATAACAAATTTAACTTGTCCAAACAAGTTTAGGAATGCACATAATTGGCTCTTTGTATGCTTTCAGTCCAAACAGAGGGAACAAAATTATAGTGGCATGTAAGACAACAATAACAAAAACATGTGGCAGTAGTTGCCAGTAGTATGTTTTCCAGAAGGAATGGAGACCAGCAGGTAAGTTAAATGGAGGTCACTTAGGAGAGTTGCTGCTTTGATGAAGCTCCAACCTCTCCCCTGTAGACTCTATCCCCAACTAGGGCTGATGCTTAATGTAGCACAGGCTGTGGCCTGCACAAAGATACCCAGCTGAGGGGTGAGTGGGGGTTGGAACCCATCCATGCTCCAAAGGAAGAGACACCTTTCCCTAATTCACACATCCATCCTCCCTCCTTCTCCCCCAACCCTGCCTCCTCCTCAAGCCCATGCATTATTACATAGAACACAATTAGGCAGGGCTATCAGATTAAAGCATTGTCAATGATGCTCTCATTAAAAACAACAGCACAGTCAAACAGAGAGCATGCTTGCATATGAAATGTGATTAATTCTTTCAGACATGACTCGTGATGACTGGGGCCACACCACCAGGGCAGCAACTCTGCTCTGCACTGAGCCTAGCTGTGTGCCTGACCACCTCCCAAAGTGCTTCACGCTCTCATTTCACCCCCAGAGGCAGACAAGAGGACTGCAAAGGACTCATGTGTCTCCCATGCTCTCTGAAAAGGACTCCCATTTCTCCTGGGGACCAAAAGTAACAACAAAAGTATCTTTTTATTTGTAGAGCACACAACTTTTTCAAAATACACAGTGCTTTAGTGCTTAAAGCAGGAACAGTTTTAGCTGTGTATAGCACTTAAAGCAGGGACAGTTTTAGCTGTGTATTTTCAAAAAGTTGTCTCTAAGTGCTATAGCTGATGAAGTTAGAATGAGTGATCTGTGTCCACTTAAGCTGAGCATTCTTTTAGTAATAAAGGATTTGGTTATATTTTAATTCTTTAGAATTGATTATCATTCTTGTGAATCAACTGTGAATTTTCTGTGTTAATTTCTAGCAGAAGTAGAGTTAATCCAAAATCATAGGTGTATTAAGGTCCAGATTAACAAGTATACTCAACAAACCAGGCACTGAGCTGAAAAAGGGATCGTTTCCCAGTGGTCCTTAAGGCCCACGTAAATCCCTGTGCAAAAATTGAGAAACAGACAGAAAGTGACTTGCCTAAGGCTTGTCACTTGAAAGTGAGTGGCTGACTGACTGGCAGAGGGCTGGAAATCAAATCCAAATCTCCTGACCTCTAATTTCAGAGGGTGCCCTGCCTTCCCAAGGCCCAATTTTACAGTTAAATGGCTTAACAAGGGCTTTACTGGATTGAAAGAAACATTAAAAGACATTAGATTCCATTGGCACAGTCTTTGGCCCCTTGTCTCTAATGAGAATTTGCCCAGTTAAAATTTTAACATTGGGTCTAACCTGAGAGAACTTGACTTTCAGCCTGAAACTTTGAAAAGGCTTGATTAACTTAGGAGTTCCTGCTACAAAGTAAGAGTCAAGAACCCTCTTCAGCAAAGGTGAGCTAGCCTCAGTGGTAAATGGGAAATGAGCTGGTTTAAATCACCACACTCTCACCAATCATCAAGATAAATTTCTTCTAACATACATGTATTGTGTTTTTAGGAGGGCTGGGGGTTATCCAAGGTTCTGAGTAACATGCTACCATCAAGATGAAATCTTTTCCTTCTCAAGTAACTAGCAATTTAGCTAGAAGAGTCTCCTCTGATGCCTAAGAAGGAGGGTGAAGACAGGTCAGTGAGGAAGTACAGCATGCATGCAGTTTAGGAAGCCTGAAACCAGCCAGACTCTTTTGCAATATATGGACTGGCCTGTGAACTATTGGCTCCAACTTATAGAGACATTTCTAAACAAGGGAAACAGAAAGGAAGGAAAATTGAGGAATACACTTCCCCATCCCCTGCCAGAAAAAAAAAAGATGTGGGGGCTTGAGTCTTCTTTTCAAGAAAGCAAATAATGGAAAGAGAAGAGAGAAGATTACAGGGATGATTTGCCCTAACTCCTCACTGCTTAACAGCAGTAACTTATGAGCAAAGGGTGTGCTTTAATGGCAGAAGTATGAACAGGAGTAGAAAGACATGTCCACTAGTTACTCCCTGGGTATCCTTGGACACACTGCTCAAGCTTGCAGCCTTTCAGCTGTGAAAATATGAATGGCATGTTGTGAAGGATAAGTCCGCTAAAAATATTTTCCTGGGGATTAAGTGAGATCGTATCTGTAAAGCATCTAACAGATTCAGGCATTCACAGGGGCTCAATATAGTGGTAGTTCCTGTTATTAGTAATCAAGGAAAATGTTAGCACAGTTGTACATATTCAAAATTGCTGGTTGGTAGTAGAAAGTAGGAAAGCTATTAGCATAGCAATGGAAAGCTGGGCCATACTATGGAGCTGAAGGTGGAAAGAAGCCAGAGGAATGGGAAATCAGTAATGAAATCAAAGACCTTCATAAACAGAATCTGGTGATCAGTTAACATCTGTGGAATGAATGAATGAGAATCTAGTCTATATTTATCATTTACAACATGACTCTAAACTGGGACTGGGGAAGTGACATGAAATGTTAGACTGTGCTCCTAACCAACTATTGGAGGATCCCTCTGGCCTCAGTTTCTCATCTCCAGTGAATGAAACCAGATGACGTCTATGTGCCTTCTACGTCTCAAATTCTATATTTCTTTGATTCATCCAACGGATGGGACAAGTGTCAGCAACTGATCTGAACACATGGATGCATGTACGTGTGATGGAAACACGCTCGTGTCATGAGTGAGTCAGGCAAGTGCTCCTTGAACACCGGCCCCATGTGGACTAAGAGACGGAATGCCAGGAATCAACCACCATCATTTTTTTCTTGGAACTGCCCCTTTGCCTCTAGTGATGCAGTCACTACTCTGCTTAATTAAAACCAGGCCTGTGTGCTTGGTTTTAATTAAGCAGAGGAGTGACTGCATCATTCTGGCCACTGAAGCTTTGATCTCCCCATGTGGCATGTTTCCGCACTGTTGACCATGCTCCGAGAGCCTGAAACACAAACCAGCAAGAGCCTTTGACAGTTCAGCCTTGACGAGGCTCCCCGTGGCCCCTTCCCAGGTATGTGCAACAGTGGGGACCCGCAAGATGCAGAGACCAGGGAGAAGGCAATGGAAAAAGGCAACAAAGGCTCATGGTACCAAGCACCAATACCAGCACCAGGGAAGCCTTCTTCACTTAGGCAATCTCTTACATAAGAGCTTCCGGTAAGGTCATGCTGGTTGCTACATAGTGCAATGATATCATAACACAGAGAATAATGATTTGTTGTGAGGAGGTCAGTAAAATTAAGTTCAAATTCCGGTTAGCTGAGTGAACCCTTCCACGAGGGAAAAGCTTTCAGAATCAGGTCCCCAGGATCTAAACCTTGCAACAGTTGGCAAATTTAAAAAAAAAAAAAAAAGTTGTAAAATGTTTAATAGGAAAAATTTCTCTCTGGGTACTATATTTCTTCCTCACAGATTCAGGACTTACTGAAGGAACCCTCAGGTTTAAGACAATAAAAGGAGGCAGCCCAAATCTAAATGAACAGGATGAGAATGTTATGAGCAAACTCAGCCCAGCGAACTGTCAGAATAGGGCATAAAACAATCAGCAAGGGGTTGGAATCAGAGCAGGGTTCTGCCTTAGCAGCTGACTACAGGGTCTGGTTTGCAGAACGCCAGAACTAACAGCCTCTTCTATGTGGCTACAATACCCCACCCAATTTGATTAAATACAAAGGCCACTGCACATGGGAGTGGCAGTGTGGAGCCGTGGTCCTGCAACACAGCACTGTGAAAACCCATCCATGGTTTCTGGAATGGACTCAGGAGTTGGCAGCTCTCATTCCTCCTGTGATAGAAACCTTAGATTAGAAACATCACGAAGAACAGGACAGAAAGAATTTTAAGGAGAGAGTGAGTTGGGAAGGATGAGGACATAAAATGGCACAGGACACACAGAGAGGAAGAGACACATAGGCTCTACTTGAGAGGGATTTAGAAGTTAGAGACCTTGGGCAACTTGGGAAGAAGAGCTGCCACAATGATCTTGCCAACTTCACAAGACAAAAATTTCTATAAAAGAGACATCCAAGAGCACAGCTCTGCTATTCCCTTATCCAAAAACTCCTGACTTTCCCGCCATCTATGAAATAGGAACACTCCTTAGCATGGTGGTCCTCAATGAACTCCATGATATAAGCCCAACATGACTTCCTACCCTCACTCCTTTAAAGCCCTCTTGTTCCCAACTCATTGCTAGGATACTAGCTCTGCCTCTCTTGACTTCTGGATACTGTTTTCACAACCTATAGCTTTTTCCTCATCTTCATGTACTGGACTCCTGACCTCAGGTGATCCACCCACCTCGGACTGCCTAAATGCTGAGATTACAGGCATGAGCCACTGCGCCTGGCCCAGACTATAAATTTAAATTCTGCCTCAACCTTTTTCTGGCCATGTGTCCTTCGGCAGATTACCAAACTTCTGTGGATTAGTTTCCAGTATATGAAATCAGAGAAACAACCATACCTATGTATCATAGGGTTATTATGAGAATTAAATGAGATAATTTATGACAAGGACTTAAATCAGTGTCTATTACATAATAGAGCACATAATAAAGGTACATAATAGATACACAATAAAGTCAATAAATATCTGCTTTAAAAAATTTTTAATATTCAAATTTGGGGTTGTTCTTATATACCTTCACCCTTGGTAAGCCAAACAAGCATAAAGTCAAGGCAGGTTAGCAGAATCAAAGCACAAGAGAGAATCCCACAAAACGGGCAAGCTGTCTTGTAGCTGTGTCAGCAAACCACCTCTGCAACACACACACACTCGCTCTCGCTCTCTCTCTCTCTCTCTCTCTCTCTCTCTAAGTACAAAGGAAGATCATAACACTCTTCAGCTTCCCTGAGGAAAAGAAAGAAGAACTTCTACTTTGTATGACAGAGCAGAGAGGATAAAATGTTCTACATAAAAGTGGCAAAATAAATCACTTCCAATAACAGCCTTTTAATCCACTGATCCCCGAGAGGAAAAAAGGAAATGAACAATGTCAAGTATTCCAATCACAGCCATTAACAAGCAGCTTTTAACAGAAACTGAATAAACCATTGTCTCTTGTCCCATAAATTCAGAGGGATTAGATTTTCTGCCACCCTGAGGACTCCTAGTCATGACCTTTCAAACTTAGAATGGCAAGATCTTTACACCTTACAAACTCAGGTTTGCACAATTTACTGGGGTTAATCCCACTTTCCAGGGTACCCATTTCTCTCTCAAATTGTCACCAACTTGAACTTAGAAGCCTAGACTTCTAATAAGCTCCACTGTCTGGAGTTACAAAGGACACTTCTGTGCTACAAGAGCATAAACTTTATGTGAATTAACTGTGCGTGCTCATTAAATGAAGTTTGAGAATACATAAATGTAGGAAGAAGAAACCAAAACAGCCAATGCTAATTTCCAGAGATAACCATTTTTAACATTTTGATGTATTACCACATAGGTGGTTTCTGTTTGAACTTAAGATAATTTTTCTTAAAATTCCTGTAACTTTTTAGAACATCCCTTTTAATTATATGTAATGCTCCATTATGTGACCACATAATTACTATAATCCTGTGCCAGTTATCAATTTATCGTCTCTCAGCTCCAAGTCTCTCCTGCTTTCCCCTGCTTTCTGATACTGGAGATGAACCCTGTGAACTGCATTATCCAGTACAGCAGTCACCGATCATATACAGCTATTGAGCACTTGAAATGTGGCCAATATGAGATCTGCTGTAAGAACAAAATGCACACCAGACTTTGAAGTACAAATGTACACCTTGTACTAATTGTACATTAGTGCAAAAATGTAAAATATCTCAATAATTGCATGTTGATTACATATTGAATATTTTAATTATATTGGGTTAACTAAAATATTAAAATTAAGGCAACAAAAACATAAATAAATTGGACTGCATTAAAATGTAAAACGTCTGTGCAAAGGACACAGCAGAGTGAAAAGGCATCACATGGAACAGAAGAAAATGTTTCCAACTCTCGTATCTGATAAAGGGTTATATCCAGACTACATAAGAACTACAGCTCAAAAAAAAAAAAAGCCAATTAAAAAATACGCAAAAGACTTTAGTAGACATTTCTCCAAAGAAAATATTCAAATGGCCAGGGGGCATATGAAAAGATGCTCAACATCACTAATCATTAGGGAAATACAAATCAAAACCATAATGAGATGCCACTTTACATCCATTAGGATTGTCACTATTAAAACACAAAAAGACCAAGTGTTGGCAAGGATGTGGAGAATTGGGACCCATGCGCATTGTTGGTGGAAAGGTAAAATGGTGCATCTGCTATGGAAAATAGTTTGGTGGGTTCTCAAAAAATTGAAAACAGAATTACAATATGATCCAGTAATTCTACTTCTGGGTATATATCCAGAATAACTGAAAGCAGGGTCTTAAAGAGATACTTGTACACATATGTCCATAGCAGCATTGTGCACAATAGCCAAAAGGTAGAAGCAACCCAGCCATTGTCATATGAATGTATACACAAAATATGCTACATACATACAGTGAAATATTAGCCTTTGAAAGGAGGAAATTCTGACACCTGCTATAATAAAGATGAACCTTGAGGACATTATACTAAGTGAAATAAGCCCATTACAAAAAAACAAATACTCTATGATTCCACTTATATGAGATACCCAGAGTAATCAAATTCACTGAAATAATGAGAATGGTGGTTATCTGGTGTTGCAGGGAAAGAAGAATGGGAAGTTGTTATTTAATGGGTGCAGAGTTTCAGGTCTGCAAGATGAAAAAGTTCTGCAGTTTGGTTTGCACAACTACCGAACTGTACATTGAAAAATGATAAGGCCGGTAAATTTTATATCTTACCAAAATTTAAAAATGAGTATCACCCAGTTCTTTTTATCTTTTTAATGTGACTAGCAGAAATTCTGAAATTACATATCTGGCTTGCATTATATTTCTATTGGACTGAGCTGCTCTGAACATTTCTCCATTGCCAGCTGGCACGACATTGGGTCCTGTCAGTAGAGGGTGCTGAAAGGAAGAGCTTCTCTTCCTGGTTCTAGTGCTTTTGTTCTTACTTCTATGGCACAGCAGGCAACTTCCTGGCCAATGGAACATGGGAGACACAGCAGCATACACCCCTCCATCCGGTTTTGCTGGCGCCCCAGTGGACAGCTTCTTGCTTACCAGCCCTGTCCTGTGGTGCTTCAGTGACTTCTCTACCATCCAGTCTGCCTCAGCCACTAAGTCTGCAAAGAGGTCTAAGTCTCAGCTTTCGGGGACCCCTTCCTAGTTTATCCTTCCCTGGACACTCTCTCTCAGCCCTAGGAACACAGGCTGCTATTCTTGTATTCTCTAAAGTTCTTTTTACCCATCTTAGTAGTTGATTCTCATTTACTAGTTAATAATTCTTCATACTAAATTTTCCATTCAAATTACAGGTATGATTTCTGTCTCCTGACTGGATCCTATTGGATACCATTAATAATGAAAAAAGTTGCTGAAGAAGTGTCACAAACCTTTGAGCAGTTGAGACAAATCTTCGATTTCCCACTGTTCTTCTCAGGTTCTATCTCCCCTCCTCCCCTGTTTTCAATTCCCTAAAGGCAGAAATGTGTATTTTTCATTGTATTACTGCCACCCTGGGATTATCATTGAGGGAGCACATTAAGAACTGAAATCAGTAAATCAATCAACAGCTATGTCTTCTACTATTCATTCAACAAACATTTATGTGCTTAGTTCCTATCATGTGAGGGCAATATGCTGGGTGTGGGACAGAGGGTGGTTGAGAATATGAAAAAGAAAAGTCACACAGCGAAAGGAAACAGAAACAGATGAAACAGAAACTCAGGCTTCAAGCACCTAATAACCTAGCAAATAAAAATAAAGGATGATACAAATCACTATAATGTAGCATTTTAAAATATAAAATAAGCAAATAGTTAATTAAAAATAAAAGAGGTGAATATACCATTCTGGGTACCCTAACTGGCCATAGGGAAACATGTAAAGAAAACAAAAAGAAGTTTTTGCAACATTCTGTCCTCCTTAGGGATTTTCCTCACTCCAGGGTTTCTTCCCTCCCCTCTAGACATCTAACCAGTATCTTACTAACCAAGAGTTGTGTTCTCAGCCAGCAATCGTAGATGTTGTATCTGCATGCTGCACAGACCTGGTTCCTATTCTCATGCCTGCCAGAATCTGCTTCTTTCTTGAGCCACAGGCAAGCAGCTTATTACTAGGATAAACCTAAACAACCAGGCAGCTCTATTTCACCTTTTAGGATCATGGCCCCAGACTCCAACTTCATCCCAACTTCTACACTGAACACAGGATTAAGATACTAACTGTTCCCAGGGAAATTTTAGTTCCAGAATTTCCATTTAGTTTCTTTTAATAGACTCCACTTCTCTGGCAAATTTCTCCATCTTACCTATTTCTTTCAATGCATGCATCACAGTTATTTAACAGCCTATGTCTAATAAAACTGCAAGTTAAGTAGGTCCTGTGCAATTCTAATTCTTCTGTGTATTTTTCTCTTGTTTTACAGTCATTTGGTTTTACCATCTTAAGCATTTGGTAATGTTTTATTGACTGCCAGACATTGTATTTGAAAAATGATAGTGTTATTAATTTGAGGGTCTGAATGATATTATCTTCCTCCAGAGAGCATTTGTGTTTGCTTTTGGCAGGTAGGTGGGGTAGAGAAAGGAACCTTGATCCATTTGGGCGAGTTAGAAGGTAAGTGTCAGCCTTGCCCTTACTCCCGAGGGAAACCTTCTGGGGGTTCACACTGAAAGCCTGGGGTGTTTACCAGGCCCCTCCTCCTTGGCAAGTCTTGAACTTCTATTCTGTCTCCTCAGTTTTGAGAGACTGTTGAAAGCTCTAGCACCTAATTTAGCCTCTTTGCTGCCACTTACAAACTGGCAAATACCTGGAGGGAGAAAGTGGCGTCTGACGGAGCACTGCCCTGCATTTCCTTCCTCTCCACCATTCTGGCCTTTCTAGGCGTCATTGCCTCAGTATTCTCCAAGAAGAGTTTATATTATTTCTATTTACACACACAGTAAACATATTTATGCCTTTCTGGTATTCACAGTGGAAGGATTAGTATAAGACAAACTAGTCTGACAAAATCAAGAAAGAAGAAGAAGAAACCAAAGAAAAAAAATACTGATGGTATATCAGAGCTTCTTAATCTAACCTCTACATAAGAGGTTATAAATATATCTATATATCTTTTCTCCTTCAAACTTTCCATTCCTTTATTTCTCCATGCTTCCTCACTTCTGCTGTTTAATTGATGATCTCTTTGGCTATGTCTAATCTACCGTTGACTTCATTACTTGCTCCCTACCTCAGTCCTATCTTTTTCATTTCAGAAATTTCCCATTGGATCTTTTTAACCATTGGCCTATTTAACAACCTTCTATTTTCATTTGAGAAATACTCCTGACTTTCTCTGATATTTTAAATATACACACTTTTCAAGCTTTTCAGACTGTTCTCTGGTTTCTCTTTTTTTAGGGTTTGGATTATTATTATTTTTTTTTTTTTGAGACGGAGTTTCGCTCTTGTTACCCAGGCTGGAGTGCAATGGCACAATCTCGGCTCACCGCAACCTCCGCCTCCTGGGTTCAGGCAATTCTCCTGCCTCAGCCTCCTGAGTAGCTGGGACTACAGGCATGCGCCACCATGCCCAGCTAATTTTTTGTATTTTTAGTAGAGACGGGGTTTCACCATGTTGACCAGGATGGTCTTGATCTCTTGACCTCGTGATCCACCCGCCTCCGCCTCCCAAAGTGCTGGGATTACAGGCTTGAGCCACCGCGCCTGGCCAAGGGTTTGGATTATTTTGTTTGACGGGTCTTCACCTGTCTCTCATGGTGGTGGTTTTTCATAAGTGCAGAAATTTGTTTGCAAACTCATCTGGCATACAAGACTTTTTCTCCTCCTTATTTGCCCCTCCCTAGCAGCTGAAATCATGATTGAGCCTTGACTGATAGGATATACAACTCTGAACAAGGTTCCAAAGTGGGCTTTTAGGATTTTCTCCAGATTGGAAAGCAAAACATAAGATACCAGTGTGCTGCACAGTTGTGGGTCCTATTCTCACATCTACCTCTGCTTCCTTCCTGGGCCACGGGTGGGCTACCCACCGCAAAATACAACCATGAATGATCAGGATCCAGTCAACTTTCAAGGAGCATGGTCCCAACCCCAGTTCACACAGGAGGATGGTTCTGATCTCCTGTCACACACTAAGTGCACTGAAGGGAGATCCTAAAGTATGGGACATCCATCCCCGTTTTTGGTTCCCAAGATTTCCCTCTTGTTTTTGAATTCAGTTAAGATATTTAAAAATTGTTCCTATGTGTTTGGAACAGAGGAAATAATTCTGAATGTGCTTACTGTACTTTATTCACAAGTCCACCAGGAAATGTTAATATGGCCCTCTTAAATACTAAAAATGCTCATACATGTGAAAAAATTATAATTATGTTTTATATATAGAAATAGATTAAACAACATCAATGCATGGAGGGGGGAGACTGGAAGAATCTACTCCTGAATGAGATAACTCTGTAATGTTGGAATTAAGGGTGATAATTGTTTTAGCCTAAATATTTTAAACACATTTTCTATAATTATGTATTAATCATTATCCAGGATACTTTTCTTTCTTAAATCTCACAACCAAAAGGAGAATGAATGGTGCAATTTCAGGTAGTATGATGGCCTGTATATTCTTCCCTGTCCCCCTTAGACAAACTGGCCCTCTGGGAATTAAAAAAAGCCACTAGTATAGTGAAGAAAGAAGAGTTAAGAACAGAGTCCAAGGACTGTCATCAAAGAGCCATTAAGGAGGGAGGAATTTCAGAACTCCCTGAAGGCAGAGCTAGCTTAGAAAGACACAAAGTGCTAATGGGGATATTTACCACATGTTCTCTAACTTGCAGCAGAACTTAGGAAGAAATATAGCCTAAGGATGGAAAGTGAGCTGAATTGGCCTTCCTACAGGTGAAAGTAAATATTCAGAATAAGTTAGTAATGGCTTCAGTAAAACATCCATAGAAAAGCCTTCCTGATGCCCTCAAACTAAATCAGGTTTCTTTGTTAGGGTCCCATTAGAATCCTTACTAATCCTTCATTGCACTTACCACAATTTGCAAATTCACAATTATTGTTATAATGTTAGGTTTAGTATTTAGATAGTTGCCCACAATGCCAGCCCAAGGATGGTGTTATTTTGCTCGAGGCTAAATCCCCAGGGCCTAGCACCATAACAGGCACTCAATAAACATTTCTTGAATGTTGAATACAAGTATTTTTCTTGAATGTTGAATACAAGTTTTTTTTTTTGAGATGGAATCTTGCTCTGTCACCCAACTGGAGTGCAGTGGCGGGATTCTGGCTCACTGCAAACTCCACCACCCAGGTTCAAGCGATTCCCCTGCCTCAGCTTCCCAAGTAGCTGGGACTACAGGCACACACCGCCATGACTGGCTACCTTTCTGTATTTTGGTAGAGACAGAGTTTCACCATGTTGGCCAGGATGGTCTCAATCTCCTGACCTTGTGATCTGCCCACCTCCGCCTCCCAAAGTGCTGGGATTACAGGCATGAGCCACTGCACCCAGCCCAAGCAAAATATTTTTATCTTTCTTTCATTTTTCCACTTCCTCTATAATATTCCTTGTTTCTAAACATAAAATAAATTTAATTTGTTACAGTAATTTCATTCTATGAAAAAGAAATAATTTGAGCTATTAGTATTCTGCAACTAAAGTAGAGGTGACTATCAGGCCTATTCTATTCTAATGACACCATCAGTCATCTAAGGATTGTGCCAGTGGTGAAGGCAGAGAACACGGAAGGACTCACAAGCCTCTCTGAGACTTAGTCCCAAAACTTTCCACCCATTTAAGTGAACAAAAAAGCAGAGGTTAGCAAACTGACAGCCTTACCTGTATGTAGTTGCATCTGTGACGAGAGAAACTTTAAGAAAATGAATCGTGGGACAATACTGTTTATGAGGCACTTGCAGGCACTTTAATACTCTTTGGAAGAGGGAAAGCATAACTTAATTCATAATATTCTAAAATCACTCCCACAAACACTGACTCATTTTATCCTTCTCTACACAACCTACCTGAAGAGGGAGGCACTATGGATACTATTGTACCCATCTTATAGGCAGGAAACTGAGGCTCAGGAAGGTGAATGATGCTCTTAGAGATACAGCAGGGCTGAGGTACCTTCTGTGGTGGAGGGTGCCCTGGTCTAAAGGGTGGGGAGCATTGAAAGGTGTGTGGGAAGAGGCAGTGCAGACAGAAGGCACACTGCCTCACAACTAGCTATGGTTTGTGTCATGACAATGGTCCAGGCCTTCAGGAAAGGTGAGAGCTGCCCAAAACGCATGAATAAGTAACAGGAATGTGATGGTTTGTGCTGACACATCATTGCAGGCTCACAATAGGCCCAAAATTAAATGGTTTGACTTCAAGGAGAAGTCTGTGAGGTGGTGAAAAGTGGCAAGTATCACCTTCAGGACTTCTGAGACTCAAGCATGTCACTGAGAAGAGAATAGTTTCCAAGAAGAAAGCTCATTAGAACCTCATTCTTACTGAGATGCTTCTTTTTGAATGTTCACTTCCTTGCTTAAGACTTCACTGGGCCCTGCTTTTACTGGCTGAGTTGCTCACTGACCCATGAGCCCTCAGACCATCTCTGATAAGGCAGCGACCCTCAGGACGTGGGTCTCATCCTGGAAACAACATCAATCTTAGCCAAAATCAACAGAGAAGATTCTGGTCAGTTCTCCTGGGAATAAAGACAGGCAATATTTGTCCTCTCTAATTTCTCTCTCTCACCCTCCTGCCCAAAGTTACTCTGGATAAAATCAGGTTCAGGGGATGAGTCCATAGCATTTCCTCTGTCTTCTTGTTCAGTACAATTTTTTACTTTTATTTCATGCTTAATTTGTTAAAGTAGAGCTTTCCATCAGAAGAGTTATCGCTCTTAGTGCCACAGTTACCTGCATCCAACCTGACACTTGTCTTTCTGTATGACCTTTCTCCAGAACCCCAGGGTTCCAGTTCTAAGGCTCTACACCTATAAAGCTCAACCACCTTGAACATCAAATAATGTCCCAAGTTTCCATTGCAAACCTTTGATCTCCTCTATCAACAAAGTTTACTGTTCTAATCAAAGTAATGAAGTATTGAAGGTTCATTACCAAATGAAGCATTTATGAACATCAGAAGCAGGTAGAAACTGCCAGAATACATTTCAAGCCTAAAAAAAAAATCAGTGCCTTGAATAAAGAAGTAGGCAGTAAATATGTGTTGAATGAATGAACACTCTCAAAAACTCAATTCTCACCTTGTTTTCTGAGTGGATCCCTGACCTGCACAAAAGTTCTGTCCTTCTTTTTTTTTTTTTTTTTTGAGACGGAGTTTCGCTCTTGTTGCCCAGGCTGGAGTGCAATGGCGCAATCTCGGCTCACCGCAACCTCCGCTTCCTGGGTTCAGGCAATTCTCCTGCCTCAGCCTCCTGAGTAGCTGGGATTACAGGCATGTGCCACCATGCCCAGCTGATTTTTTGTATTTTTAGTAGAGACGGGGTTTCACCATGTTGACCAGGATGGTCTTGATCTCTTGACCTTGTGATCCACCTGCCTCGGCCTCCCAAAGTGCTGGGATTACAGGCGTGAGCCACCGCGCCCAGCCCAGTTCTGTCCTTTTATTCTGTCCCCAAAACTTTCCAAGATCTTGAAAGGAAAGTGCTGGTGCTGGATACAGTGGCTCACGCCTGTAATCCCTGCACTTTGGGAGGCTGAGGTGGGTGGATCACAAGGTCAGGAGTTCAAGACCAGCCTGGACAAGATGGTGAAACCTCGTCTCTACTAAAAATAAATAAATAAATAAATAAAAATTAGCTGGGGATGGTGTCAGGTGCCTGTAATCCCAGCTACTTGGGAGGCTGCGGCAGAGAATTGCTTGAACCTGGGAGACAGAGGTTGCACCACTGAACTCCAGCCTGGGTGACAGAGTGAGACCTTCTCTCAAAAAAAAAAGAAAAACAAAGAGAAGAAAAGAAAGTAAAGTGTTAGGACTGCAAAGTTTGTTAATTACAAGTGAATGACTCTACAGCCTTTAAACCTGTGAATGCAAAGTGCCACCTAGTACAAATTAAAATCAGTATTTACATAAACTTCCCAAAGTGAACTGGAGATTGCCCTTAGCAAAGTGACTCTGGTAGAAAATGCATTATCCACGGTCCACGGTGTCAGGCACATGTGAAAGGTGCCATTTTGATTCCAAAATAAATTATATAAGCATATAGATATATATATAAAATCATGTATAGTGTTGAAATATTTATCTTGACTTTGTCATCTTAGGCTTCCTTTTGGCTTTTTCCTTCAAATAGACTATACTGCCATTATGGGTAGCAGATATTCTTAACTGCAAGTCACACACTTTAAAATTTTAATCATTTCCTATACTCTCTACCTACAAAAACACAGCTATCAAAACAGGTGAACTGAACAGAGAAAATATTTTATGTGAACATGATAAGCACAATTAAATTCTTTTCTCACAAATGTCTTAATCAGTTTAATTAACCCCTGATCTTAACCTCAGATTTCTTAAAGCTTTTCTACATCTTGACCTTGGAGGCCCAATCTCTTTCTGACATTCCTCCAAACATTAAGCTCAGCTTGACACTTAGAAGGCTTTCTGCTGGCTGGTCCTTAATTATCCCACAGTTTCCCCACCCCACCCCCACACATTTTGGCAATATAGCATCTACTCTATAGCTGCTTTCAAATAATCTCAGGAATTTTCTTAGTTGTTTTCCCATCCTCAACTGAATTTCTCTGCTTTTTCAATACAAGACCAAAAAAAACCCCACAAAAGTTTGGGAAAGGAAGGAGGTTTATAAACTGCACCTCTAAGTTAAGAGGAGAAATTTCTATAACTAGGTTTTCTCCATTCTGAAGAAGATATTTTTTCACTTAACTCTTACATGTAATAGAAATAATCTCAAGTGTCTCGGATATAATTTCAGAACTGTTTTCTTAAAGATTACATGTACTTTACACTCAACATCCTGAATAAAATTTTACAGAGTCTTTGAACAAAAAGCTAGGGCTGCATTATGATCAATAAATGAGCTAAAGTGACAACAGATGGGTTTAGTCATGGCTCTCCAATGACAAAATGGTAAAAGAATAGTGTGATCTGTATGTAAATACTCGTAACTATCACACCCATTTTCTTCCATTCTTTTGACACATGATCTTAACCTTACCCCACAAGGAATGCAAATATTCATGCTTAAAAGTGGATGTAATGTTTCTCTTTTCATTTTCCTTCCAGCAGTTTCATGCCTTTTCAGAATTATGCAAAAAAATGCTCTCATCATGGCCAACATAAAACATGAGTCCCCCAAAAGGTTAAAATATAGTACAACTTCATAACCAACCAGCCAAAGCAAATGTAACCTGTGTGTGGGCATGTGCCTGTATGAATTAAGTTGGGTAGTAATCATAATTGAGGCAGATTTAGCATCAAATAATTTCCATTAAAAAGTATCAAAGTAAAAAAGCAAAACAAAAAAACTCTGCTTGATAAAAGATGCACCAATATGCATCTTCTGTACACAAATGAAGATGACCTCAGATTTGTCAATACCACTTAACAGTCCTCATACTGCAAAGGATCCTGACAACCAGGGGCATCCAAGTCCATAATGAGCTCTTTAATTAACATCAGTCAAGTAAAAGGTCTCTGAAACATCTGCCTGTTTTCAAGGAAGAAATTTATGATACTAGCCATGATTAGACATCATATACTGCATTGTATACAACACTGCTTTGCTCCTTGTATACTGCCATGCCCAGTAATGTGGCTTAAGTTGAACATTAACCATTTGCATTCAAGCTGTCACGTATTGCTGTAGGAGGTAAAGCTTGATGCAACTTTTTGAAGAGTAATTTGATATTCCCTAACAAAATTGACATGACCTCCAACCCACTATTCCACCGCGAGAAATAAGACCTGTAAAAATCCAGAGACCAAGGAGACAAATAGGAGTGACATGCATTGCAATATTGCAACATTTTTAATTCACTTCAACATTTTTTATAATGGCAACAAATTTTTAAAACACAAATATTCAATGGGAGAATGATTAAATAAATTGTAATTTAATGTATGTAACAGAACATTACAAGGCCATTAAAAAGAAATGGAGTACCGGTGTCTGCATATATTGACCTGAAAGGACATCTTTGATTTATCATTGAGTAAAAAGGAAGCAAGCTATAGAAATGTATACTGTTTGATCCCATTTTTGTTTTAAAAAGTAGCTGACATTTACTGAATGCTTTCATTCCAAATACTATGTTAAATACTGACAAAGGTTTTTACAATTAGTATTTACTAACAGTCCTATGAGTCACTTAATAACCTCCATTTGAAAATTAGGGAAAGTGAAGCACAGAGAAGTTTAGTAATTCGCCTTAAGTAAAAAAGCCAGTGAGCTGTGGAGCCAGGCTTAAACCCAGACACCATGGTCTTAACCCACGTGCGTATGTGTATGTCTGTGTGTGTGTGTGTGTGTGTGTGTGTGTGTGTGTGTGTGTGTTGCATTAAAAAAGAAACAGAGAGAACCTATGTATGTGTGTGATGCATTAAAAAAATAAATGAGCGATTACCCTAAGTGCTAATGGTGAGAAACTCTGTAAAAAGGGAGCCTGACTGTAACTTCTTCTTAACAATTTGGATTTTTTTTTTCTTCTGGCAAAAGATGCTAGTTGTAATTTCAAAAGGGGAAAGACAGTAAGACAAGCAGAAAGATAGAAAGAAAATCAGCAAGCCTTCAATGTGAACTCCTGAGTAGGTTAACACCATGCAGTTAGCTTAACCACCACCTCAAAAATGTGTTTAAAAATAGTGTGTAAAGGATTTTCTTTTCCAGAATACAGCCCCAATCATTAGTCAACAAATTCTGGATAGTAAGACTCATCATCTAATGAACATATTTATATAGTGGATCATATCAATCTCTTTTTCCCATTTGTCCCAAAGATTTCCAAGAGCATATGCAAAATCAAAAACAAAAGTTCCTGTGTAAAATGTCAGGGAGCCTTTGGGATGAGGCCATGGAGAAAGGTAGGTTTGCTTGATGAGGGTAGCAAAGCATGAGTATTTAAAGCCAGAATGGAAAGCAACAGCAAGAGCAACACAGGAGGACCTGGTATAGCATCCATCTGACAAAACCCAGGGATCAAACAAACAGCAGCCCTAGAAATGCTGCAGATCCCACACAGGTGACTCCAAGTCCAGATTGCAACTTGGGCATTTTATAAAGGAGAAAATTTATAAATCAGAAAATTCATTTTTAGCAACAGCACTTCCATGTGGAGGCGCGGGTCTAACATGCACTCTGGACACTTTTGTTCCCCGGACACTGTTCATCTACCTCCCACCCCTGACTAAAATGTTTGCTCCCTGTGGCAGAAACCGAGACCCATGCATAGCACATAGCAGACACTCAGATTCTAGCTGAGTCAAAGTGAGGGAGGTAGTTACTCAGAAGGAAGAAGCTTCCCAGTTCCTACAACATTTCTCACTCCCATCCCTATGGAAAGAAGTTAGACTTAGCATGTGGGCTCACACCTATAATCCCAACTGGTGAGGATTGCTTGAGGCCAGTGCTCAAGACCACCCTGGGTAACATATTGGGACTCTATCCCTACAAAAACTTAAAATTAGCTGAGCATGATGGTATTCATCTACAGTACTACCTACTCAGGAGACCGAGGACAGGGGGATCCCTCGAGCCCAGGAATTTGAGGTTGCAGTGAGCTATGATCGTGCCATTGCACTCCAGCCTGAGTGACCAAGGGAGACCCTGTCTCAAAATTAAAAATCATACACACAACAGCAAAAATAAGTTACTGCATTTAATGTGTCAATGTTACTCTTTCCAAAGGTATACAAACAGTGAAAAGCTGCTTCCTGAAAGGTAAACTTACAGGCAACATTTTTCCAAACCATTAATCTTTCAAAGCAACAGTGCTGTCAGACTAAGTCAAGAGAATTGCAGAACAAAGCCTAAAACCTAAAGCATAATTAATCCTAAAAGAGGAAATTTCCTAGAAGGATGAAGGTTTACAGGGCTGTTCTCCCTAGAACTCAGTCCATCCCACCAGGGGCAACAGTCACTTTGAAGATTAACATTGTCTCCAGCAGTTATGTGAAAGAATAATTATCATGCCCCATCTGTTTCCCTGATGATGCCAGCAACAGTAACCCATTAAAAAGAAAAAAGAAATTCTGTGGGGCAGGGGGGCAGGGGTCAGGGAAGGCAAGCGAGACAGAGACTAAAGGATAAACAAAAAGCCAGGGTTCCACCTCAGTAGAGGAACAGGTAATAGACGACAGCTGTTTAAAAAAGAAGGCGGCAGAAGGACCAGATTCCTGGGGCCTATGAGATGAAAAGAAGATGGAAACAGGAGTCTCTCTGAGACCCAAAAACATATTCTGGGGTTTAAGTCCTTGGAGACAACTGCTACTAATAGCTACTATTGCTAAGTACTTGCCATGTGCCAGACACTGTTCAAAGCTCTTGACATATTTTATGTCATCGATCACAACAACCCAATGAAGTGGGCATAGACATCTCCATTTTATAAGTAAAGAGGTAGGGCTGGAAAGGTTAAGAGCTTGCTCAGCGAGAGACAGCTGGTAAATGAAGGAGTGAAGATTTTAACCCAGATGTAATGTCATACTGAAGCTGTTAACCACTAGGTGATAATACCTCACTTGTACATTCTGCTGCTGCTGCACCTGAGGCCTTCACCTGGGCTCAGAGGTGAATATCCTAAGGTGGTTCAAAAACTGAACGTGAAAAACTGTTTTAGGCCAAGCTATCAACAAATGTTCTGGTGATATCAAACCTGGTGGGACAGAGAAGAGAAATTTGAAAGTGACTTTCAAAAGCAGGGTGGAAGCTGTAGTACCCGGAGCTGCATCTGTTTTCGGGCAAAGAAGTGCCTGAAAACAACTCCAGGCAGGCAGTGGATGGGGTTGGAAGAGACAGGGTGCCCTGGACACTCTTGAAACCAACTCCACTCTCATAGGCTGTATTCCAGCAACAGCAGAAGCCTGGACTCCAGGGGCCACTTAGCAAGGGAAACTGGCCTTGGATAGTTCCACAGCTGACCAGCAAACCACGTGTGATCATCTCCCTCAAAGACTGTGAAGCCTCTATTCCACCCTGAAGACATTCTCACAATATCCACTGACAAATGACAACTTCAGGACCTACCCAGGGTGATGGCAGGAGTGGGAGCAATAGTAGAAGCGTAGTCATGCCTATTATCGTTATTATAAAATCCTTACTGTGATTGCTCAAGGTATAACTGAAGATGCTTGGTTTCAAATACGTAAGAGAGCTCAAAGCACTGCAATTATGATAGTGATTTATTGGCCTGACATTTTTGAGGCTGATGGTATAGGTGTACTTT
This sequence comes from Sapajus apella, assembly GCF_009761245.1. Lineage (NCBI taxonomy): Eukaryota > Metazoa > Chordata > Mammalia > Primates > Cebidae > Sapajus > Sapajus apella. The sequence continues at coordinate 26,374,738 of NW_022436965.1, forward strand.
CACATATGGAGAGACTGAGGCTCAGTAAGGACAAGTGACTTTGTATAAAACCAGAGCAAGACCTCAAGTCATCAGGCTCCCAGCCAAGGATTCCTCCTCTTAGAGCAGTGTTTTTCAAATTTTTAAAGTCCCGGAACTCCTTGAAATAGAATCTTTTCTAGAAGCTTACACTGTAAGTCAGACAAAATAGAACTTACCTGATGGACTCAGAGGTGGGCCTCCAGGAAGAGAAAGGCCCAGGTCTGAGTCTTAACTCAGTCACTTACTAGCGATACTCTGAGGAATTTAGTCAATCTCTCCAAGATTCAGTTTCCTCATCTGCAGCAAGAACAGCACTATCTAACTCTTATTTATGAGATGGAAACAAGATGATGTAAAGTTCCCATATGCTCAGTGCATGGCAGACATAATTATTATTCCTACCACTGTATCTGTGAGTGGGAAGGAAGCTGAAACCATCCAGCAATTAGCACGAGGCAATCTCCAGTCTCGGTCATAAACCAGGCAGCAGGTTAATTTCAGGAACTGGCACACTGACCAAATTGCAGAGAAATTCACAGAAAAGAGGATAGGAAAAAAAGAACGCTGTATATGTGGGTTTAATTATAGTCACAGGGTTAAAATAGAGATTATATCCTTCACTCTGGCATCAGGGGGTCAGCCACACTCTCACTCTGCCTCGCTGGCACCCATGATAATTGGGACATCTATACTTATTAGAGCACACCAGTGCTTGAACAAGAAGGCAACAAGTCCGGGCATGGTGGCTCATGCCTGTAATCCCAGCACTTTGGGAGGCCAAGGCAGGTGAATCACTTGAGGTCAGGAGTTCAAGACCAGTCTGACCAAAATGGTGAAACCCCGTCTCTACAAAAATACTAAAAAATTAGCCAGGCATGCTAGCACACACCTGTAATCCCAGCTACTCTGGAGGCTGAGACAGGAGAATCGCTTGAACCCAGGAGGTGGAGGTTGCAGTGGGCCAAGATTGTGCCACTGCACTCTAGCCTGGGTGAGAAAGCGAGAACTCATCTCGAAAAAAAAAAAAAAAGAAGCCAACAACAGACATTTCAGGACCCAAATGGATGGAAAGCGGTATGGTCTAGCGAACAGAGTACCAATTTGGAGCCAAACAAAAGAGTTTGAGTCTTGTAGGCTTGTTTCTCTGAGCCTAAGCTTCTCCATGTAAAAGAGAGGAAACATAGAAGTACCCAGCTGTACGCATCACACAATCAGTACCAAATATACATGAACGCCCTTGCTCCTCTCCAAGTCAGTCACAGGGAGCTCCTTCCCTCCACAGCAGGAAAAGATTTGATGATGGGGCCTCTACAGACAATAACAGCACCCACAATAACAATACCTGCAAATGTGCTGAGCTCACCTTGAAATTTGCTATATGTGTTAACTCATCTAATCCTACCAAAACCACAAACTTATAAGTACTGCTACACTGTCTTACTCATTGGATAGAAGAAGAAAGCAAAGCAAAGAGAAGAAAGTTGACCAAGATCACACAGCCAGTAAGAGTAGTGCCAAGATTTGAACCCAGGCTGCCTGGTTCCACAGTCAGTGTTCTTGTAATATTGTTATCACATGTTTATACTTCTATTTTCAAATACAATTATTTTCTTCTACATCTCATGGTACTATCAGGATTACAGCAGGCTCGTCATGCTATCTGCAAACACATGTGAGGCTGGCAGGACAAACTGTAATCCTCCCATTTGGCAGATGAATAAACCAAAGCATAGAGGTTCAGTGACTTGCCTAAAGTACACGGCAGGACTCAGAGGCAAAGCTGAGACTAAAATGCAAGTCAACAATGGTCCAACTATAAGATGTAAAGCCCACTCTAGAAGGAAATGGCCCAATGATTAGGCACTAATAAAACCACTGTCAAAGGTGGCATTAATGTCCCCCCAACAGTAGCACTGCTTTGGCCAGGGAAGAGTTACATGCACATGGATCCTAATACAACCTCCAGTCCCACCTAGATTCCTTCCCTCTGTGGCATCTTTGTGTGTAGGAGGGTTTTTCTTATGGCTGGTGGGCCTAGCACACACCAGCAGGAGGAGGTCCCCAGCAGAGGTAAGAGTAGGAATGGGACACAGATGGCTCAGGGTAGTGAGCAACCAATGAGAAAGCAACCTGAGAAGGGAAAGGAAGGCAAACCAACGTTGATAGACTCGGAAGACTGACGACAGGGAGGATTGGGGGAGGAGGACAAGGAAGTAGTCTGCAGTTGGAGCAGGGGACATGAGGGGCTCTGCGTGGTCTCCACTTGCCATCCCACACACAGGTGAACACACATGGAAGCTGGACAGATAGGCCATGGCATGGCCAGAGAATAGTGAGTTATAATGACATAAAAGGATATGTACATGAGAAAGGTCTGATGGAAATTCTCCAAAATGCTAACAAGAGAAGCATGGTAAGATCATGGGTTATCATTGTTCCTTTCCTCTGTCTTCTAAATGTTCTGAAAGATTTATAATCTTGAAATCTGAAGGATGAAAGAATTTTATAATCATCACAACAGTCCCTGCTCGAGCCTAAGGTGCATCTACCTGAGGTGTCAGGCCTGCCTGGGCACGAGTGGAGGACCCAAGGGGCCAGTCTGCTGGAGACCATATGGATGACACATTAAAGGGCCTGCTGGGAGAGCGTCTGTTTTGAGGACAGAACTGGGTCCTCAAGCTTGAGCCAGTGACAGGGCTCAGGCCAGGGAGCAGGTTGGTTCTAAGCATAATACAGTGCCTGTCACTCAGACTGTCCCCTGGCCCGGCATTCACGTACTCAGGTTTGCATGTTAGGAACAGACCAAATAGCAGGACAGAGAACAGCAGACCACAATGACTCAGGCCTCATGAGTCTAGCCCTGTGCTGCAAGTTAAGGTTTCACCACTTTAGTAGGGGGCACAACACAGTGCTGTCAGCTGCCAGGTCCAGTGCATTGCCAGTGTGGCCCGCCCAGCCAGGCAGTTTCTAAAAGCAGGGGACTGGCATGACCGCAGTCGGGTGCTGCGGCTCCACTCTGGCAAGCCTTAGACTCAGCCCCAGGGCCTTGGCAGGGCACTTCCTGGGACTTACGGGCCCAAGGGTGGGGGTGCTTAGAGCAGGCATCACCACAGACAGGGGACAGGGAATCCTAGGCATCTCACGGTCCTGAGAGCACCATGGCTTTGAGGACCCATGAGGTACCTCCCAGGCATGCTCAAGAAATCTTGGAGAAGCTTCAAGGAGAATGTAGTATAAAAGCCCTATCATGGTGGGTTGGGGTAGAGCCAGAGGAATATTGTTTTATGTTATGGAAAGTGTTCTGTTTTTGGTGCTCCACTCACTAATGTAGCCTGGCGGGGAGAAAAAAAAAAGGTGACATTTTCAAAAAAACGTTTAAGAATTCATTGATAACAATGGTAAATTAGTAACTCCGAGCAACTATTAGAGGCAAAAGAGAAATATGACTCGCAAAACAACTGTAAGCGTATAGATAGAACTCCCACATGCTGCCAGCCATTCTTCATGGAAGAAAATAGTGGGTATTTCCAGACAGAAAATTAGACCAAATAGTAGTTTTGTGAAGTGTTTCAAGAACACAATAATAACAAATATACAATATAAGATAAAAGGCAAACAAATACACAGTGTCTAATGAAGAAAAGGTTATTTCACAAAATTTAAAAGATAAGCAGCTTGACAGTAAAGGAGGGTTAATCAGCCGTTTGAATGAAAACGTAAGAAAAACACTGATAATTATTTTTGAACAGAAAAAAAAGTTACAGGGGAAAATCAAAGCCCAGAAGCTAAGCAACTCTTCCCTCCAGTCCCCAGGGTGCTTTATTCCTCCTGGGTATACACCCTTTACCATGGTGCATAATCACTTCCCACCAACTAGACTGTGTGTGACCTGCTGAGAGCCATGCTGATACTCATCTCTCTGTCTGGAGACAGGCATCTAGCACAGTGTTGGGCAAAGAGTAAACAATATATTGGCTTTTATTGAATGAATGAATGAATGAATGAATGAACAAGCAAACAGATTAACAAAGGAACAAATGTTAAAGGGACTGAAATAAATGGATACCTCTGAAAGACATGGGAAAAGGAACTCTGGTCCCACAGGCACACCAAAGAAGAAAACTCCTTGACTTGGCATTTAATTGAATTCCATTTTATATATTCTTTGGTAGTTTTACGTGCACATGGCCTGTCCCCACTAAGAAGCCTTAGCCCTTGAAGGCAGGGACCACAAACTTTTACTTCTATGTCCCCTGCTATAGTGCCTGGCACAGTGCTAAATTTCAGGCCTTAAATAAATATTCATTAAATAGGCTTGAATAAAGAAGATGAGACGAGATAAGTAAAGTTACTTCTAGCAGGCGAGGTTCCTTCATTTTAATTTATAGGAGAAACGAGCTGGCTATTTACCAGGCTTCGTTGCAACAGGCATTCCTCAGGACAAAGAGAGCCTTTCAGAACTACACGAGCAGCGGCGCCTTCTCCAGAGTTCCAGGCTTGGTATTTCCAAGGGAGAGCTAGGGGTCAATAGTAAAATCCGCGGGCACAGGCACATGCCAGGGAAGTTGGCACAGCACCTGCCCAGGCTGGGACTGACTCCAGGCAGCCTGACCAAAGTCAAGAAAGCTCATAATTCATCCAGAGGGGAACTTAAAAACAATCCAATTAGTTGGATATGACTGCAGATTGGGCAACTGAATGTCACCGGAATTCAACAGCGAGGACAGAAAATAGGAGGTGGACATATCCTTCTTCCTTTTAAAGCACACAGCTTAGGTGAAGGTGAAAGGTCTCTCCTTCTTGTATTTGGCAACTCCAGCCATAACAACCTGTCAGCAAAAATGCCTGCACAGGATCAGTGGGAGAGTCTCCTCCCTCAATGCAAAAATTCCTGACCAGGCAGCTCCCAGTATAACCACCACTAGATTAAAAGGGCAAGACAAAGGAGCTAATTACTGGAGAAGGAAAGGGTCTGAGACAGGAAGTGCAGTTGGTTATCATAGCTAATGCTGTGGATGAGAGTTGCCAGGGTATTTAAATATGTATTGGAATAAAGCAAAAGGGGTCATGCTCATATGTTCATTTCCTTCCTAAGGAAATGTACCAAGGTGTTCAGGTTACCTGGGACCCCTAACTGTACCTAGATTCCTTGAGGGTGGGGAGGTGAGCAGCCAGCCCCGACCTGATCCCCCAGAGACCTGATCCCTCCTCCACCTGCTTTTCCTAGACACAATGACCCAGATCTACCCCATGTTATTCAGGAGAGTCAGGAATTGTTACCCTGGGCAAGATCCACAGCTTGTCACCTGGGCTTAAGGCAGCTGTGTGACAGGCTTTCGAGGGACAGACTCCAGGCTCATTCGGCTGAACTTGGTCTGCCATCTGCCGGGGCACTCACTCCCCAGAGAGTTCAGAAGCTACATGGCAGCAGCCAAAGTTCCAAAGTGGACCGAGGGCAGAAGCAACATCCCAGCCGGAAGAAGGAGAGATAGAACAATCTCCACAGCCATCTCATGCCTATCCTCCCACCACCCACTGCTACTTTCTGGGCCTGCATCCACAGCTAGACCCTAGACTGTCCCTAGACTGATCATGGGACAGGTAAGTGTGCGGCTTCACTAAAATCCCCAAGCTTTTAAAATTACCCCTGGTCTTATCCTATATCCCTCACCACTCTTCCACTACCACCATCAACATACATATCTATTGCCAGATTGGGGTGGGCAGCAGGGTGGCGGGTGGCAGAGTTTACATATTTCCCATCCCAAACCCCAGTCACTTAGAGGTTCCCCATCTTTGAGTGTCAATGAGGATTTGTGATGGGAAGAGTAAATACTATGGCACATAAAACCTAGACTGTGTTCCATGAGGGCAGGGCAAGCCCATTTTGCTCACCACTAGAGCCCAGCACCCCGCACAGGTGCTAAATGTTTACTGACACCTGAATTAAGAGATAACTAGTCATTAAGTAGAAGAGGCACAGAAGACCAGATCACTGCTCAGACCACTGGTCATGAAGCCCCTGGTTCTTTATATATCAAAGAACACCTTCCCAGCCTTGCAGAGGGGGCCGCATGATAAGCTGTCTCACCTTTTCCCTGTTCCTGTGCTTTCAAGTATAAAAAGGAGAGGAGCCTCCAAGAGAGCAACATGAGGGAGGAAAACTCAGCAACACAGGGAAGGCATCTCCTCCTCCAATCTGCCAGGTCCTTCCCAGGTACAGCATCGACTAGAGATTATGACCTAGGTTTACACTCCTGATTCTGCCACTAAGTAGTCTTAAGACCTCATGCCAACAATCTGAACTTTGGGGGCCTTGGTTCTGTCTTCTGTAAAATGATATTCGTTTGGGGGAGGAAGGCTACAAGTACTGAACTTAAAAATACAAAAATTCCCAAGGATGATTCAGAGCCAGGTGGTGCTAATTCAGCCAGTCCCTCTGATGGCAGGACACCTAGAGACCCTGGACCCTTGTCAGTTTCCTTAACCAGGACATGGTCAGCTAAGTGAAATTAGACTGCAGAGAGAGGAAAGAAGGTGGCTCCCTCAGGGTCTCAAACAGTCAAGAAGAAAACACCGAGTAAACAAGGAAAGAGTTCTTACAGGAAGGTAGCCAAACAACCCACTGCCTCACTGGGTTTTTAAGGCCTTAGAAGGCGAGTTACTACTTCTGAAGTTGAAAAAGAATCATCAATGAATAAGTGCTATGGACTGTATTGTCCCTCCCCCCACCAACATTCTACATTGAAGCCCTAACCCCCAGTGTGACTGCATTTGGAGAAGGGGCTTTTGGGAGATAATTAAGGTTAAATGAGGTTACAAGTGTAGAGTCCTAATCCCATAGGACTGGCATCCTTACAATAAGAGGAGGGGAAGAAGAAAGAGATGTCTTTCTCATGCATGAACTAAGGAATAGCTATGTGAGGACGTAGCAAGAAGAAATATCTGCAACACAAAGAGAGAGCCCTCACCAGACACTGGCCCTGCTGGCACCTTGGTCTTGGAGTTTCCAGCCTCCAAAACTGTGAAAAAGAAATTTCTGTTCAAGCAACCTAGTCTGTGATATTTTCTTATGGCAGCTGAGCTAAGATAATAAGAGACCCAAGAAGCCTGCTGGCTCTCTCCAGTCTCAAATACCATTTGCCGTCATTCCCAAGATGAGCCTGACTCAGATTCATTGTCTCCATGCAAAGATCTGCCTGGGTAGAAACAACAAGAACACAATGGTGGGAAGTGGGGTAAGATCAGAGTAGCAACCAACTTCCTTCACACAGTGGGACTCCAGAGCTCCCAGGATTGTGGGCAGCAGGGCAGCCCCTCTGGCAACACAGCAGCTGCAGACTCCGCGAGCTCAGGGGCCTGACAGTAACAGCCAGTTCAGTCACTGGGCCATACTGGTTGTGTGCAATAGTAGAGATGAAGAAAATAAAGGCAGTTGGTAGACAGAGAAAGGCCAGTGCCATGGAACTATTTGAACATGTCACCCACTCCCTGCCATCCAGAGCAAACTGACCTCCCATTCCATAGGCAGGGAAGCCTGGTAATGAAGGCAACCCAGGAGGAGTCACCACCATGGCCTCAAAGCAGGCGAGTACCTGGAGGTAATTAAAAGTGGCATCAATATGCCCAGTCAATTATAGAGTGGAGCAGCAACTCCACATGGAGCCTACAAAATGCTGTCGTGGAAAGCAAGGACTGCACAGAAAGACGCTGCACTCAGAGAGCTCGGTGATGTGACAGTCGTGGGCCTGTGAGAAATAATTTCCAGAGAAAGTGAATTAATTCTGACTCTCAGTCACGGCCAACTCCCATGACAGCTGATTCAGAGCCATGGGGAGATAGACAGAAGGTGGCAGGGAAAACACTGTGGCTTTTGCTTGCTGTTGAGTGAGTCAGGGCGGCCCACAGTGAGAGAGGCAAGCAGAGCTGTGGGCTGGACAGGGGACAGTCCCTGTGCTCTTGAAGGCCAAGCTGGGCCCCACAGCAAGGAGGTCCAAGGAACCCACTTAATGCATCTCTAAGCCCTTGCATGGCAGCCCACTCCACACTGCAAAGTTGTTGCTGAAGAAATGTAGCTAAAGTGATATTCTCTCCCCATCAGAGCCTCAACACCCATCCCTGCCACATAATCAGTCTTCAGACAGCGGTATGCCCATCTCTCTTCCTTCCCCTTTCGCAAGGATTGAAATAATAAGGAAAATTAACAAAAATATACACCTTTTAAAAAGTCTTAGGTTGGAAAGAACTAGAGCCATCTAGTCTGGTCACTCCTCTGATATCTTAATCTCTGCCCACTCTGCATCAGCCTTGGCTAAAATGTGCCCAGTGATGAAGAATTCCTTCCCTCCAAAGCTTTCTTCATCTTCCAAAAACACTGATGACTAGAAAATTCTTGTTATATTGAGCCAGAATCCACTTTCCTGTTCCCTGGTTCTGCTCTGAGTACAGAAGAGTACCCCCGCCAGCCCCTACCCCCTACCCCAGCTCTCAGCTTCATGAGAGCATTTCCAAAACTTAAAGATGGCTAGCAAGAGATGGATCTTCCCAAAGTACTGGAAAGACCCTAGCCCAACTCTCTAATCAATTTCTCTTCCATGTGTTATTTGGAATAAAGTTTTCAAATCACAAAATGTTCAGTGGTAGAAGGTATCATAAAGATCATTTAATTTATTCTTCTTCCTTCACAGGTGAAACCGAGGCCCAAAAAGACAAAACTGACTTGTTCAAGTCCTCATAGATACTTAGCAGAACACCCAAGGTTATATTTGAGCTGTCCTCACATCCAGAGCTTTGTACTGGGTTTTCCTAAAATACCACTTTTCTCCTAATTTTCCCCAAGCAGAACTGTGCTATTCCATCGCCCTACTACCTACATGCATTTACACACACACTTCAGTCCAGACTATTTCCAACTTAAAGGCTTGGACGTTTAGCTTTTGGTTGCCTGGTACAGCCTTACAGGTAAAACAGTCCCAGAGATACTTGGGCCCCACACTGGTGCCCGTCCCTGAAGGGGCCCAGAAATATTTCCAGAAACCATTCCTCAGCAAATTGGAAATCATCTCGTGCAAAATCTGCAAATAAAATTGGGATTCTAGAGGAGGAAAAATCTTACTCATAAGCTTATTCTATTAATCAACTGTTTCAAAGTAATCTGAAAAAGGGATATAGAATTTGCTCATTCCCTTGCAGCGTTGGCATTCTGAAAGTAAGGAACTGCAGGCCTGTGAGTCAGCAAGAAAAACAAATGAAAACGAGAAAATTTGAAGCATTTATTTAATATGAGCTAATAGAGGATGATGGATATGGCCTCAGACTTTCTGTTCTCCCCAGCCTCAGCTGAAGGTGGTGCAACCAGGAAAATGAGCTGAGCAGATGGGGTGAACATTTATTAGACATCTACTGTATGCTCAGTATAGAGGCACTGTGGAGAAAACAAAATTTTCCCCTAAAGTATTTATAATCTAACTCAGAAGACAGGGTACATGCAGTCTGGAACACAATTAATCAATGGTTCTCAACCAGGCAAGGGGTCATTTCTGAATGTCACAACTGGGATTTCATATATCCACATAATGGATAGAGGCCAGGGACACTGCTAAACATCCTACAGTACACAGGACAGCCCCTTACAACAAAGAATTATCTGGTTCAAAATGGCGGTGATGAGGTTAAGAAACCCTAAAGTAGGTGACTCACTAGTAGAGCCAGTAGTACATACATGATGGATAAACTGAGTTAGAATTCATCCAATTCAATATTTATTGAGCATATGTATGTGTCAGGAACTTTGTAGGCACTTAAGAATTAAGGATGAATAAGACATGTCTCTTCTCTCAAGGCTACATGAAACAATTCTAAAAATACAAGGTGGGGATGCAATCCAGAATTAAATTGGGTATGTAAGTGCCTCAAGATTCTGCAAAAAATGTGGTAACTGTAGGCCAGCATTAATCAGAAAGCAGATGGGTCCCAAGCTTGGTCTTGGAGGGCAAGTGAGATTGGAATAGGCAGGCTTGAAGGCCCCTGGCAGGTGAAAGGGTTGAGCTGAGGAGCTGCAGTAGCATCCCCAGACTTGCCGTGAGAAACACATGAAGTATGCTCACTGCTGGTCCTCCCGTATCACAGCCAGCTAGCAGAAGTCAAGTCTGACCAGAACCTCACATCTTTATCTCCTACCTACAGATATTCCCCAGTGCCTAGCACAGGGTATGCACTTCATGGACATGAAATAATTAGAAAAGGACAATACAATTAAATCACTATTTAATGAGCATTTACTCCCTGCCAGATCATTTGCTTAACACTTTACCTGCATTATCTCATTCAGTCTTGACCACAACCCTGTAAAGTACCTGGTATTACCACTTCTAAAATGAGGAAACTGACTGGCTGAATGAATAAATAAACTAGTGAGGGAAAAAAAAAAAAAAACAGCTGAAACAGCTCTGCTTTTCCCACACTAACCTGGACTCTTCCTGAGGTCTGCTGTTCCCTGGGTTCCAGCTTGCCCCACCCCTCAGGACTCTCACACAGGCAGTGGCTACCAGCAACAAGCTGTCTAAAGTGAAGGTGTCCCGTGGGTAGACAGTGATTTTACAAGGCTTTCTAAGGCCACTGTGCCTCTGGCACTATGTCTAGAACTTCCCAGAATTTCTGCTGGCCAGAAGCCAGCACCACAAAAGAGACTGGAGCCAGGATGCTGGTATAGAACCTCCTCAGGGAGAAGGCTCAGGATCCCTGGTCCACATTAAAACACGGCAGCAGCAAATGGCTTCTTTTCACTAGCACATTTAACAAACCCTCTAATTATGTGATAAAAATCCCACTGGCGACTGCTTTTCTCAGAGCAGCACATTACCACCATCCAAATATTTCTCAGTCTCTAAATAATAGGGTAATTTTACAAGGCACGTATCTGCAGCAGCTGCAACAGCACAAATGGGTGCTGGTTAATTCCTTCTATTTATACAGCCCTCCTACCATTTATAGGATGCCCTCCTGGCTTTATTTCATTGGATCCAAGCAACCATGTTTTGAGAAACAAGTCGCCTTATCTCCATTTTACAGTCAAAGAGATTGAGGCACAGTGAGGTAAAATGAATTGCCCATGGTCACACCACAAGGTCTGCTGGCTTGTCTGGTAACAATACCATATGCCAGCCACACTGCATGGCCCCTTTGCAATAGATAATTTTCATTCTTCTTTCCTGCTTAATTTGCAAATGATCATCAATAATGCCTGCTTGTATATTAACAAAAAAATCCCTGTGATACAAAAACTGACATCTTATGATAACAAGACTTAGCCAACTTCACAGGTTGGCAAACTATTTCAGTATAAGGCCAGATAGCAAATATTTAGGCTTTGCAGGACAGACTGTCTCTATCACAGCTACTCAACTCTGCCAAGGCAGCCAAAGACAAATGGGTGTGGCTGTGTGTCAAATAAAACTTTATTTATAAACACAGGAAGGGAGGACACAGATTTGACCTGCAGACCTAGCTTTTCAATTCCTGAACTAGATTATAGGGTCTTCCCATCCTCTCACAGATCAAACTAACCCATAGGAGTTAAATCTACAAACTTGGAATCAAGAGAATAGAAAACTTTGCTACTTTTTTTTTTTTTGGGACGGAGTTTCGCTCTTGTTACCCAGGCTGGAGTGCAATGGCGCGATCTCGGCTCACCGCAACCTCCACCTCCTGGGTTCAGGCAATTCTCCTGCCTCAGCCTCCTGAGTAGCTGGGATTACAGGCACACGCCACCATGCCCAGCTGATTTTTTGTATTTTTAGTAGAGACGGGGTTTCACCATGTTGACCAGGATGGTCTCGATCTCTTGACCTTGTGATCCACCCGCCTCGGCCTCCCAAAGTGCTGGGATTACAGGCTTGAGCCACCGCGCCTGGCGCTACTTTTTTTTTTCTTGTAAGAGAGAAATAGATTTGAAATGTTCCAGTCCATTCTCCTTTCCAGAGCTCCCTAGAGTCAAGATCCCTTTTTGCCATTCTAGCCACCTGCTGAACATCACTCCCTGCTGCACACACATTTTCCTCTTTTCCCTATTCTTCTGAGTTTTCCAGTTACTGAAATAATGTTCTCTAAAAGGCTTTATGCTACTGTTTTGCCTTTTAAAATATAAAGAGATGATGCCCGGGTCCTTCACAAAATGGTCTTCATTTGAACAGTATAAACAACTGCTTTGCTGAGAGATAGTCAGACATAGACCTCTATGACTCCTTACACCATCAAAGAGTTACAGTATAACAAGGCTCAGCCAACTTCAGAGGCTGGCAAACTTTTTCTGTATAAGGCCAGATAGCAAATGTTTAGGCTATCAAAGAGCCACTAAAAACCCCAAAAGCCCCATCCTACCCATGGAGCAAGGTCTACAGGGCTAAGAATTTTGCTGGATGGCTCAGGCATCAAGCTGGGAATTATAACAGGCCTGACCTAGAGCAAGACAGCTACAATTCCCAAACTGAGAATTCTGTGCCAATCACCCTTCTAATATACCTCCAAAGACTTCCTTAGTAAAAAGATCCAACAGCGATGACACCAGAATACTCCCTGGAAAATCTATTATGTTATTCTGGATGAAAGATGCAAAAGCATGAACATGAGAATATTAGATTGGTATTTTAAAAGAGGTAAGGAAAACTCTTTAACTTTGAATCGCATTTTCAAGAAGCATCTTAAGTTGTGCTTTCTCTGACCCCCATTAACTTAATAGTCACTCTCTACTAAGGAAAAAAAAAGTGGTATAGCAACTGGGGAAAGACAGCCAAGCTCATTTCTAGTGCTTTGTCTTGCAATCAAGTGGCACAGGGGCTCCACTCCCCATTAGCTAAACATCCAGACCATCTAAAACAAATGCAAGATTACTTCCTAAACACTCATAAAGTAAAGCTTAAACTGATCCAGGACCTAAGAGAAGAAAGGGGTGATATGTATTCATGCTCACACATGCCTGACACACAGTAATCAATAAATGTTTGCTCAATAAATGTGTGAATACCAGGAACCAACTTCCTGTCTCAGATTCACAGGGCTTCTTTTCATATCCTCATTTATTAAGAAGCTAGGTATCAGCTTTGCTTTCTCTCCAGGACCAACCGATTAACAGTATGATTTCTGGCAATACATTAGTGCTAAATGAAGTATTACAAAACAGTTCAGATGGCTTGTGTTGCTCAGCCTCATGAATATCATGAATATTTGGTGTACAGAGAATCTGGATATCTTCCTATCCAATTCAGCAAAAATACAGGATACATTTTAGTAGCTTCCTCTCAAAGTCCCCCAGTCCTACCCCTGTAAACAAATCACCATCCATTCACATATCCCACACAAGCACCCACAGCCACACATGTGCCCATACAGTCTTCAGATAATTGCAGCAACACCAACCCAGTGATTCAGATTCATAATGATTTCTAGGAATTCAGAACGTTGGAGCTTGACATACACATTTCTCTGTTCCGTTCCCTTTTGAAAACTACTCAAACAGCTGGCAGCAGCTGCAATGATCAAAAGCTAGGATTCTACACTATAGTACAAGAGGCACTAACACAGGAAGTATCCAAGGCAGACATGCATGGGATGATGCCAAAGCAACAAGAAGACACAGAACATCCTCCTCCCAGCTCTAACTGTGAACTGTGTTCAGAGTGACCACACCACTCAGACACCCGCTGGTCTTTGCTACACTTAGGCAGCAAGGTGAGGCTCAATCCCCAGTCATCACCTGCCCACACAGAGGCAACAAAAACACGAGCATTTTAATTCACCCCACCATTGGTGACTATCTTTTTGATCTCCCAACCAAAAGACTGACCAAAAATAGGAAGAAGTGACATGTAGGTGGAAACCTGTAAGATGACCTAAAGCTTTGGGATGGGAGAGCATCGTGGAGAAATGAGAAAGCCCAAAGGCAAGTGAGAGCATGGTGTTGCTGAAAGAAGTCCTGCTGTAATGTAGGGTAGCAGAGAAGGAAGGAGAAACATAAAACGAAGTCAGCCAGGGCCAGGTCATTCACTTGTGCCTTTTGGGCTATGTGAAAGAGTTTGTATTGTCCCAAGAGCACAGAGGAGCTATTGCAGGGTTGAAGCAGGGCAAATGGGCACTGACAAGACATATATTTTTAGAAAGAGCACTCTGGCCATACTCTGGAGGATGGGTGTGAGGGGCAGCAAGGTGAGGCTGCTAAATCTAAGCCCAGGCTGAAGGGGGCCTGTGGTGGCAATGGATGCTAAGAAAAATCTGTATTTATGGCATGCATTTATTGAACTTCAGATCTTTATAGGCTCACCCTTGCTGCTTCTTGAATATCCTGCCAAACTTCTTTCTGGATCTCTTGACCAAAGAAGAAAAATACCAAATCCTCTAGGGCCCTGTTGAATGAGATGCAATAACCCCTTTCAGAAGCAAAGTGGAGCTTGTTTTTATGCCCTAGGTGCCCAACATTTAAAATATCATCTTAAGTCACATGCATTATCATTTCATGTGATTCCCTAAGAGTGGTAGAACTGGGATTAACCCCCTTTAAGTAATAGGGAAATACTCAGAAAGCAGAGGCAAAGCCAGGTTCTAAAGTGATGGTGGGTAACCTTGGGATGGAGTCTGCAAATCAATTTTTTTCAAAGGCACTAAACCCTTTGATTATCTTCCCTGGGTGATTCCCACTCTTCTTCCTCTAATGACTTTTCATCATAATGTTGATATCCTGCCTTTTGAAAATTGCTAAAAAGTAGACACTTTGGATATGTGTGCCAGGGGAAAAACTGTTCCCTGCTTCCTGATCCCAGCTATGCTTTTGTCAATGCAATTAGGGCATGGACCAGTGGTGGAACCTGGATGACAATCCACGTCCTTTAACTCCTATCCAAGGCTCACTGCACTACATTACTTGAATGGAGGAATGAACAGACAGACGGACAAGCGTAGCAATGGAGAGCTGAACCAATGAACGCCTCTTAAAGTTTTATTTATAACCCACCTCCTTCATCTCATAAGAGATTGGGGGAAAAAACAGTCTTTTTTTTTATGTCAGCAAAACCAGATCTAATGAGACCAAAGAAATTAGCAGGTTCCTCTAATAGCCTATCTAGATGATTCAGGTGGTCTGTCCCAGACATGAAAACACTACTCTGACTCAAGGCCCAAATACAGCACACACAAACACACACACCAAAAAAGGCTGCCAAAAACAGTGGCTCTTAGTAGCCAACACTCTTACTGATGGAGAGAAAGGAAACTGAGACCTACAGGCATCAGTTGAGTCCCTGTATCCAGACATACTTGAAGGTAAACTCTAGCCATATATATTTTTTTCCAGATATCTAAGCCAATACATTTCCTTTTCATTCAAGCCACTTGAGGTTAAGTTTCCTTATAATTTGAAGCAAAAGCATCTAAAAGCAAAATCATCTTACATTGATACAAAATGTAAACTGGTATAACATTTCTGTAAAACCATATAGCAGTGTGTGTGTGTGTGTGTGTGTGTGTGTGTGTGTGTGTACATACATACACATATATATGAGACAACAGTTTGAATTTTTTGTATACTTTAACCTGACAAATTCATTTCTAGGAAACTAACCCAAGGAAATAATCTGAAATACATGAAAAATTTATTCATAATAATATTTACCACAAAAGCACAAACTAGGACATAATTTAATGGCCCATATTAGAGGAAATGATTATGCAAAATCACACTATATCTTTAGCATAGAATATTATAAAACCATTAAAATGTACATTTACTTACTATAAATTATTAAATGTAAGGTTAAATGTTTCACCTTTTTAAAAAATTTTCTAATTTTTTTAAACTTTAAGTTCTGAGGTACACGTGCAGAACGTGTAGGCTTGTTACATAGGCATACCATGTGCCATGGTGCTTTTGCTGTATCCCATCAATCCGTCATCTACATTAAGTATTTCTCCTAATGCTGTCCCTCTCCTAGCCCCCCGACCCCTGACAGGCCTGGGTATGTGCTGTTCCCCTTCCTGTGTCCATGTGTTCTCATTGTCCAACTCCCACTTATGAGTGAGAACACGTGGTGTTTGGTTTTCTGTTCTTGTGTTACTTTGCTGAGAATGATGGTTTCCAGCTTCATCCATGTCCCTGCAAAGGACATGAACTCATCCTTTTTTATGGCTGCACAGAATTTCATGGTGTATATGTGCCACATTTTCTTTATCTAGTCTATCTTTGATGGGCATTTGGGTTGGTTCCAAGTTTTTGCTATTGGGAACAGTACCAGAACAAACATACGTGTGCATGTGTCTTTATAGTAGAATGATTTACACCATTTGACTCAGCAATCCCATTACTGAGCATACACCCAAATGATTATAAATTACCTTTTATCTTACATAAAACGTAAGATTCAATATGGTTTATGTACCATTGTTTCAACTTTGTAAAAAAATAAAATAAAAAACACAAAAATAGTAAAACATAATGTCCCAAATGCTAATAATGGCTGCTTCTGAAAAGGGATGTTACAGGTATTTCACTTATTTTTTTAAAAAAAATATTCTCTATTCTTCAAATGCTCTACAACAAGAATATATCACTTTCATGGTCAAGTGAAATATTCAAAAGCTCAGTAAAGTTACCCCCTCCAAAATGAAATTCATTCTTCTTCTTCATATAAAACAAAATCTCTCTCCTTAAAGCTTCCACCTGAGTTCTGACTCCAATGTTAGGTTTCCTGGGACCACATACAGATACCCGGGACAACCTTTCAGATATTTAAAACCCTGTCAAAACCTGAGTTTTGCCCTCTCCAGGTTAAAATCCGTTTCCCTGACAATCCCCATAGAATAGGGTGGGCTTTCCAACTCTCCTCTGAACACACTCCAATGTGTTATCCCTTTTAAGACATGCTGTTCTAAAGGAAACCATCGACAAAGTAAACAACCTATAGAATGAGAGGAAATTTCTGCAAACTGGATCTGACATAGGTCTAATATCCAGCATCTATAAGGAACTTAAATAAATTCAAAAGAAAAAAACCAAACAGTCCCATTAAACAGTGGGCAGATGAAATGAACAGACATTTTTCAAAAGAAGGCATACAAATGAAAAAGAAACAAGCAGAACAAGCAAATGAAAAAAGAGAAGCTCAATATCACTGATTAGAGAAATGCAAATCAAAACCACAATGAGATACTATCTAACACCAGTTAGAATGCCTATTATTAAAAAGTCAAAAAATAACAGATGGTGGCAAGGTTACAGAGAAAAAGGAGCACTATACACTGTTGGTGGGAGTGTAAATTAGCTCAACTACTGTGGAGGACAGTACAGCAATCACTCAAAGACCTAAAGACACAAATACCATTCAACCCAGCAATCCCATTACTGGGTATATACTCAAAGAAATATAAATTGTTCTATCATAAAGACACATGCATGCATATATTCATCACAGCACTATTCACAATAGCAAAGACATGGAATCAACCTAAATGCCCGTGAGTGATAGACTAAAGATATCATTAGTCTAGACTAAAGGATATGATAGACTACAGAATAAAGAAAATGTGGCACATATATGCCATGGAATACTATGCAACAGTAAAAAAGAAAAAACCCATGTTCCTGCAAAGGACATGGAGCTAGAGGCCATTATCCTTAGCAAACTAATGCAGGAACAGAAAAACAAATACCACATGTTCTCGCTTATAAGTGAGAGCTAAATGATGAAAACACATGGATACAAAGAAGGGAACAACACAAACGGGTTTATCAGAAGGTAAAGAGTGAAAGGAGCAAGAGGATCAGGAAAAATAACTAATGGGTACTAGGCTTAATACGTGGGTGATGAAATAATCTGTACAACAAACCCCTATGACATGTGTTTACCTATGTAACAAGCCTGCACATGGACCCCTCAACTTAGAATAAAAGTTTTTAAAAATAGGCAGGTAATTGAAGAGAATACTGGGAAAATGAAGTGAAACTAGAGATAGAGGTATGATATAAAATGACTATGTATCAAAGAGTGAGTAAAAAATGTAGCTTTAAATTTAGAAGAGTAAAAATAAAAAATAAAATCTTTTCAGTTAGAAAAAAAAATGTGCTATTCTAAATTTATCACAGTGTTCCAGGTGTGGTCTAGTAACCTGTGTCCAAGGAGTAGCACCTCCTTGCTCTAGATATCTCATCTCTATTAATGCAGCCTCAGTTCCTGTTTCCTCCAACTTGGGATAAGAATGAACATAAACACTCAGGCTCCTGAGATAAAGATGAAATTCACCACAGCAATACATATTTTCCCCTCTCTTTGGAGAACCCTGATTCTCCAAAAGTCATCTTCCCATATCCTCCAAAGAATTCCTCAGGGGTGATATCACTCTGAACCTAGTCTAGCACATTTTAAACCCTCAGAGAAGGATGCCAGGGAGACTGCAACAGAAGTCCTGAGTTTCAAAGCTCTCTGGAGATAATCCTCTCTGCTCCCTAATGCCAGGCCCCGGGTCTCACAAAATATACAGGCACTTGGACCAGATTTCTGTTCAATCTCTATTTTCATGGATCCAGGGAGGCTGGTTGCTTGCAGCCCAAGGAGTCACAGAGAGCACCTTTCCATGTCTCAGAAAATGCACAGCCTTTTGGGAAGTGAAGAGAGATGCTTTAAGATTATTTCTGTGTCATCTTCCAGGTCAGGGAAAGGTTTCAAAAGCCAAGTTCTGGGTCTGATAGGATGAACATAGAAAGACTATGAGAGTGAAAACCACCAAATATCGATGCACAAATATTTGTGGTCGCACATGTGCTCTTATGCAGGCTTGTACACTTTCAGATGACCAGTAGGAGTTCCTTTCCCCAGAAACACCACAACTTCTGGATAAAGCAGTCCCAGGAAAAGGATGGCCAACAACCAGTAATTTTTTTCTCCTAATGCACAGATGGAAGAACCAAAGCCAAGGAAGTGATAGGGGTTTCCTAAGATCTCACATGGTAAGACACCCCCAGTGCCAAACAGTTTCCATTTCCAGGCACATGGCTTCTACCACAACCCACTGCCTCCTCCTACAAAGCAAAGGTGTACCAGCTGTCCTCTAGACTCTAGGACCAAAGCATTAATTTACATCCTGCTTAATTTTCATTTCCATACAGAATTACCAGTTTCTTGTTTTAAGTCGGCAAATCAAACAATTAAGCCAGTCTACTGAGTGGTCCTCAAACCCAGAATTATGTGTTTTAGCCACAAAATACGAAATATTGAAACAAGTTTACTAAACTGTATTCCAGAATAGGAGTACCTGGGGACTGGCTGTTAAGGTTGGTGGCTTATCAGCCCTCATTGCTGGGGCAGGAGGATTTGCAAGAATTTATACACACACACACACACACACACACACACACACACACACACACACTCTCTCTCTCTCTCTCTCTCTCTCTCTCTCTCTCTCTCTCTCTCTTTCCATGCTCTGTTGTCCAGAATTATCAGGGAAATTTTCAGGAGGTCCAAGCTCTAGACATTTCTTGTGCAAACCACTAAAAGCCCATGATACCACATACCTATGCACACTTCAGAAAGTTTTAGAAACATAGTGGAGAGCACAGAGACATAGGCTTCAGCCAGCTCTGTCAGTTTCCTGCTTTTATCCTCCCATCATTTATGGAGCCTTACAAAGGTTTAAAGAAATAAATAAAACAAGAGTCAGGTCATAACTAGCATGCATCAGCAGAACAGATATTCCATAAATTGTGCTGTCCTCTTTTCCCCACTCTTTAAGGAACATGTCTGCAAGATTCCATTAAAGAGTTAAACCTCCATTCAGTCTCCTGTTGCCTCAGGTCCGGCTTGATTCTACAAGCAAACTGGTAAAACTGACTCACAGAGATTTGATGGTCAGTGCAAGTTGAATTTGTGGTGAGAGTTGCAAGGAGAATTGCAAGGATTAACCCCCATGCCCATCCCCTGACAATGAAGCAAGACAGCTGGGAGAGGGTGTAAGGCGTCCCTTTGCCATATTTAATCAATCCGCCCATAGTTGTGTGGCTATTCTTTGCAGGGCATTAAGCGAAGGAGTAACCCCTGATCTTACCCTCCAGCTGCTTTCCACCTAGCTAGGAAAGGAAGGCCCCAAGCCCCAAGTCCTTGGGTGAAATATGTCCTCTCTCTGGCTTCAGGAGCCACATGTGAGTAAGGGTGCTGGTGCAGACAGTGTCCTCCAGCCTCACTGCTAAGCTCTGGAGGCAGGCACTGAATATGCCTGGTCTGCCATTTGATTCCCATTGTCAGCAAAGAGCATGACACAGGGAAGACTGTCAACAAACACCAGGCTAATGAATCCATGACATAATGAAAGAATCAGTGGATTAAATCTGAGTCAGAGGAACAATCATTTAGGGATTTGCTGCATTTTGACACTAACAAATACCAAGCAGATGTACTCATTTCCAAAGCCTAGGAGAAGTCAGTGTTCCAGGTCCTCCTGAGGCCATCCCCTCAGAGTCAAGCCACAATAACTCAGGACCCCGCATCATTTTCAGGTGTCTTTAGGGCTTGACTTTTGTGTTGAGTAAAATGAGCCCTGGAAATGCCTGAATGGGATTCACGAGGGAGCGAATCTCACCATTGCAGGGTATTTCAGTACTACGACTGGTGGATCCTGCCCTCTTCACCCAGTACAAGATCGCAAAAGGTCAGACTGATGTCAGCATCACCATCAGATCAGAAAGTTTAAGCCTCAGCGCCTCGGATTCATATGCAGATGCCTCTGATGACTGGAAAGTAAGAAGAGCCATCAGGGAAGATTATAGGCCTGACCACTCACTGTGTAATTAAAATGTCATTCTCTCCCTGGCTTCACTTGCTCCCTCTGAGCCCCTAAATGAGCATCACACCAGCCCACTCTCTCCTACACCCTGTGCCCATCTCTTCCTCATCATGCTCATGTAACGCCTTCCAGGTCAAACCCTGAGGAGGTGGCACTATAGCCCTCCTATAGCCAGGCTGGCCCCATGACACCTCCCTGACTTGCCTCATGGCAGACAAGGGTGAAGACACACTCTGGGCAAGGCTGGTGAAGCCATCTGCCCTCCTCAAATCTCCTTTGCATGTGCTGCAAAGTGCTCTCCCGCAGAGCTCTGAATAGCAGGCCAGCGGGGAGCACCAGTTAACCTGAGGACAGTGTGGTAGGGCCAAGAGAGTCAGGCACTCTCAGTTTCGTAGCCCTGCCGCACACCAGGAGCCAAGTGTCTGGAATGTCTTTTCCCTGAGTGAGGAAGCAGAGCCAGGCATCTCTGCTTCCTCACTCAGGGAAAAGACATTCCAGACAGTTGGCTCCCAGTGGTGGAAAAGAGCTCAGGCAGGGAAATACAGCAGATCAGGTGCGAGGCCTAGCCCCTAAGTGACCTGAGACAAGTCACTTCCTCTCTCCTAAAGCCTGAAAAGGGTTGGGTAAAAAAAAAAACAATCCTGAATTGTGTTACTTCCAGTCTATGTTCCAGGCTCTTTCTCCACAGGCTTCCCACTGAAAAGCACTTGACTTGCTTCTTAGAGACTTATTTTTAGGAACAGACTAGGCTCAGTTCACTTGTTCCATTTCACAGAGACTCTGATTTGAAAGCTCCCAGTAAGATCTAGCCACGCTAGACAACATAGCAGCCAGTACATCCTGGCTGCCAACAACCTCTGTTCTACAATCCTCGCTCAGCAGAGCACCCTCATGCATGTGCCCTCCACAGGGCATGAGGAAATTCAAGCGAAAAAGACACCACCATGCAATTAAGCATGGCAACACAAAACAAGCCAGATTTTCCCCTTTGTTTTCCATTAAGTTTAGTCAAAACAGTACCTTTCAGGCTTGTCTGTGTGTGATCTTTGCATTGGCCTTCAAACTCTCATTGAAAACAGGCTATTTATTGATTATTTACTATGCAACACACAAGACAATGCCATTAGCAGTTAATTATTACTCAACAACATGGACTCTGCCCTTAAAAACGTGTTTTGTGCCCTTGCCAGTAAACATCCATGCAGAGCCCTACTGACTCATTCTCACAATGGAATGGGAGAAGAAAAGGGGAGCCACCAATAAACCCTATTCTAACCACTCCTCGTAATTTATTTAGTTACAGCTGGAAAATGAAATGCTGCTGCCTGAACCAGCAGAAGGATTGGGCATGAAAAAGAAAAAGGAGGGACAAAAACCACAGTGGGGCCTCCAGATTCACTCATACAATAAATGTTTTACTGACCATCTGCAAAGTGCCAGGTAGTCTATTTCCCCCAAAAGAGCCCCTATGTCAATCTGTAAAATTTACGATTATTTAAATATGTATTATAATAGAATACTGCACTGCGTTTTTTCAAAGCACTTTGATTTCTAGTATGATCTGCCTTCCACAGTCCATGTGGCATTGGGAAGCTCATCTAGCATCTCTTCCCCATATCTGCTTCCCAAGAACTCTCCCTTGAGAGCTGGTGCCCTTTGGCACTCACTCATTCCAGCCTCACCCTGATACTTCACTGCAGTCCGGAGCAGACTGCACATTCCTAAAGATTATGCTTTCTATATGCATTCATCCTTCCCAACATTAGCAAAGCATCTACTACATGCTGCATACCACAACTTCTGAAATCCCCACAACATACGGAGTTCTCTACTGTACTTCTGGCCTCAAAAATGTTAAACACATCAGTCAATAGATTATAGGTTAATACAGGAACAGCTGGGTAGCAACCAAACTAGCAAAGAAATGAAGACAGCATTGGCACTAAATGGTGAGCCCTGATGTCACCATTAGGCATTCCCAATTCCTTTATCATCATCAAGTATGTTGCCTTCCTACCCAGAAGCAGTTGACTGATTGCCATTTTACCACGTTTTCCTCCAAACATGACTGGGGGAAAAGCAAGACCAAGAACTGGTAAGAGAGTGCATAGATACAGAAAACTCAAATCTTAACAAAGCATTGAGGCACTGATAACTGTTCTCTAACCCCTGCATTCACACAACCAACTCTAAAGACCACGTCCTATCAGCTAAGACTTTTTCATCTCATTTACCCCTTTGGTCCAACAGTCTAATTTATTTAATCATTTTGACAGTGGCGTACTTTTTATTTAGAGCCAATTATGTACCTGGTCCCAGACCATGACCTCTAATGGGTAGAGACAATCAGTGATATAAGACTGCTCTCAAGAAGCTGACAATCTGGTTGGAAAAATAAAACTATCACACAAAAACTCAATCCAAGAACAATGAGGACTTATGAGCTATACATGAAACAAGATTTCATGAATGAGATTAATGTGGGCTGAAGTGGTTAGGGTATGCGTCATAGAAGAGAAGGAACACAAGAAGTGGAAAAAAGGATATCAAATGGTAACAGAAAAGATTTTTCAAGACAAGAGGGCAGGCATGAACGAAGTAAAGGAAATGGCAATAGAAATGGTAACTGGGGAAACAGGAAGAGAGTTCAAAGGGGTACCCAGCCTGCATGAAGCAGAGGATGAGCACTGCAGAATAAAGGAACAAACTTAAAAAGGAAAAAGTCAGCTAGAGGATTCTGTTCATGTACTTATTGAATGCACAACACTGAGCCTGTCCTATGTGCCAGGTGCCATGCCAGTGCTGGAGATGCTGGGATGCAAAGGTAAACCTGGCATTACCAGTGTTTTCAAGGGTCTAGGAGTATGGCGTTGTAGAGAGACAGCAAGTACACTGGTGATTAAACGACAGAGTGATAAATGCAATGAGCAAGTGCAAGGGACTTATGGGACAGTAAATATGGGGTACTAACTTCATGCTGAGAAATAGTAATTTGGGATTAACAATTATCAATGTGATTATTCATGAGGACGGCTTCCATTTATTGAATATCTCCTATGTGCTAGGTACTATACTAAGCACTTTATATATTATGTCACTGAATCCTCAGACCTCTCTAATTACTAGCCCTAACCCATTTCACCAGAGAGAAAGTAGATTTTACAAAAATCACAGAACTGCTGAGTGGCTCTGTGAGTCCAGAGAACATCATCTTGAGCTTGTCCTCTACCACAAGGCACAGGCAATCCCAGTCCAGACAAGCCTCCTAGGAGTGACTGCATAGGGTTAGTGCAATACATCCAAGGGAAACACTGCTTCCACGTCCTCCAAATAATGCTGGATATAAAATTCTACCTCCTGCAAGGTCAATTTTTCGGGACTGAATGTGCCAACCCAATTTCAAATGGCTCTCCCAGGATAAAAATGAAGTTCTACTTCCTAGAGGCATTAATATGCCCCTCCTGCCTCCCCTTCTGTGTCTCTCAGCCCCAACCCCTGAGGAAAGCAAGAGCTGTTGGCGAGACACTGTCTCAGACCTAAATACCAGACCAAAGGTAAAGAGAACATTGGCAACCTTGCCAGATCCCCAGGACAGCTTTTATGTGCTCCTTTTGATCATCGGTGAGATCATTTAGGAAAAAAAAAAGACCATTTTCATATCCAAGAGCCCCTCTGGAACAGAGTACAAACCTTGAAAGGTTACAGGAAAGTTTTCCACAGACATGGAACTTCCATCAGGAAAGGAGAAACCACAGTGCCCTTTGAGAAAACATCTCAACACAAAAAAGGGCACAGCCAGCACTGAAGATTACTTAAATATAGGGAATACTTTCCTCAGCCAGAGAGAGGGTCTCCTAAACCAGCGCAAACTCACAACCTACAGAGATGGACCAATCAGGCTCTCTTCAAACTAGACTGGGCAAAGCAGTCTTGCAAACTTTCCTCCACCAAGGCAATAGACTCTCTGCCCTATTAAAGTAGTAATGGCTGCTTTGGTGCCTTATATCATCAGAGAGATGGAGAGAAGAGAGGGGACATGGGGGTTCTTGAGAGATGGTAATTGGGAAATTGGAAAATCATGTTTGAAAACCAGATGGAGATGAAAAGGAATCTGAGATGGGGAACAGGGCAGATATATCTGGGATGTTTATTTAAGGCTATGCATGGGGAGCTCTGCAAGCAGAGTGTGTATATCTGACACTTGTTGAAGTGACAGCCCTGGATCTCTGCAGAGCCTGTGAGACGGGAGGCCTCAGCAGCTGTCACACTCCAGTAAGCTGGCAGCTCTGCCTCAGATCTCCTGGCAAATCCCTGCCAATAGCTCAGATGGAAAGGTAACCACTTAATTAAAAAGAAAGAAAGAAAAGTAAAGACACATTCATCTAGAGATGGAAAAGAAAGCAGCAGAACCTAAGATTGAGAGGAAAGGGTGAGAAAAGAGTGATCCCAGGCTTTGGAAAAGGGGTCAGGAAGAAATAGGAAAGATCTAGCTTGATTTCTGAAAAGGGCCCCTTTTCCCTGGCCCCCTCTAAAGTCAGGAGAGATTCTTTAGGGAATTGTCAGAAGAGAAGGGAACAGACAACCCAACTAAATGCAGAGGGAAACCAAGAGAAGTTAGTCTCTGGGCTGATATTCAGCAAGATAGACAAACATTTAGTAAATGGTCAAGGCAAAAAGGAAGCAAAAATAACCCGTCAGCACAAATTTTTAAGTACTCTCTCCTTATTCAACTCAGACCTGATTGCTTGTCTAGCTCCCTTTCTAACTCTCAGGCCATTCTCACTGTATCTCTTAGAGCCTTTTCAACAGCCTGCATACCCAGCAGCTGTGAATTCCTGGGTCTGTCCCTTTATGCCAGGGGACTGGGACATGTTCCAGTACAAAATGGCCCAGAATCTTATCTCCCTTCACCTCGGCTCACCTCCACTTCAGTCTTGAAGAGCCCTGAAATCTGCCTTAAGATAATTCAGAAGAGACAACCTGTCACTTCTGGGATCTAGAGCTCCTATGATTATCAAACAACCCAGGCTTCCAGCTTTAGCTCCTTTCCAGCCACTTCACACCATCGCTCCTTAAGGCATTTCAGTATTTTTTGCAGCCTGAGAGTCACATTTTCAGTCAAGAAAAACCTGTAACTATTATAACTATCCTACAACATCTTGAGTGTTCTCAAAAGCTCACAGTGAGTTTTCTCATCACAGGAATTTTTCTGCAGAGGCTGTCAGTTCCTGGCACATGGGCACACTCTTGACTCTTACCAGGGGTCAAAATGGCAGGTTAGAGGGTCTGGCTGAAATCAGGAGACTAGACTAGATCCTGTGCTAAGCCTCTCCCATAGACTCTATAAATGAAGCAGGGATATGTCCGCCCTGCAAAAAGGTAGAAATAAGCATGTCAGGTCTCCTGAGCATTAAACTGAAAAACCATACAGGTATCAGATCCACAGAGAAAGCAAAATCACCTGAGGAAAACAGAAAGGTGGCCAGGCTAGTAAACTTGACTGCAAATAGATTAAATCATTTTTTAAAAAATCGATATTTACATATATCTAAATCAGGAAAGGGATGGGCCAGTGGAAGCACAGAAAAGCTGAGACATCCAAGCAAAGAGGCAGTGCCCACAGAGGCATGGGCCAGGGAAAAGTGGCCTTGCCCAAAACCACATGGCAGGGGACAGCCTTTCTATGGAGGTAAAGCCAGTCTTCAGGTGTCTTTCTTCCTCTGGTTCCTCTAACACAAGTGCCACTTGTACCCCTTGTTCTGAACCTACTGTCCTCAGTGACCAGGTCTGCTACACCAGGCCTCGTGCTATGCTCAGAGTGCCTTCCTCCCCACCAGCTACACACCAACGCAAAAACCCAGACAACATGCCTTTTGAACACGCCTGACACCTTTCCCAGTTTAACAAGACAATCTGCAGAGTAACAACTTTCATACTAGGGTCTGAAAACCTACTAGGTGAAAAAACCCTGGAAAAAGGCAGTCAGGCTGATGGCTCAGACCAGCAGTTGTCAAGCTTGAACACACATCAGAATCACATGGAGGGCTTGTCAAACACACATTGCTGGGCTCCAGCCCCAAAGTTTCATATTCCATAGGTCTTGGGAGGGGCCTGCATTTCTAACTCTGCATTTCTAACAAGTTCCCAGGTGAGCCTGACATTACTGGTCTGGGGATCACATTTTCAGAATCACTGGCCTGAACTATTCCAATAAACCAGGACACAGAGGTGGAAGCCCAAAAACACTGTCATTAAAAACCCCAGACAATTCTCTTAACTTCCAGGGGACAATCACTCCCTATCTGAGTAGCAGTGAAATAAAACCCACTAGTTCAGCACCAACCACATGCCAGGATCTAGACAACCACTCCAGCCTTCATTATCTAATTCTACCTGAGTAGGGTAATACCTAGGCTAAATGAATGGTATGACTTCAATAATATTACTACCATAATTAAAATTAATGGGCCAACTTTTTTTTAAGAAAGATCAAGAATGAGTGACAAATACAAAGAGGTCAATTACAGGATAAATCTGAGTTGGACTCTCTCTTGCCCCCAGGTCTCATCAATGGGGGAGGAAAAAGGAAGATAAGGTAACCAGTTACCTAGGAGAAAGTGGCAAGAATTTCTGGAATCCCTTATCTTCCTCTCCCAGCCCAAACACAGATCCCTCAAGTAATTCAGTAAATCAAAGAAGACATGCTAAGGAGTTCTGGGAGAACACAGGATTCTTTTCCCACTATACCTCCATGTGGGCAAAATCTGGTAATCTCAGATCTATGGGTTGTGAAGATGAAACAGAAAGAAACAAGCTGTGCAGTTGCCCTCACAAGCCTCTGCACTATGGTGCACTACACAGAAAACACTTCCAAGCAGGGAAGATTCCCCCAGGAAGGAACGGTCAGAAGCAAGCTAGGGAGAAACCCTATCCAGGAAGGAAGCAAGTAAGGCCAGGGCAGAAAGATCCTGAGAAGCGTCTGTCTCTTAGAAAACACAGGAATATTTTCCAATCTGATGTTGCTGTGTGGATACTGTCTGTGGTTTGGGGCACACTGAGAAAAATCAAAGTGAGGCCAACAGAAGGGCTGCTTTACATAAGGCTGATTTGAGCAGGCAAGTCCAGCCATGCGGTATTAGACTGTGGTGGACGGGGGAACAACTCTGTCAGGTTCTGCTTACAGGCTCCCACACACAGGGCCCCTCCCTATTCAGGACTCCGGAAAAGTAGCATGATAGGGAGACATGGCTTCTGGAAACAGACACTGCCCTCAAACACCCTGATGATGGTTACCCTAGAATCTCATCCTTGTTTCACTCCCCTCCTTAGACCATCAGAATGTGGCCAGTCCCTGAGGTTCTCAGACATTAAGAGTCAGAAAGGTAAACACTGTATGTTCTCACTCACATATGGAAGCTAAAATAAGTTGATCCCATAGCAGTAAGAAGCAGAACAGAGGATTCTAGAGGCGGGGAAGGGTAAGGGGAATAGGGAAATAGGGAGAGATTTGGTAAAGGATATAAAATTATGCTAGATAAGAGGACTAAGTTCCAGTCTTCTATACCACTGCTGGATAACTATAGTTAACAATAACATATAGAGTTTCAAATAGCTAGAAGCAAGATATTGAATGTTCCCAACACAAAGAAATGGTAACTGTTTGAAATCATGAATATGCTAATTATCCTGATCTGATTATTAATACATTCTGTGTATTGAGATATCATTATATACCCCATGAATATGCACAATTATTCTTTATCAATTAAAAATAAATAAAATCAGATTGTTTAAAAAAATGTGCTCAGAGAAGAAAGAAACCTTGAAGTTGAAGAGCCCACTCAAGCAGGGAAGGACAGCTGATAAAACTAGAGATGTTTAACCTAAAGAGATGCTAAGTATCTGAAGGGCTATCTGGGGGGAAAGAGATGAAGTACATTCTATGTGAAAATGGACAGAGAGGAGCGGGGAAGGTAAGACGGAGGCTGTTAAAGTTACATTGTTTTTGTAATATCCACTACAAAAAGTTAAGCTCCACAAAATCTCACTTGGCATCAATTCACAGGCCTGGATTACAAAAGGGTGAGAAACTCACTAGCCATACCCTAGAAGGTCTCCATGATCTGGTCCTGGCCCCTCTTCAACTTTACAGGAGGTTGCTCTCACTCACTTCACTCAACACAAACCATCCCTCTGCTGCTGGGAAGGGCCCAGCTCCCTGCTGCCTCCCAATCTTGTACCTGCTGATCCCTCACCATGAACACATCTTGGCAAGGCTAGCTCATTGGCAACATTCAGGTTTTAACTCAAATTACCTCTCCTCAGAGAGGCTTTCACAGACACTTCCAAAGCAGCCCCACCTGGCCTTCCCCAGAATCACTGTCCATCACATCACTCTCTTTATTTAGATAACTATTATTTTCTCTTTATTTTCTTCACAGAACTGACCACTCTCTGATGTTACCCTGTCTACTGTGTGTTTGTATTATAATCAGCCTTTCCCACTTGAACATAAGTTCCATGAGAAGAGAGACCACACCTATTTACCTATTTCCCAGTGCCTAGAACATTCTGTCAGATACTGACACTCAAATATTTGTCTACTAAATGAATATTTGTTGAAACAGCAGCATAGTCCAGTTCTTTGTGAATGAGAAATCAGGTTCTATATGCAAAGGTGTTTTCTTTTCCATCCGAATTATGGAAACTAGTTTGCTTAAGGTAAGAATTAAAGGACTACTAACAAAAAAATACCAGTTTTTTTCTGCAATAAATAATTAGAACTAAATGACCACCTTAAACTTTTCCCAAGTTTCAGATAGATTAAGTCTGCCTAGACAGGAACACATTTTGTTTTTTTTATAACGGCATTTCAAGTGACAATTTCTGGGTAGTTGTTAATGACTGAAATGTTCAACATATTAAAAACCATTCTTAGACCTTCTATTGTAAGGTAAAATGACATGATACAACTGTCATAACACAGATACTATGATGCAAATTCAACTTTATATACATGGAAAAACACTAAAATAATCTTAATATCAACCAACTGTTCAACATTTGAAAAATAAAAATAGGAACATTTATTTATTTATTTATTTTGAGACAGAGTCTCACTCTGTCACCAGGCTGGAGGGCAGTGGCGTGATCTCAGCTCACTATAACCTCTACCTCCTGGGCAATTCTCCTGTCTCAGCCTCCCAAATAGGTCGGGATTACAGGTATGTGTCACCATGCCCAGCTAATTTTTGTATTTTTAGTAGAGACGGGGTTTGACCATGTTGGCCAGGATGGTCTCGAACTCTTGACCTCATGATCCACCTGCCTCAGCCTCCCAGTGTGCTGGGATTATACAGGCATGAGCCACCACGCCTGGCCAAAATAGGAACATTTATTACACTGTTATCATTCAACAAAACTCACTGTACATCAAAGAAGGCACATAATACCACTACACATGCAGCCCACATTCAAACCACCTTTGTCACTTTTCCCAAAGATTTGATAGAAGCCAGCCAGACTGCCCTTTTGTGCTGGCGTTGAAAAAATTTAGGCACTTTCAATGTTTGCTGGAGTCTAGTTGTAGGCTGTGTGGCATATATCAGAGCCCACAAACGTAAGTGCTGCCCCTACACTCTAAAAAAAATCCCATTTCAATAAAGCTAGTGATCCAGGTCTTATAAGATATTAACAACAGAGCATTAATCAAGCATTATGGAAATGGCCTATAAAAAGACAATGTGTGAGCCCAATTCCAGCAACAGAACTGTAGAGAAGAATTATCTCATTAAGCAGAAGTTTGTGGAACAGAATACTGAGCAGCTTTCCAGTAGGCCACAGGTAATTTACAAAATGATTGCAAAGGGCACCATTTGCTTATGCAAAATAGCATCTTTCATCTAAAAACTCCAGCATGCCATTTGACCAGAGGCTGTTTTTGTTGAAGTCTTAAACATGAGAATTGGTCCCAGTTTTCAAGAGTCCAGCCACTTTCTCTACCAGGCAGATGGGAAAACAGTCAATGGGTAATTAAACTGGTTTTGGCTTTGGGCTGCTGCTAGGAAGGGGCTTCTTCACAGCAAGAGGGCAAGCCAGAGATAATGACAAGAATATGTAGAATATGTTATACCACCACATTTTACTTGGGCCTCAGAATGCCTCAAAATGCTCTCTTATTTCTGATTTATTTATTTATTTATTTTTGAGACAGACTCTTGCTCTGTTGCCAGGCGCCAGGCTGGAGTGCGGTGGCGCAATCTCGTCTCACTGCAACCTCTGCCTCCCGGGTTCAAGCAATTCTCCTGCCTCAGCCTCCCGAGTAGCTGGGACTACAGGGGCGTGGCACCATGCCCAGCTAATTTTTGTATTTTTTAGTAGAGAGGGGGTTTCACCATGTTGGCCAGGATGGTTTTGATCTCTTGACCTCGTGATCCGCCCGCCTCAGCCTCCCAAAGTGCTGGGATTACAGGCGTGAGCCACTGCACCCGGCCCTTATTTCTGATTTATACATGGCCTCATGAATGTAGCAGAAAGAATCAGGAAACAGCCTGGCATCTGTCCAGCACATCACATGGCATCTTAGACACTAGGAAACTTTCGATCAGGGTAGCAGGCAAATGGTCACGGCTCCGAACATGGCTGCAAGTGCAAGGCCTCTCTGATTCAGATTCCAGCTCAAGAATTTGCTTAAGCCCCTCATCATCAGTGACATATTTCCATGAACTATCTCAAACATCCTCTACTCAGCCAGTTTCACAGGTCTATAACACCTCCACACATTGGAGAGGATGGTAGAAAGCCCAACACACTCTCATACTCAGACGGTATGATATTGCCGGGGCAGGAGGAGTCAATTTGATAATATAAGTATCAAAAGCATTAAAATTCTCCATCCCCTTGGGTGCAACTTTTCCATTTAGAAATTTATTCTTAAGGAATAATTCTGAATGTATTTAGCAATATAACTACAAGGATGTTGACAGCTGTGAGAAACTAGAAACAAGCTAAATGTCAAAAAATAGGACCTGGTTAAATAAATATACCCATTAACAGAATGTAACTATACTCAGCCATTAAAAACAATGTTATAAAAGATTATGTAAAGATATGAAGTAATCATATACACTATTAAGTGAATAAAGAAGATCACAAAACTTTATGCATGGTGGTTGGGTGTAGTGGCTCACATCTGTAACCCTAGCACTTTGGGAGGCCTAGGCTGGTGGATCACTTGAGCTCAGGAGTTCAGAACCAGCCTGAGCAACATGACAAAACCCCATCCCTACAAAAAAATACAAACTATTAGCAGGGCATGATGCTGCAGGCCTGTCATCCCAGCTACCTGGGGGGCTGAGGCGGGAGGATCACTTGAACCCAGGAGGTCAAGTCTGCAGTAAGCTGAGATCAGGCCACTCCACTCCAGCCTGGGTGACAAAGTGAGACCTGTCTAAAAAAAAAAACCTTTATGCATAACATTTCATTTTTGTTAAAAATACTCCATTTTTGCAAAAATTGCAATCTGAAAATCTGAAACGGTGTCAGTCTGTTCAGGTTGCTATAACAAAAATGTCATAAACCAGTGGCTTAAACAACAAATAGTAACTTCTCAAGTTCTGGAGGCTAGAACATCCAAAATCAAGGTGCCGACAGATCCAGTGTCTGGTGAGGGCCTGCTTCCTGGTTTGCAAAAAGCAGTCTTCTTACTGTGTCCTAACACAGCCAAGACAGTAAACTTGACTTTCTTTCACTTCTTCCTAAGGACACTAATCCCACCATGAGGGTCCCACCCTCAGGACCTAATCCAAACCTAATTACCACCTCCTGATATCATCCCATTGGGAGTTAGGGTTTCAACGTATGAATTTGGGGGAGACACACTCAGTCTACCTCAAGAAGATGTGTACCAAAATACTTTATAGTGGCTACTTCTGGCCAGTGGGATTACTGGAGAGATCTAGTTTGTTTTTTGTTTTGTTTGTTGTTTTCCTTCATCTTTTCAAAACATTTTATACAATATATATGAGTCAGGCTTTACATCAAAAAAAAAAAAAAAAAAGAAAAAAAGGCAGAAATTACTGTTTAACAATAATTCAATGGCCTGTAGAAACATCTCACAGGTTTAAACACCTATCTGTGGGATGATCACAACATCCAGAACCACATGCAATGACATTAGGATTTCTGCCCAGTGACATGCATTATAACATGGTGCCAACCAGAATGTTGCTTCACTGAGTGTTTCTTAAAGTCTTAAATAAATGGTGCTGGATATAGACCCATCACACCAGGAATATCCCATCTTGATGCCATAATTACAAATGTTATTTTAACATTTACAAAAATATATATATATAAGTAAATAAAAAGCTAAACAAAGCATCTATGAAAGGAGGAGGAGAAGGCTTTTCTGACCTCCAGGCAGCATCTTATCATCAGGCTTAGGCTCTTCTAGGACCTGCTCCTAAGGCTTGAGAATAATCTCAGAACCTCAGTACCTCCTTGTCCAACAAGGATTCAGAATTAAAATCCGATTCCAGAGGAGGGAGGGGGCACACATGCTTTCTTTCTGGAATTTGCATGCATAAGGTTTTGTTTTTCCTCCACCACAAATCCCATGACACTCCTCATTATTATATTTGGCTTTAATATTTTATGTACATACGTAAAAATGCTACTTTAGAAACTGCATTACTATCTTATAAGTGATTCTAGCAACCTTGGACAGTAGGTGAGAATGCTCATCCCTACTGAAAGTCAGCGGTAGGAGCCTATGCAATCTGTCCCAATGCACATAGCAAGTTAACATGAGAGCCTAGCTTTGAGGACACAGCTGCTGACTCAGCAGCCTCCTCACATTCCAGACCTTTGCATAACCATCTGTTCAGATAACCCTCATCAAGACTAGAGTTCTTCAAGGCACCAGATTATTGACCAAAAGGCAAATGTAATCTGTATGGCCACTGTTTCTAGGAAGTAGGGTGAAATTATGTTACTACGGAATGAACATGGGCTGACAACTAGTGTCACCAAATACAGACAGTCAGTATTACAAGCACCATCCTCCCCAAAGATATCCACATACTAATCCCTGGAACAGTGGATGTGTTACTTTACGTGGCAAAAGGTACTTGGCAGGTGTGATTAAATTAAGGGCCTGAAGATGAAGAGATTATCCTGGATTAGCCACTGGTACAATGTAATCATAAGAGTCCTCAAAAGTAGAAGAGGGAGGTAGAAGAGATATATCTATGGAAGAATGGTCAGCGAGATGCAAGAATGTTGGCTTTGAAGATACAGATGGGGCCATGAGCTGGGGAATACCAGCAGCCTCTTGAAGCTAGAAAAGGCAAGGAAAAGGATTATCCTCCTGGAGCTCCAGAAAGAAACAGCTGTGCCAGCATCTTGATTTTAGCCCAATGAGACCCATGGTGAACTTCTAATGTACACACTGTAAGATAAATGTGTTGTTTAAGTCACTAAGTTTGTGGTAATTTGTTACAGCAACAATAGAAAATAATAAAGAGACTATATTGATTTTTTAACAGTTGAAATCATGGTCCTCACTGCAACATAATAAAGAGAACTTCGGTTTTAATTTAATCTAACTTTCTCACTTCAGTCAGTCTCAGGGGAACTACCGGAAAACAGGGCTGCCAGGTTCTCTACAGGCATCCTGTGGAGACCTTTCCCATTGTGTGGGACACGGTATTGGTGGAGGAGAAAGGACGTTGGTTAGAACATCCCATGATGTGGTGGAAAGAGTAAGGTGCTGGAGTCAGGCAAAGTGCAGTTTAAATCCCAGCTCTCCCACACGCCAGATGCAATAATCCATCAAAGTCACAGTTTTCTCAGCAGTAACAATGTAAAAATACAGGCACATCTTGTTTTAGTGCTCTTCACTTTATTGTGCATTACAGAAAATGTGGGTTGTTTTTTTTTTTTTTTTTTTTTTACAAATTAAAGGTCGGTGGCAACCCTGTGTCAAGCATGCTCAGCATCATTTTTCTAACAGCATGTGCTCACCGCATATCTGTCACATTGTTAATTCACACAATATTTCAAACTTTTTAATAATCATATCTGTTTTGATTTGTGATTAGTGATCATTAATGTTACTACTGTAATTTTTGAAGGGCACCACAAACTGTGCCCATAAAGGACAGCAAACTTAATCCATAAATGTTGTATGTGTTCTGCCCATATAAGACAGCAAACTTAATGTATGTGTTCTGACTGTTCCCCTGTCTCTCTCCCTCTCCTCAGGCCTCCGTATTCCCTGAGACACGATAATATTGAAATTAGGCCAATTAATAACCATACAGTGGCCCATAAGTGAAGTGGTCAAGTGAAAGGGAGAATCATACTTCTCTCACTTTAAATCAAAAGCTAGAAATGATTAAGCTGGGTAAGGAAGGAATGTTCAAAGCTGAGACAGGCTGAAAGCTAGGCCTCTTGTGCCAAACAGCCAAGATGTGGTGCAAAGAAAAAGTTCTTGAAGGAAATTGAAAGTGCTACTTTAGTGAATACACACATAATAAGAAAGCAAAACAGCCTTATGGCTGATATGGGAAAAAGTTTGGGCAGTCTAGATATAAAAATCAAACCAGCCACAACATTCTCCTAAGCCAAAGCCTAATCCAGAGCAAGACTCTAACTCTCTTCAATTCTTTAAAGGCTAAGAGAGGGAATGAAGCTGCAGAAGAAAAGTTTGAAGTTAGCAGAGGTTGGTTCGTGAGGTTTAAGGAAAGAAGCTGTCTCTGTGTAACATAAAAATGGAAGGTGAAGCAGCAAGTGCTGATTCAGAAGTTGCAGCAAGTTATCCAGGACATCTAGCTAAGATCATTGGCAAAGGTGGCTACACTAAACAACAGATTTTCAATGCAGATGAAAGAGTCATCTACTGGCAGAAGAGGCCATCTAGGACTTTCATAGATAGAGAAGAGAAGTCAATATCTGGCTTCAAGGCTTCAATGGACAGCTAGTGATACAGCTGGTGACTTTAAGTTAAAGCCAGTGTTCATTTACTATTTTGAAAATCCTGGGACCCTTAATAATTATGCTAAATCAACTCTGCATGTCCTCTACAAATGAAACAACAAAGATGGCATGATGGCACATCTATTCACAGCATGGTTTACTGAATATTTTAAGCCCCCTGTTGAAACCTACTTCTCAGAAATACATTTCTTTCAAAATATTCCTGTCATTGGCAATGCACCTGGTCACCCAAGATCTCTGATGGAGATATTCAAGAAGATGAATGTTGTTTTAATGCCTGTTAACACACCATCCATTCTGCTGCCCATAGATCAAGTGGTCATTTTAACTTTCAAGTCTTATTATTTAAGAAACACATTTTGTAAGGCTATACCTGCCATAGATAGTGATGCCTCTGAAGGACCCAAATAAAGTACATCAAAAACGTTCTGGAAAAGAACCAGATGCCATTAAGAACATTCAAGATTCATGGAAGGAAGGCAAAACATCAACATCAACAGGAGCTTAGAAGAAGTGGATTCCAATCCTCCTGGACGACTTTGAGGGGTTCAGACTCCAGTGGAGGAAGTAACTGCACATGTGGTAGAAACAGCAAGAGAACTACAATGAGAAGAGGAACTGAAGATGTGACTGAATGGCTACAATTTCATAATAAAATGCTAATGAATCAGGAGT
The DNA here is from genome assembly GCF_009761245.1 of Sapajus apella. NCBI lineage: Eukaryota > Metazoa > Chordata > Mammalia > Primates > Cebidae > Sapajus > Sapajus apella. The sequence continues at coordinate 26,411,251 of NW_022436965.1, forward strand.
TGCTTCTTATGAATGAGCAAAGAAATTGGTTTCTTGAGATGGAATATACTCCCTGTAGACATGCTATGAACATTACTGAAATGACAGCAAAGATTTAGATAAACTTAGTTGATAAGGCAGTACAGCAGAGTTTGAGAGGACTGATAGTAATTTTGAAAGAAGTTCTACTGTGGGTAAAATGCTATCAAATAGTATCACATGCTACAGAGAAATATTTGGTAAAAGGAAGACTCAGTCCTTGCAGCAAACTTCATTATTATCTTAAGAAATGGACACAGCCACCTCAGTCTTCAGCATCCAGCAATCTGGTCAGTCAGTAGCCATCAACATCAAATGTGCATTGTTTTTATACACACTTGGAACCAAAATATTTGTGTGACTCACTTTATTGAGATACTTGCTTTATTGCAGTGGCCTGGAACCGAACCCACAGTATCTACAAGGTATGCCTGTACCAACTTCACAGTATTGTGACCAATTGTAAGGTTAAATAACATATGAATGAAAGTATCCTGCACAGTGACTGTCAGGAAGCAGACACTGTAAATGATGACTGCCATAACCATTGCTGTAATAATCTATCTCTTTCTGGGCCCCTGAGTAACAAGCCATGTGACTTTGTGTTCAAATCTCTCCAGACCCTGACTTCCTCCTCTAGTACATGAAGAAGGCAAATGGCTCTCTGACCATCTCACTGTACAGCTCTGAGGATTAAAATAACAATGGAAATGGAAGCATTGTGAAAAACACAAGCCCAACACAAATGTAAAGTGGGCCTTTTTTAGATTCTATACAGGAATTCTCCAGAGTCCTTCATAAGAGCTGGCTTTCTCAGGTCATCCGCAGAAAAGATGCTGCATACACTTGAATTCAACTCAGACTATGCTCGGTGGTCCACCATGTGTCCTGTCTGACACAAGGAGAATACTGAACAAAAATCTTTGAGTATCTAAGATACTGATGGCTTGTGAATCCATGAAGGAAATAAATAGGATATTTTGGGCTCAATCCTACAAAGGAAGTACCCAAACCCATCCCCTGATTCCTGGCCATCAGGAAGCATCCACTCCAGTGAGCATTTCATATCAACATTACCCTCTAATTCAAAAGACCCTGGATAACTGTTATCCAGGGACAGCTGGTACTAGAAAAGCCCTTAAAAATAAAAACCAGAACTTCATAATAAGAGGGAAAAAATAAGAGCTGACAGACTTAATCTTTCAAAATGAAGTAAAAATTAGGCAAATAAGCTTATCTAAAATGTAAGACCTTATTTAAAATGTGAAATATTTAGATTATATTGAATTTTGCATTAATTCTTAGGCTAGACTGAGTTACTGCTGATTTATTGTTGTAATTTTTCCAACATCACTACATAATAACATGACATACTTTACTACATCTCTGACTTTCATGACACTACTATACAGAGGATAATCTTTATAAAAATTATTTAAAAGCTTTCATTTTCTCAAAGGTGTGTCTTAATATTCAACCATATTCAAATCCTTCTCCTTTGAAGTCAGTTTCTTGTCAGCATACTGGCTGTTTTTCTCGCCAATTATGAGTGGGTCTAACCCTGCCCGTCCTCTTTTGTCTGTTCAGTAGTTTCAGCAGTTCTCCAGCAATCCTTTTATTGACTACCTATAATCCTACATCTTTTGCAAGATTTGCAATTTCACTTTGAAATACATTTGCATGGAAATTGTACCGTGCTGCCAGATCTGAAAGGAGAATGCTGGCTGACAGACCTTGAGGATAGCCAAGAATAGATGCTGGTTTCAAGGGGAGGATGACTGAACAGGGACTGTTTTGGTTTTCTACTGCTGCATAATAATGGCCACAAACTTCAAGGCTTAAAGCAACACACATTTAGTATCTCCCAATTTTCCTGGGTCAGAAGTCCAAGCACAGCTTACATGGGTCCTCTGCTGAGGGTCTTGCAAAGTTGCAATCATGGTGTCAACCAGGCTATGCTCCTTTCTGAAGCTCGGGGGTTCTCTCCCAAGCTCATGTGGTTGTTGGCAGAACTGAGTTCCCGGCTATAGGACTGAGGCCCCATTTCCTTGCTGGCTATCAGTTGAGAACCATCCTCTGCTCCTAGAGGCCCCTATAGTCCCTTTCCACATGTGCCCCTCACATGCAGAAAGTCCCGCTCCAGGCTGCTAAAATGGAGTCTTAAATAATGTTAACATGCAAGTGGGCTACACAAAGGTCTGGCACATTGGAGGTCACCTTTGGGTGCATTTGCCACAGGAATTGTTTTTATAAGTGATGGGGTCATTGGTGAGTATTTGGATGTTATGATCACTGTTGCTTTCCTAGATAACCCATCATTCAGAAGTCCAGATAATGAATGCCTGCATAATGCTGGTCCTCACCTCTCAGATCCATCCCTCCATTTGCACTGTCATGGCTCTAGTTTGGGCCTCTACATTCTTGCCAGCAGCCAGCACTAATAAATGGCGTCCAGTCTTGCTCTCCTCCCAATCCATCCTCTGCATCACCTCTAGAGAGAGCTTAGTAATCTGCAAACCTCACCATATTTTTTCTCTGCTAAAAACCTACCAATAGGTCACTATTACCAGCAGGATAAGGTCAAAGCTTTCTAGTAGGCAAGTCAGTGCCTTTATGATCTTATTGCCTGAGATATCCAGTGCCAAGTCCATCTCTCTCCAGCCCTCCCTGTGCTCTCTCACCTTCAGGTCCAGGATTCCCCTCCCCACTCATCCACCCTTCTGATCTAAGTGCAAGGATCACAGCTTCTGTGAAGCCTACTTGGACGTTCCCAAGAAGCTTCACATGTTCATTCTTTACATTTTCACTGAATATTTTTGCATAATCACTGCAGCAATTCCCTCAAATGCTAGTTTCCAGGTCCATCTTCCCAACAGACTGGGAGCACCTGCAGGCAAGAACTAGTTTTTTCCTTCCTCTAGTTTTTTCCTTGAGCAGTACCAGAGAACAGACTATGGCAATGGCTGTAGAATTACTGTATATCTACCACAGCATGACAAATAAGAATACAGATTATAAAACCCCACAGCCTGCATTTGAAAGCCAGCTATCTTCCTTCCTAGCTGTGAGACTCAGGGCAGGTTGCTCAACTTCTCTGTGCCTTGGTTTTATCACCTCTAAAAGAAGAATAGTTTTCACATCTATTTCATAAGATTGTTATGAGGAGTAAACAAGCTAATATTTGTTAAGTACCTAGAAAAGGGTGTAACCTATGGTTAAGATTATATAAATATTTGTTACATAAAATAAATACCCAGTAACTATGAGATACACAATGGTGGGAAATTCATGCAAAGAAAGGAGAGATGCCACACAGGTCAGGGAGACGAGCTAAAGGCAAAACTTACCGAAAATTTTCTGCCAAAAAAAACCCAGTATATTTAACAAAATCACTCCCCTCAAAAAACCCCACAAACAAATAGGTAAAGCAAGAATGATAAAATCCTGGTAATTCCAGGACCTGAGTGATAGGTATAAGACTGACTAAACTAGTCTCTTTGGTGTATGTCTGACAATGTTCAGAATGAAAACGGTTTAAACCTAAATAGGCCAACATAGGCTGAGCATCCAGGAAGTATAAAAGCACCTAAGCAAGGCTACAACTTTCACACAGAGAAAGGAGCCCTTTCCTTCTGCTGTTCATAAACTGATGAGCATCCCCGGTGAGCTGAAGGAGGTGCTCCTGGATGAGCCCTTTCCAGCTGGATGGATGCCATCTTCTGTTACATGCTGGTCTCCAGAGATGGCGTGATACAGTGGGAAAAGGTCTGGCATCAGGAGGGGTGAATTAAGTGCCAGCTCTGTCGCTTACTAGCTACCTAGCCCTCCTAAGCCTGAGTTTCCTCACCTATAAAGTGGAAAACCCTACTTCATAGGGTTGCTAAAAGGATTAAATGATAATATATTGGCAACAAGTGCCATGTTTGGTGTATGGCACATACTCAGTAAACATATTTTTTTAAAAAATTATACAAAACTAAACATACTCTTAGGAAGCATATCATTCAGCAATCACACTCTTTCACCTTCACTCAAATGGAATGAAAACTTATGTCCACACAAAAACCTGCTTACAGATGTTCTGGGCAGCTTATTCATAATTCCAACCCTTGGAAGCAGCCAAGATGTCCTTCAGTAGGTGAATGGATAAATCAACTGTGATGCATCCAGACAATGGCATACTAACCAGCACTAAAAAAAAAAAAGAAAAATGAGCTATCAAGCCATAATAAGACATGGAGGAATCTTAAATGCATACTACTAAGTAAAAGAAGCCAATCTGAAAAGCCAATCATACCTACTGTATGATTCCAACTAGATGACATTCTGAAAAAGGCAAAATTATAGACAGTAAAAAGATCAGTGGGTGGTAGAGGTTGGGAGGAGGAAGGCATGAATAAGCAGGGGACAGAGGACTTTTATAGCAGTGAAACTATTCTGTATGAAACTATAATGGTGGATATATGTCATTACACATTTGTCCAAACCCACAGAATGTACAACACCAAGAGTGAACCCTCATGTCAAATGAGTAATAACGATGTGTCAATTCAGGTTCATCAGTTGTAACCAATGTGCCACTCTGGTGTGGAATGTTTAATGTGGGGGGCATTGTGCATGTACAGGGGCAGGAATATATGGGATCTCCGTGTTTCCACTCAATTTTGCTAAAACTACTCTTAAAAATAATGTTTACTACTTTTTTAAAAAGTAGAAAAATCACATCATTTAGTTAAAAATGTTTAAATAAATTAATATAAACTTCAAAATAAGTAAGTAAAATAAAAAGAGTAGGCAAACTCAGTATAAAACTATAGGTCAGAGAGCTGCCCTGCAAACTGAGGTGTGGGAAAACCAGGAGACTGAACTACACAGGCCCCAGACCCATGGCTGGTTCCCTTCATGCCAGTGGTTCAAATATCAGACTCCACAGCTGACCTACATGGCAAAACAGACACCACCACATCTCGCCCCAGAGATCTGAAAGGACCATGTGTGGGTCGGCATCTCTCCTGAGTCACACAGGACGAATCACTCTCTGTAACAAACACCCTGGTTTACTGGCCTTTTCCGCCACACTAAAGTCACATGAAAACTGCTTTCAGGAATCAAGGTTAAGTTCCTAATTAACGCAATGGTATAATCCTTGGGGCTCAGCTCAGCCCTGACTCCAGGGCTATTCCGAATCCCATAATCTACACTACTCCCCCATATCACCTCCTGGATTAAAATTTTTAAAGTTCTCAGCAAGAAGGGTGGTCAATGCTTACCACTTTCAGGCAGAGAAGAAAACAGGCCAGTATACTGGCACCTCAGCAGCAGAACTACCAATTTTTAGAGTGTGCTAACATTGCCCACGTAGAATTATGGGGAGGTAGATGCTGAAAGGCAGACAGTCAAATGTGGCAGAGTCCCCTAGGCATTTATCCAATTAATTTGAAAGCTTATGTGCACATAAAAGTCTGCATATGAATCTCTATGGCAGCTTTATTCATAATCATCAGAATCTGGAAATAATCAAGATGTCTGTGAATAGGTAAATGAATAAACTTTGGTACATCCATATTATAGAATATTGCTCAGCAATAAAAAATGAGCTATTATGCCACAAAAAGACATGAATGAATCTTAAGTACATATTGCTAAGTGAATGAATCCAGTTCGAAAAGCCTGCATTTTCTGTGATTGTAATTACATGGCATTCTAGAAAAAGCAAAACTATACAGGCAGTAAATAGACTAGTGGTTGCTAGGGGCTTGGGAATAGGATTTGGGAATTAAATAGATGAAGCACAGTGGACTATTTAGGACAGTGAGATTATTCTGTACAATACTATAATGTAAGTATAGGACATTAAGCATTTGTCAAAAACCCATAGAACTTTATAGCACGAGAGTAAACTTAAATGAATGCAATTTAAAAAAAAAAATCACTCAGTGGGAGGGCAAGGGCAATCATTCCCAGGATGTAATGTAAAATGTGACCCCCAAAAATCAAAAACCCAAATGTATTACAAATGTATGAAATAATCTCACTGAAGGAAGAAAGTAAGGTGCTAACAGAGGTAACTTTAGAAATCAGTGGAGTTATGTTTGCCACAATCTAATGGCAAAAATAACTATACATCAGTACTATACGATAGCTGAAAAGTTGTTTCCAATGGGGGTATGGATTAGCGATTCTGATACTACTGTACGCATACACTTTAGCAAATGGGTGGTGGCAGAGGGGTTTCTAACTGCTTCTGGGGGATGTTACAGATAAGCAGGGGAGGAAGCTAGAATGATTTATGTAATATGGATCAGAATTGGAGATATCAGTTCAAACTTATGTTTATCTTAATATAGATAGCTATAGAAATATTCATGGGAATTTGTATATTTAAGAGGTAGCATACACACATATTTCTTTGCTCTATCAGCTGAGAGGGCCCAAATGCAAAAACATTCCAGCAGCAACTAACTGACTGCCTCCACCCCCACACCTCCCATCCTACTGTCTACCACCATGCCTTCAACAAAAGGAGTCAGGGCTCTTTGCAGAAATGCTGGATTCAGGAAATACACCAGATAAGCCTGGAGTACTGTGTTGTGTCAGAAAGTTAAAGCATGCTTAAAACAACCAACAATGATGGGCAAAGGGATACAAGAGCCAAATCAAAAACAATTTGAGCAATGAAATAAGGAAGTACTTATAACACAAGGTATAGCTGGCATGGTGGCTCATGCCTGTAATCCCAGCACTTTGGGAGGCCAAGGCAGGTGGATCACAATGTCAGGAGTTCGAGACCAACCTGGCCAACATGGTGAAACCCTGCCTCTACTAAAAATAAAAAAATTAGCAGGACGTGGTGGTGCATGCCTGTAATCCCAGCTACTCAGGAAGCTGAGGCAGGAGAATCGCTTGAACCTGGGAGGTGGAGGTTGCAGTGAACCGAGATCGTGCCACTGCACTCCAGCCTAGGCAATAGAGTGAGCCTCCATCTCAAAAAAAAAAAAAAAAATAAAAGGCAAAAAATAAATATTCATTACTCTTTTTTTACAAAAAAAAATAAATGATTGAATAAAGCAATAAATGGGAGATGACATACAAATCTATGCAGAAGAATTCCAAATACTTGACGCAGACACTCTGCCCTTAAGGAGGTAGAGTATAACTTTCCACTCTGTAAGTGCAGACCACACATAAGGACTTTTTTCCAAAAAGTACTGCATGGAAAGAAAACAGTAACTTTGCAAATACCATCTCAAGCCAGGTGATCAAAGTTAACATCAACAGTGATAAGTCATATTGATAGTATGTACCCTTGAAATTAGATGATGAGAATGGCATCTTACCATCTGTCTTTCTCCCAAAATCATGAGGAAAACATCAAATTCCAGTTAAAGGAGGTTCTACAAAATAGGCCTGACCAGTAATCCTCAAAATTGTCAAGATCACCAAAAATCTGAAAAACAGTCTCAGCCCAGAGGACACTAAGGAGACATAAGAACTAAATGCTGTCCCAGACAAGATCCTGGAACAAAAAATGAACACTAAGGGAAAACTAAGGAAATATGAAAAAGTATGGATTTTAGTTAAAAAGAATATATCAATATTAGTTCATTAATTCTAACAATTGTACCATACTAACATTAGATGCTGATAATAGGGGAAGTTCGGTATTGGGTATATAAGAACTCTCTGTACTATCTTTGCAATAATTCTGTAAATCTAAAACTGTTTTATAATAGAAAGTGTATTTTACAAAAAGAAAAAAGGGCAGGGGCCAGGCGTCATGGCTCACACCTATATTTCCAGCACTTTGGGAGACTGAGGCAGGCAGATCACTTAAGGTCAGGACCAGCCTGGGCAACCTGGTGAAACTCCATCTCTACCAAAAATATTAGATGGGTGCAAAAGTAATACGTTTTTTGTCATTATTTTCAAAGGCAAAAATGCAGTAACTTTTGCACCAACCTCTACAAAGAAATTAGCTGGGCATGGTAGCACCCACCTATGGTCCTAGCTACTGAGGGGGCTGAGTGGGAGGATCACTTAAGCCTGGGAGGCAGAGGTTCCAACTAGCCAAGACTGTACCACTACACTTCAGCCTGGGTGATAGAGTGAGACCCCATTCCCCTAAAACAGAGAGAGGGGGAGAGAGAGAGAGAGAGAGAGAGAGACTCCTACTGAGCAAGGGTGAACTTATACTTAGTTAAAAATAACACCCAACTGGCAGGCAGAGAAGTTAGTTGCCTGAATAGCAAAATCTCAAGGCTCAGTCTCAAAATCAGCATAGTTATTTAAATGATTCATGATCTTCCATTGGTTAATCTATGCAAAACCTTGAGATGGAAAAAAAAAAAAAAAAAAAAAGCAAAGCAAAAACCTTCCTCATCTGACAGAAGGGAAAGGACATACATATACCAAAGAGTTGGCTGGGTCACAGAAAATAGCGATATATGCCAATAATCTCAAAAGGCCACCTGCTGACATTCCACTTAAACCATCTGCCTCATCAAGATTATTCCTGTAGGCCACTAGTTTGCAATGTTAAGTAATTTAGCAACACAGAGTCATGGCCACCTAGAGGATTTCAATAGCAAAGCCATCATGTGGACTTGGGGCGCACCTACTCACAGGCCCACACTCCCTACTCCAGACCGGGATAGTCATTCTCCTGTGTCAGGGAATGATATGCATATAGAAAAGTCTCTGTGACTGCCATTTCTCAAAATTCAAACAAAGCCAAGGTGCTTATGATATATGTTTCTACTGCTACAGCTACGCTGCCACTCACAAAATGTGAAAATTTAAGATATGTTCTTCTCCAGTATAGGCTCCCCAAGTTTCCTCTTCAGTTGGAGGAAACTGGGTTCATCTGAACTTGGACTTCTGGTTTGCTTTACAAAGAGCTCTCGCTAGTGATGGGTAAAAGATAGTGGGTAGGCTAAGTAAGGCCTGGAGAAGTTTCTCCCACGGAGCATGTCAGCATCTTCCCATGTAATACCATCAAGCATCTCACTGGCTGAAGCCCCTACCTTGGGGCTACTGAATGGATTTCTTGGGAATGACACCTTTCCATTTAAAGGGTTGAAGAGGCTTAAGGAGGAAATATAGGGCCTGAAAAGGGTGGTATGGGAGAACGTCCTCAGCTTTTCTTCATTGCACAGGGAGATTCCACGAAAGGGGAAAGGCTGGCACAACTGGTTGTTCTATGGCCACAAGGAGAAGCATGACAAGAGAGAAGAGAGGCCACTAGATGGAAAGAACTCTCAGGAGAAGAGTGGAGGACCAAATTGGGGAGTTAGGTGAGAGGAGACGAGTTCAGACAGAGAGGTTGGAGAGCCTGATGAAAGACCTCAACAAAGGGTGAGGTCCTAAGAGCTTACTTACAGGATCCTTAGTCCCAGAAGCTTCTGAGTTCAGGGGTGGGGATGGCTGAGACAAAGATTAGAGAATGCAAATTCTGCAGGAGTGAAGACCGGTACAGAAGCGAAGTGCAGGAAGAAGCCGCTGAGACAAGAAGAGATGGCTGAGACCTGGACCAAAGCGGAAGCGGTTGAAAGAGGGAGACACGCGGTCTAGGAGATGCAGGCAGAATACAAGACTATGATGAGCAGCCTCACAACACCAGGGTTACATGACCCTTTCCAATAACAACAGCACGGGGACAGAAAGTCATGTGTCATTCCTTATAAAGCAGAAAGTACAAGGGACCTGAATTCTATCCAGAACTGCTGTCCTGTGGGATCCAGAACAAGCCACAGCATTTCCATGCTTCAGGTTCCTTTCCAGAAAAGGAGCATGACAACCCTGAACTCTGCACCCTCCTGCTCCATCCCTTTTGGTTAATGCCTTGAGTCACACTTGGAGTATTTGCAGTGACAGTGCTGAGTGTGCTGGGATGAGCTCCACCCCTGTAGCTACCGTTTCTTCTCTTCCTTGGTTTCTTAGCCCTCTTCCTTTCTTTTCTTTTCCTGCCTGCCCATTCTAATTTCCTCCTCTTCTTCCCTCTCCTCATTTTTAAACTAACCTGTTCCTGCTCACCTGTATTTATTGATTTTAATACAACTTTTCTTGATAAACATGTATTAAGCAAGTATCTAATGAAAGAAGCCATGTAGCTTACTGGTTGAGGACCTGGATTCAGAAGACAGAAGGCCCAGGTGAACCCCCCGCTCTGCTGCTTCCTACCTGGGTAGTCTTAGGCAAGTTACTCAGCCTAGATCCCAGTTATCTCATCTGTAAAATGGGGCTAATAACAGCACCTCCCTCCAAGGGCTTTTGTGAGGATCAGCCAAGATGATTACATGTGTAGTGCTTAGAATAGAACTGGCATGGAGTGAGCACTCAGGAATGTCAATTATTACTACCCTAGGCACTGAGCTCTATGCCTTCAGGGGACACAGGTGACCAACACAGGGTCACCGACCCTTAGGTAGTAACTCTGTTGAATAAGAATAAACAGCAATCATAAAAACAATTATAACACAAAATGAGGTAAAGTACTTGAAGAGAAATGCAGAGAGGGTGTCTGACTTCAAAGAGGCACACTATGGGTGAGAGGAATCAGGAAAGATTTCGTAGCAAAGGTTTTCATTTGAAATGGGCTTTGAAGAACAGAGACCAGAGAGGCAGGAAAGAGAGGGAGGAAATTCCAGGGAAAGCGAAAAACATAAAGGTAGAATGGCCAAGTGAATGGGAAGACTTTTAAGAAATTCAGTGGGGCCAGAGAACTGGGTTTCTGTATGGCAATGATAGAAAATGAGTTAGACAGTCACAGTGAAGCGAGACTGGGAGGCCCTTACCCGCCTGCTGTGGACTCCATATTTCATTCACAGGCAATGGGAAGCCACCGAAAGTTTTTAAGTAGAGACATGATGGACCTCACACTTTAGGAGCTGGCATGCTGGGTAGACAAGAGTAGCCCTCCAGCTCTACCAATGCACAATCTCCTCTGTGAGGACAGACGGACTCATGCCACACACATACAGTAGTCCTGTATGCACACTGAGGAGAAACTCCTCTCCAGAGATAAGGGCACTGGATTCTTAAAGGAGCTGTCTAAGTGCCCAGCCATACAATTAAATGCAGGGGTGTGGGAGAATGGATTTCTTAAGTGCAAATCATAAATCAATATGATCTCTTTCAATAAACAATTCAGCTACTGACTCCTCAACAGTCCCCTAACAGGGTGCAGTTGTTAAATTTAAAGGCAGCCAAACTCTTACTTAAATTAAGTGTCATCCCTACTAAATGAAGACCAGATGTGCAAGCCAAGAAATCTAATCAAGTTGGAAGAAAGGATTTCTGTAAAAGAGAAAACCAGGGGAAGGAATGGGATTGGTCCGAAAACAGCAGGTGCTGAGGAGAAAAGTCAAGCCAGGGCTCCAGATCAAATAGGGCCATTTGGCAAGGAAGGGCAGAGAGCTGCCCCAAAGCTCATGTACTGCTAAAAAAACCTGCTATTCTCAAAGTGCTGATGTTCAGTCAAATGGAAGCGGCATCTGGTACCCTGCTAGGCAGTTAGAATCCCACCAATCTTTCAGAAATCCCCATCAAGGGAGCAAGACATTTTATTTTAACCTCAAAGTCCAATGCTTAGAAGATTGCCCAGCATGGCTCCCCAGGAGGCACAGAATCTTTGGATGTACTTCTCATGCGAGGCAGAACCAACCCAACACAAACCTGGCCTGGTTTAGGCATTCAGGACTGAACCAAGCCAGACTTCACTTCAATCCCTCGCTGCCTCAGCCCCTTAAGCCTCTTGTTCAACAAGGAACAGTGACTTACTACAACATTGAAAGAACTTAATGGAGACTTGAAGCCTGTCTTCTATGTACCATCTTTACCAGGACCTCATATTAGTCTTTCAAAGGAGAAAGAAAGGGAGAAAAGGAAAGGGGAAGGGAAGGAGAAAGAAAGAAAAAGAGCAAGAAAAGGAGAGGAAGACAAGGGGAGAAGGAAAGAGAAACAACCCCCTGCCCACAAGCCTCAGCACAATGACAGCTTGTGCATCAATTGCACATGGATTTCTAGGTCTTTGCCCTTCCAAGTGAGCAGGCAACGTCGGCCAAGGACCCTACTGCCATATTCTCCCTCTGAGCAGCCCGATCGTGTTTATCAGCTGTTTCCGCAACTGTAGTAGCTGATGTCACAAAGCCTGGCTGAGGACCGAAGAGAAACAGGTTGGTTTGGAAGTTCGTATCTGAGCAGACTGGCTCAACCAGAAGTCCAGAAAAGTGTAGATAGGATGGGACCAGCTTCAACACGATGGCACTAACACAGACTACTGAGGTCTCTGCACAGAGAGCCCTGAAGGAGAGATCACAGCTGCACTCTGCAGGTAACACTCCATGATCAATGAGCAGAGAATCCCAAAGGAGGTGATTTAGTAATGATCTCTATCAGCCCTACAGAGGCAGCATCATGGTCAGAAGACTTAGTTTTGGAGCCTGAATCCTGGCCATTCATTGCCTGTGTGACCAGGTTACTGAACCTCCTCTCCATAAAGTAATTATGAGGGTTCAGTGAGTTGCTACAGGCAAAATGCCTAGAACGGCACCTGTTATATAAAAACTAACATCAATATAGACTTGCTATTTTCACCGGTATTTTTTTTGACTAGCCGCTTAAATTCTGACGCGTCTCACGTTGAGTTATTAGTGTCACCTAAAAGAAATAACACCAGTTCCTCACTATTTTTTTCCATGAAATGACTTTTAGGTTCATACCTCGGAAAAACTGGGGAGACAGTAAGTCAAATTCTAAAATATTAGCAAGTAATATACGCCCAGAGCAATTCAAACTGTCTCTTTTCCCGGCTCTCCTGGGTCAGGATAAACAAAGATCCACTTGGGTCCACAAGTCACAAAATGAAGCAGCAGGGGATGGGATGATTGTCAATAGCATACAATGTGAATGACGACTATGTCTTAGAGACTCAGGAGAGACCCCCTGAGACAGCAGGACTGCCCCAAGAGCCTGAGCCTGATGGAGGGAAAGGAAAGGGACAAGTGACCTCCACCGGGAAATGGGTTGCCCAGGCACCTCCCTCAGCCCCACAACAACCCTGGAGCCAGGGCCAGGCGATGATGTTGATCAAGTCCTGACCAAGCAGGGAGTCAAACCAGGGACTCTTGGCCCAGAGCCCAGCTCTGCCTATCGTGGGAGGGGAGGACGCTGCCTTTTCCCGGGCTCAGGCAGCTGCGGAGAGAGGCTGAGTAAAAGGGAAAAGATCACGAATGACTGTTTTCTGTAGGAGAAAGCCTGGGTGTACACTCCACCTATTTAACAAGCCCTCAGGCAATGAGACGATTAACAGCCACAAAGAATGCCAAATCCTCTCAGGATGGTTAGTGGTTAAGGAGACACGTAAATTGCTAATATCACATTAACAAGGGTGATTCCAACTGGTTAGAGAGCAGGGTGAGCTCTTTGTGGAGAAGCAATTTGCGTTCCCACCACCAACCTTCATGCAGTTAAATGACTCTCCAGTGAGGCAGAGACTTAGTGCAGCAGGAGAGAGTAAGGAACAGCAGCTGCCCCATTATTTTTTACATTCATTAAATGTCAAACGGCTGGGTGCTGAACAGAATACCCAGAGGCAGCAGGGCTCTGCTTGGTAGTTTCCAACCTGGACCTGATGGATACACCAGATTCAGCCAAGGGGCACCACCAGGAGAGGAGCTTCCACCCAGCAAGGGTCCCTGACCAAAAGGGTTTGAGCTGCCAATTCTCGCTGCCTTCCGGGCCTAGCCACCATGCAATAGGGATGTAGAGAGAAGGTGCAGGTGTCCACTGGGTATTTACTATGTGCCAGGCACGGTGCTAAGGACCTGACACCCATTATTGCATTTACTTCTAACAGGGTTGACATTGTCCATTTTACAAAAGAATTAGCAGTTGAGTAATTCACCCCTTTGCTGTCAAGATGAATGTCAGAGTCCCTGCCCTCAAAAAGACAAATACACTGTAATGAATGTGGAAACAAAGGTCTCTCTAGAGTATAATGGTAACACAAAAGCAGAGGAAACTACTCTGCAGGCTTCAGAAAAAGCTTCTAGATGGGATGACAGCTCAAACAGGCTCTGGAGGACAATCAGAAGTTGGGCTGAGGTTTGAAGAGACAGACTTCAGCTGCACTGGGAGAGGAGTGCCTCCCAGACAGAAGGAAGGCGGGAATAGAGGTGGCTCCAACAGAACATATGCAGGGCACAAGGCACAGTAGACCTATAATATGCTGCTGTGGCCTCAGGTGCCTGGCAGAACACCACATGCCTTGCTCTGAGCTCAGACTCCAGCCTGGAATCACCACATGGTTTTAAAGCAGGACAATGCCTACAGAATCCCCCTTACACAGATGAGCCAGGCAGCAGTGTCGAGGATGGTGGGAGGGCACAGCCATTGCACAGTGGCAGTCTGGAGGGCACTGCAGCTGTCCGTGAAACACGACAGTCCGGGGCTGCACTGGCAGGAAGGAATAGGGAGAGACATAAGTGAGAAATATTTAGGAGGCAAATCTGTAAGGGTGACCTAAGCCAGGGGTAGTGACAGAGAAGAAAGGTGACCCTGAGGTTTCCAGCATACATTCTTGAGTGGCCAAGATGTCTTTCCTTAGGATAAGGAAACATGAAAAACAAATGCATGTTTGTTTGCTTTTTCAAAGCAAAGAGGAGAGACTGCAGAAATCACTTCAGTTTCTTGACATATTGAATTTAAGGTGCCTTTGGGATATCCAAATGGGGGTGTCACACAGAATATACAAGTTTCAACCTCCAAAAAGAGGTTTATAAAATCAAATAATGGCCTTATTTACATCTAGTGCTATACACTGCCTGGCAGTGTTCCCAGACTGGAGAAAGGCACAATCAGGGACACAGACGATGCTGCCTGGACTGACGTTTGGTAAAGCAGAGGCTGTCGGCATGTTCTTACAGGATCTCTGAGCCAGACGTAAGCAGACCGGAGTCTTACCTTGCTTGCATCCCACAACCATACCATGTTCAAGCTCAGGAGTGAATCCTAGATTCCCCACTTACCACCTCTGTGAGCTATGGCAAGTTATTTGGTACCTCAGTTTCCTCATCTGGACAATGGGATGATGATTACACCTACACCACACAGAGTTGTTATAGGATCAAATAACAAATCTTGTTAAGTGCTTTGCATAGGACTCAACACAGTAACAGTACATAGTGCAATTTGTACTCAACTCTGGTTAATACCGATAAGAACGACAATGTAATTAGTTTAAGGGGGTCATTTTCTTTCTGTGACCCTTATCTGTAAAATAAGGATAATGCCTGCTTTTTATGGGATTACGGAAGACTAACATTAGATGACAGTGGATGTGAAAATTCACTTAAACAACTAGAAAGTGCTTCATAAGTAAGAAATCAGGACCTTTCATCAGGGATCGTAAGAAAGAAATCGGAGCCTTTCAGAGGTTTGCCCTCCCTGCCGCTCGGGTCTTCAGTGTGTGCTGCCACGGCTTTCTGTCTTTGTCCTATAATATGCTGCTCTTGGCTCCAAGAGGAAACGTGCCACACACTGGAGCCTGTGTAATATGCTGAGTACAAAAAGTCACAGAAGAGAATACTATTCAGCCATAAAAAGGAATACACTTTTGATACATGCCACGGCATGGATGTATCTTAAAAACATTATGCTTAGTGAAATAAGCCAGACACACAAGGACAACTATATAAGATTTCACTTATATGAGGCATCCAGGCTAGGCAGATTCATAGAAATGTAAGATGGAACAGCGGTTACCAGGGACTAGGGGAAACCAGAGCTACTGTTTAATGGGTTCAGCGTTCATATTAGGAAGGATGAAAAAGATTAGGGTATAGATAGTGGTGATGGATACAAAGTAGTGTGAATGTATTTAATGCCACTGAGTTGTACACTTACAAGCGATTAACATGACAAATATTATGCTGTGTGTGTGCATATACATATGCATGTCATAGAAGTCATAAAAACAAAAAGTAGATGTTCAATGCAACCTGTTGCCAACACCAAGAACATGAACCAAGAGGTCCCTAAAGGCTGGCTAGTGTAGCAGCGAAAAGTGACATTCTGCATATCATCCTATTACAATGGATAAACACTGTTGGCTTCAGAGGACTCCCAAAATTAGGTGGGTCAGTGCAAGAAACTGTGGACTGAACGGGGCAATATCAAAACCTCCCGTGGAAACTCACACACTGCTCAATGACTATAATAAAGCAAGGCACCTTATTTAAAAGCTAGCATGTGTTTCGCTTTGATAACAACTCCCGATTCTTACTAACTCTTCTCTGCTGACAGATAATGCATTCAGCAGTTCTGCTCCAGTTTAAAATTCATTCCCAAATCACTTCACCTCAAGAGCAGAACCAAACTCCTCCTACTAAGTGACTTTTCAGTCTGGTGCAGATTCAGGAAAAGATAAATATATTTTCCATTATGTATTCAGTAGGTACTTAGCAAACCAGATTCTCTTGAGGTGTGAGTCCTGAGAATAAAATCCTAGAAATAATCGATCACTCCCTCAGGCTCACAAGTCTCCATTCACACTAGCCTTCTTGCTATTTCTTGAACCTGCAAAGCCCATTCCTGCCCCCAGGGCATTGGCACTTGCTGACCTCTGTCTGGAACACTTCCTCCAGATACCCACATGGCTCACTCCCTCTCTGCATTCACATCTCTAGAGACTCAAGTGTCATCAGAGCCCAGAAGCCTTCCGAAACAGTCTGTGTAAAAGAGCACCCACCCCTATAAACTCCACATAGACAGGGACTTTGTTTTGTAGACTGCTGTATCCCCAAAGCCTAAAACAGTGTTGGCTCAAAAAGGGATGTCCATTTATTTTTTCAAATGAGTGGGGAAAAAATTAGGTCCTGCTGTCTGGGCCCTGCTCTTTATATTGATGAGAATACCTTGTCCCCTAAGAAAGCATTGATTTGTTTCCTTTGGCTGAGAAGAAGACAGTTCTAACCATTCCATCACACACTGCTCAATCCTATCAAGTGTTTTCTAAAATTTAACAAAGTCTGGGCCCCTTTTAAAGGAAAAAAAAAAAATTGGCAAACACTCAGTGTTTGAATGAATAAATAATATGTGGTATAGCCATGCTATGGAATGTTACTCAGTAATAAAAGGAAATGAAGTACTGATATATGCCCCAATATGGATTAACCTTGAAAACATTATGCTAAATGAAAGAAGTCAAATACCAAAGGCCACATATTATATGATGCCGTTTAAAATGTCCAAAATAGGCAAATCCATAGAGACAGAAAGTAGATTACTAGTTATCTGGGGCTAGAGGTGTTGGGGAATGGGGGATGATGGATTAGAGGTACAGAGATTCTTTTTGGAGTGCTGGAAATGTTTTAAAATTGATTGTGGTGATGGTTATACAACATTAAGAATATACTAAATCTCACTGAATTGTATATTTAAATGGATGAATCATATGGAATGCGAATTACACCTCAAAAAGCTGTTACCCAAAGAAGCGTTGCAAATAATGTTTGTTGCATCATTTAAATATGTAAAGCATAAAACTAGATATAAATTACTTATAACGTTTACACAGATTTATAAATTAAACACAAATTATGTTACCAATACATTCAAATTAAGAATGTTAGAATCAGAGAATACTTTGTCCTTGTAACTGAAATGATATCACTGCTCACAACAGGAATATACAGTGACTACCTGCCCCAAATTTTCTTTGGTTAGCAGAGGAATATGCAGGGTGATACTCAGAAGTTAGACAGCCAGGATGGCACAGTCCCAACAAATCAGAAAAGACACTGAAAGTTATCAGAACAAACAGTAGCCATCAGCAACTCCAGAGGCTGCCTCAGGAACTACGGCTACATATCAGCCCCACCTTCAGTGGGGCACTAACCCCATTTTTCTGCCACTTTCCTCTGTCTGTTCCAACTACTGCAAAATCTTGATTCATAACTCATGACTGTGCAAAGTGCAGTCATGTGTCCTTTATCTTATTAGAATTCATTATATATATATTAAAATTTTCTGTTCTTTTTCTTCAGGGTATAACCCTTACAGAAGAAATATCTGATGGCAACACAAGTAGAAACAAGTAGACAAACACAACTGTGAACGATAAACCCAAATGACAGCGCTCAGGCAGACAATGGCCCTTCCAACAGTCCAGAACAGGCTTATTTTATCTTGTTGTCATTAGGATCAAATGAAAAACAAAATTTTTAAATTCTTATGGATAACTCTTATGGATAAATTCTTAAATTCTTATGGATAACTCTCAAAAATACATTCCTAAATTCCAAGAGAGCCACAGAACCCATTCTGAGAAACACTGGTCTACTGACTGTTAAAAATAATAATTGCCCTAAAGCAATTGAATTCATGTCTTTAATAATAATAGTTAGCTTGGCAACCAACCGGTATTGTTTTCTGACCCCAAAGCCCTGCTCTGATATACAGTAATTAGAAAGAAATAACCAGCCTGGGCAACATAGGGAGACCCCGTCTCTACAAATAATTTTAAAAATTAACCAGGTGTGGTGGTACATGCCTGTATCCCCAGCTACTAGGGAGGCTGAGGCAGGGGGATCACCTGAGCCTGGGAGGTTGAGGCTGTACTGATTTATGATCATGCCACCACACTCCAACATGGGTGACAGAGCAAGACCCTATCTCAGAAAAAAAAAGAAAAAAAGAAAGGAGGTAAAGAACTATTATTTATGGTTCACAATTCACATGCTAGGCACTTGACTCAGTATTCTGCATGCATTCATGTATAAATCTAAAATACATGTGCCAAGAAGATATTATCCCAATTTTCCTGATGATTAAAGAATAATTGATAAAGAAATGTGCTCAGAAGGAACAGGATTTGAATTTAGTTCTTCCTGATCCCAGTACTAGAGCACCTCAGTAGTGAGTGGAATCTCTCCAATCCCTACTATGAGCCTAACACTTTAATCCCATTATGGTAGACAGAATCAAAGCCCCGAAAGAGGTCCATGATCTAATCCCCCAAACCTATGAATGCGTTACCCTGCATGACAAAGGGGACTTTGCAGGTGTGACCAACTTAAGGACCTTGAGAAGGAAAGATTATCCTGGATTACTGGGGAAGAGAGAATGAGGAGGGCCCAGTCTAATCATGAGGGGCCTCACAAGCAAAGGCGATGGAGGTGCAGAAGAGTCAGAATCAGAGAAAGAGATGTTAAGACAGAAAGCAGGGGCCATAATTCAGGGACATAATTGCCAGCACTAAGGATGGAAAGAGGCCATGAGCCAAGGCATCCAGGGAGCCCCTGGAAGCTGGAAAAGCTAAGGAACAGATCCTCCGCTAGAGCCTCCAGAAGGAATGCAGCCCTGCCAACTCCTTGATTTTAGCCCCATTTTGGACTCTGACCTCCAGAACTATAAGTTTGTGTTAAGCCACTAAATTTGTAGTATTAAAACATATGTTACAGCAGCATAGGAAATTAATAGGGCCATGCTAACACAGTGAGAGAAAGGTTTGTGTTACAACTTCAGCTGTTCAAGGTAGATGTTCCAACTCTGAACTTTGGATGAAAAGGAAAACAATGACAAAGGAGTGAATGGTGCTGAGGGGAGCCACTTTGGGAGAAAGTTATACAAATGGATAAAGTGACTCCTGGACAAAGCCTCCCGGAGGAGGTAAAATATGGATTTCATGGCTGAATGCATGAGACCATGTGCAGAACCATACTGCTGGTGGGTAAGGAAACACAAGTGCAGAGAGGCGCATTTACAACTCCAGTCGCTGCCTCCATAAAGCTGCCCATCCACCAGTCCCTGAATGTTCTCCTAAGAGCATTTCAGTTATGTTTTCCCAAGAAAGTGTCCAAGGCCATTTTATATTTTTCTGTTTGTTTGTTTGTTTGTTTGTTTGTTTTTCTTGAGAGAATTTCCAGAAGAGGTGGCAATTCTGGAAGAGGGCTGCAGGGAGAGGAGGGCTTGGCCATTTTCAAAACTGAACCCGCACATTCTGTTCAAGTTCAAGATCAACACCACTCCAGAGCACCACACTTGAGAAACCAAGTCACTGTTAAATAGGAAACTCTGACCCCACACTGGACCATTTGAAAGATCATTTGCAGTGGGGCCAAGATTTTGCCCGGCCCACAGCCAGAGGAGCCACCATGGGAGACTAGACATCCCCGAGTGTCATCTGGCCGCAGCACACATCCCTCCTAGGTTTGGTCTGCACTGGTCTCCAAGAGGCTGCACCACATTTCGACTGCAGGGATCTATCTCCCTGGTTTAAGAGCCAGAGATTGGGTCTTCAGCCACCAAACAGGCCAGCACCAAAAGCCCCCCTATTCCCACAGCAACAATGCGTTCCAAAGGTGAAGGGGTCGGGGACCACCCAGTGACATGCTGGAGCCAGGCACTGCAGCCCCACTCTCTCCACACCAGCATCCTTGGCAAAGCTATAGAACCTGTCAAGTCTGACTTCAGTGCAGCCATCTTCCTTCCAGAACCCCCTCAGTGGAGCCTCCCCAAATTTCATGGCTTTATGCTCACGTGGTTATTAAGTAAGATTAATTTTCTCAGTCACTCAACAAATGTTTACTGAGCACCGACAGGCACCGTGCCAAACACTGGGAATACAGTTGCTCTGAGTGCTACAAAAGAGAGGGGTGTGGTGCCACAGAACATGAGAGGACAAGATGACCCACGTAGGAAAGGCCTCCCCAGGGAAGGGATATTTGCACTGAAACCTGAAAAAAAGACACTAGCTATTAAAAGGGGCTAGATGAGGCAGCTCAATATCTCTCAGGGTATTTATCTGCACTTATGAAATGCTTTGAAACCCAAAGGAAGGTATAAAAATGATACTGATGAATATAAATAGCACTTTGTGGTTTATAAAACGTTTTTCCACGCCTCATCCCAGATTCAACAACAGCACTACAGAGGCAGAACAAGAAGTGTCATGCTCTGCCTTTTATAAATGAGGAAACTGAGATTAACAGCAGTTACATGCCTCACCAAGGTTATCTATTAAGTCAAGGAGAAGACTCAAGTCCAGCCCTCATTATTCCTCATTGAGAGCTCTTTTCGCTACATAGTGCTGCCTTCCAAGAAAAGATAAAAGGTGAAATGACAGACTAGTGTTCATATTTACTAATGCAAGTCATACCAAACATCTGGCTGCTGGACTCACCTATTCACTCACGGTCAGTTGGACAATGCAATGCCAGCAACCAGGTTTCAGCATTACCGGCCACCCTGCACCTTCAACCAGCAACCTCCAAGCAAGCAATGCCAGTGTCAGACCAATCCCCAGCTCAAGCAGAGTTTCCCTGAACTTTGTGAATTGTTCTAAGCTATACAGCTGAAAGAAAAAAATATATTTTTCAACTTAAAAAGGAGGTATATTCCCTCTTCTCTCATTCTCCTCTTCCTTTTCCAGCTGACAACTTCTTAGACCTTTGGATCCTTGGTAAATAAAGAGCAGGACAACCATTCTGTGGTTCTAGGGAGTGTCCCTTAAGCTTCCTTCTTGTCTGGGTCATTGTAGAGATCAGAGAGTAAAATATGGATAAATCCAATACCAAGGAGTTGGCATAGAGCAGGGAAAGTACCAGATCTGGAATCAGAGGCCTGCAGTTTGGTCTTGGTTCTAACACTTAACTTTTACTCTCTGGTAAACAATAAATAAGGAAGATGTGATGTTAATGCAAAATGACAGTCATTATGGAAAACAGTATGGAGGTTCTTCAAAAAGTTAAAAACAGGACTACCATATCCAGCAATCACATTTCTGGGTATATGTATCCCAAAAATTTCTAGGCAAGATCTCAAAAACATCTTTACATACCTATGTTCATTGCAGCACAATTCACAACAGCCAAGAGGTAGAAGCAACCCAAATGTTCATAGGTAAATGAATGGATTTTTTTTTAATGTGGTATATACGCACAACAGAATATTATGGAACCTTAAAAAGGAAGGAAATCCTGTCACATGCTATAGCATGGATAAGCCTTGATGACATTATGCTAAATGAAATAAGCCAGTCAAAAAAGGACAAAAACTCTATGATTTTATTCATATGAAGTAGTCAAAATCACAGAAACAGGGAGTATAAAGGTAGTTGCCAAGCACTGGCAAAAGGGGGAGTGGGAATTATGTTTAATGGGTATAGAGTATCAATTTTGCAAGATGAAAAAGTTCTAGAGATCTGTGACACAACAGTGTGAATATACTTAACACTGCTGAACTTCACACTTAAAAATAGTTAAATTTAATGTTTAATAACCATAAAGTACTGAAAGCGTATTAAAAAGGTAAAAAAAGCAGAATACACTCAAGACAGATAATATAAATTCAGAAAGGACATCAAGAGGGTGAGAGACCAAATGAGAAATGAAGAGAGGGAAGAGGAAAAGCACCAGTGAAATCAACGAAGTCCACATATTTAGCTCAGAATCCACACTGGGGTAAGGAATAAAAATACACACACCAGCTAGAGAATGAATGCAGACACCTCAGGCAGATCCCTTCACTCTGAATACTTCTCTCTCTGGGAAACAGATCATCTTCACTGCCCATCAACTGTCCCATTAGTGTTCCAGACAGAATCAGGGAGGTCAACATCTCACACACGTGAGGCTCTGTGATCCTTATCAGAACTGCTGTTTTCCAAGGTCTACTCACTGCTCCAGCCAAGCTGTGAGGCCTGTGTCTTCTGAACCCATCAGAGCACCCAGCAACCAAAACCCTGCCTAATGTTAGCCTGGCACCGTTCTAAATAAAAGGACAAAGTCAAGAATAGTCCTTTACACAGAAATCCCATGCCCTAGTTCTTGACAGCTGTAATTACAGCCAACACAGCTTTTAAAAGGCAAAGAAGAAAAGAAAATAGCAGCCTGGACCTAGCAGTGAATTGAGGGGTTTAGGGTAAAACACATACCACAGCACTTGCTATTAATGGTGGCCAGTCTAAACAAGAGACTGGACAGCCAGACCAAACAGCTTTCTGGCCAATTAATTGCTCCCTCTAATTTAATGAGCTGCTCATTAAGCACTGGAAGCAGCCCACAGGAAGGGAGCTGCAGGAAGAGGCACATGGACCATAAGGGCTGGCAGATGATGAGGGAAAAGAAGACTGGGGTTGCATTCCAACACCAGATGCCTCTAGAGCCCACGACCAGCCAGCCCCATCCCGTGCCTTAGCCTTCCCTTGCTTCCAGGTGATGTTTTCCTGTACCTCTATTTGTTCCACAAAGTTGTGTTTCTGCCACTGGCTCTCTTACTGGGGAGGTTCCATGTCCCAGTGCTTTGGTTCCTCAGATGAGATAATGACTCACAGTAGGGTCACAAAAAGCCTTCAGCAGGGTTACAAATGGGACAGCCCAGTCCTGGATATGAATCCCGACTCTTCCTACTAACAGCAACTTGAATTATTTAATCTGCCCAAGGTTCTATTTCCTCATCTATAAAATGTAATAATAATATCCTCATCTAGAGTAGTTGTAACTAGTAAATATTATTTCAATATTAAAAAGCCTGACACAGCACCTGACACAAAAGTAGCTATTCCTAGTAGTAGCTACTATTAACAGAGATATCACTTTCACAATGATAGTGATATTAGTGACAATATATTCCCTGTCTCTTAGTCAAAAGTGAATAAAAAAAGGACTTTTTTTGGTTGAAACCCCAAGGACAGGCCAGGTACAGGTCCAACCCTTCTTATCACAGCAGGAACCACAACTGTGGCAAAAGTAGCAGCCCATCCTAACAATCGCAGCACCACCAGATGTTCCCAGCAGAGGCCTCTGCGCTATCTGAGCTAGCACCTTCTAGGAAAAGGGGAGGCCTGGAAATACTCGAAAGTTGCTGTTCTCATGAGACAGTGAAGAAATGAATTCAGGCCACATGCCTGCCCCTTCCTAGACCTGCAGGAGTCCTCACTATACCCCTCTGAGCCTCAGTTTAATCTAGAAAATGAGGGTAACTGGTCCCCCACTTCACAGCTTGCTTTGAACACTGAATGAAACAACTCAAGTGAAAGTGCTTTGAAGCTACTTCTGTGTCCACGAAAAATAGTACTGATGTATTTAATAGCAGTCTCAATAAACTTAACAATAAAAAATGCTGAAATACTGGGAAGATCAAGGCAATGAAAAGATTATCGTATTAGGCTGATGAACAGCCCAGAGAAACAGCCCCAAGCATGCAAATTTTCTTCCCAGTGTTGCTGTCATTGAATTGAAGTTTCTGTTCACCAGAAGAAGGATTGGCTGAAAGCAAAACTAACAAAGCAAAATGAAGCCACGGCATCATTACTTACATGTTTTCCATTTAGGCGAGTAGATTATTCTACAGAACAATTAGTCTAAACAACAAACCCAGGCTGCATTCAGGGATGACCAATCATGTCATCTCTAATGCCAAGTCTCTCTTTAAAAAAAAAAAAAATTAAAATCCATTTTACTAATCCCAAACCTAACTTTGAAATGCACAAGTATACGGTAATATGTTCTGTTCCAGTGCAGAGCACATGGACAAATTCCTTCGCAGGGATCAGAAGAGAATTTAATTCTTGTTAAGTCTCAGCTCCATGTACCACAGAGTCAGAAAGCAACAAGTTCATAGACTAAACCATGTATACCAACAATAATGTATACTGAGCTGTCCGAAAGTACACTCCCAAAGCCTAAAGCATCCAACCAATAAAATTTTGTTAAAATCTCACATTTACTCTTAAAAATCCAAGTAAATCTTATATTCTATGCCACAATAAATTTCCTTTTTAAAGAATGTTTTGAGTCAATTACCAGCTAATTACTAAACCTTTTCCCTAAAATCTTTGAATAAAAAAGAGATATCAGTCCCTGGCCAGTCACCACACATCATCAAGGGTAACATGTATCTCAGTTTGAGGAGCTACAGGTCACAAGAGAGGGAAGATGGTACCACTCCAGCCATCACATCCATTTTAACATTGGCCTTTCATCAAGATCAAACTTTAATTCAGAACAGCTTCCTAAAGGGTACAGAAAGGAGAAGTCTGGGTTTGCAAGGGGTGTAGCCCATCATTTTGGCCCCTCCAGCCCTACCTAGAAGGGCCAGCAGCTAAGGTACTTGACTCCTAGCTCCACACAAGCCGCCTCTGGCCACTCACCCGTATCCGGCGCATGGCAGCCACGATCTCCACCCTGCTGTTGGGCCTCGGCACGTCCAGGCTTCCTACGTACTGTGGGGGAGAAGCAAACACTCATTGAGAGGAGGGGTAGCAAGTGTCCCTAATCCCAGAAAGTTCCAAAGGGTGAAGGACCAGCTCTTCCGCCCATTTTACAGATGAAGAAATTAAGAGTCAGAAGGCTGTTTTGTTTTGAGTCTGTTTCTAACTTTATAAAAAGCAACTTAATCAGAAATTAACTGCTTCCTTCTTCATCTTACTCTTAACCAGAGATCCAGCAGAGCACTGTATCTAACCAAGCAGACTTCCAAGTCAGAAAGCCTTGGGTGTGAAGACTCTTCTACCACTATTTTTATGGCAAGGCAATTCACTTTTTTGGTCTCAATTTCCTCAACTGTAAAATTGGATCTCAATAAAGATCAAACAGAATAAAATGTCCCACACAAAAGTGACTGGCAAGTATTAGTGCACTCAAAAAAAAATGAACATATACCTTTTTTAACCAGTGGAACTGCACTGATTTAGCCCTAGATGTTAGATACCTGACACATTTGATTAAGTTCCCAACTGGAGGAAAGAAATTGACTAATTTTTTTTTTTTTTTTTTAATTTTTTTTGAGACAGAGTCTTGCTCTGTCGCCCAGGCTGGAGTGCCGTGGTGCGATCTCGGCTCACTGCACTCGCGGGTTCAGCAATTCTCCTGCCTCAGCCTCCCTAGCAGCTGGGACTACAGGCATGTACCACCACACCCAGCTAATTGTTTTTTGTATTTTTAGTAAAGATGGGGTTTCATTATATTGGCTAGGCTGGTCTCAAACTCCCAAATTCATGATCCACCCTGCCTCAGCCTCCCAAAGTGCTGGGATTACAAGCTTGAGCCACTGCGCCTGGCCTTAAAATTTTTTATTATACTTATAAGTTATTTTAAAATCAATTTGAATATGACGATGAATGCTTAATATGAGTACTTTCTTACTGTAAGCTATTCAAATAATGCAGAAATATGCAGCACAAAAGAATATAGTCCCCACTGTAACAGTTGATGTACATCTTTCTTTGTGTACTGATGGATATATATTCACAGATGGGGGGAATTTGTTTTATGTAAAGATTCGTATTACATTGTTCTGCATCTTGGTTTTTTGACTTTAAATACAAGTAGGGCATCTCTCTATGCCAATGAATACAGGACTATTACATTACACATAATGGACACGCCCACTGACGGACTTGCTATGTCACTATTACAAATTATGCTTTTCATCTATACGAGTTTGAGCCCATCCCAGTAGCTCTTTAGGCTGGATTCCTACAAGTGAGATTGCTGGATCAAAAGTATACTCTTGGCTGGGCATCATGGCTCATGCCTATAATTCCAGATCTTTGGGAGGCTGAGGCAGGCAGATCACTTGAGGTCAGGAGTTCGAGACCAGCCTGGCCAACATGATGAAACTCCATGTCTATAAATACAAAAATTAGCTAGGCGTGGTGGCATGTACCTGTAATTCCAGCTACTTAGGACGCTGAGGCATGAGAATTGCTTGAAACCAGGAGGTGGAGGTTGCACTGAGCTGAGATCATGCCACGGCACTCCAGCCCAGGTGACAGAGTGAGACTCTGTTTCAAAAAATAAAAATCAAAAAGGTATAATCTCTAGATAACATTCCTTATAAGAATGAAAGAAGAAAAGAGGAGGACAACCCAACATCGATTCATTGATTAAGCATCTGTGACATAAATTCCTTCATATATCGTCCCATTGCACACTGACCCATTGGGATTTGCCTTATTATACATAAATTACATAAAACAGCCCAAGGGATATACCAGAAATTAAGAGCCTAGAATAACTTAAATGTCTATCCAGGCAAGGATTCCATTAATGAATGAAGATAAGACTAGGACAGTCATCTGCACGGGAAAAGAATGTCCTGTGGTTAACGGGAAAAGCAAGTTTTTCCCGAAATTTGGAGCTGAGGCCTGACCCCAGTGAGTAGGGTTTCAAAAACTAAATACTGCAAAGGGATTTCCCCTAGTATTGATCAACAGTTTGTGCTAATACACTGAAGAACACAACGGGCAAGCAGTGAGCACACTGCATTTTGGCCCCCAGGGCACAGCCCACCATGGCCAATGGGGGGCAACACAGCTACTGAAGAACCTTACAACTCGCTGAGGCAAACAAAACCACTTAGATCGACTAGCGTGGTCAGATTTAACTGTGGTTGCATTTTTTGCCCTGAGCTCTGCTGGTGCCATGCAGTCTGTCAACAGGTCAGTGACCCACAGCTAAGGATGACGTGAGGCCCAGATTCGTGATTGCCCAACTTCACAGTCCCCCTGACCGGAGGCAGTTCCCATGCCCCCTCCTCTCCTCGATGCTGCACAGCTGATGGCTCCTGCCCTGAACGCCGTGTAGTCAGGAACACACAGGCCTTGAGGGGCTCATGTTCCCTCAGCCATCACATGAGAGCTGGGGCCACAGGACTGAGCAAGGTCACCTATCACAAGGAGCCTGGGGGACTGTACAGTCCTCCCACTGAATCCCTGCAGACCAGGAAAGGGGCGGCTGCCCAGTGGACCCACCATTGGGCCTGAACACAAATACCTAGATGGGATTCATCCCCACTCTGTTACCCTGACCCTGGCCCGTTGCTCCCTCCTTAGGAAGTGGCATTGGTGGACTGAGAAAGCCAAAGGAAACATGGGGCACAGGGAGGACAGAGGCAATGCAGGTGGAAAGAAGAGGCAGCTTCATAGTTTTGGACAAGGCTTCCAAATAAGGGGCTCACATTAAGATATCTGCCATCTTCACCCCACAAGTACCTCCTTCACTACGTCAGCCACTACCCCAGCTGGTATGTGTGTGTACATGCACCACACACCTTCACACACAGTCACGGTGCACATGTACATGCACACCTCACAGGACACACACTTGCTTCACCCCACATCCCCACTAACCCATCACACTCACACCACACACTCATTAGCTCTTCTTCCCTCCTTCCCATTCATGCAAAGAAAATCACTAATCTAAATACCTAGGAATTAGCTTAATCAAAGAAGTGAAAGATCTCTACAATAAAAACTATAAAATGTTGATGAAAGAAATTGAAGAGGACACAAAATAATGGAAAGATAATCCATGTTTATGGATTGGAAGAGTCACTATTGTTAAAATGTCTATACCACCAAAGCAATCTATGATTCAATACAATCCCTATCAAAATACCAATAACACCTTCACAGAAATAGAAAAACAATCCTAAAATTTGGAGCCATAAAAGACCCAGAATAGCCAAAGTTATTCTGAGCAAAAAGAAC
Organism: Sapajus apella; assembly: GCF_009761245.1. NCBI lineage: Eukaryota > Metazoa > Chordata > Mammalia > Primates > Cebidae > Sapajus > Sapajus apella. The sequence goes on from NW_022436965.1 coordinate 26,439,764, forward strand.
ACAACTGAAGGAATCACATTACTTGACTTCAAATTATGCTACAGAACTATAGTAACCAAAACAGCTTGGTGCTGGCATGAAAACAGACACATAGACCAATGGAACAGAATGAGGAACCCAGAAACAAATCCATACATCTACTGTGAACTCATTTTCGACAAAGATGCCAAGAACATACATTGGGAAAAGAACAGTCTCTTCAATAAGGGGTGCTGGGAAAACTCGCTATCCATATGCAGAAGAGTAAAAGTAGACTCCTATCTCTCAGCATATATAAAAATCAAATCCAAATGAATTAAAGACTTAAATTTCACCCTCACACTATGAAACTACTAAAAGAAAACACTGAGGAAACTCTTCAGGACATTAGACTGGGCAAATATTTATTGAGTAATACCCCATGAGCATAAGCAACCAAAGCAAAACTGGATAAATGGGATCACATCAGGTTGAAAAAGTTTCTGCACAGCAAAGGAAACAATCAACAAAGTGAAGAGACAACCCACAGAATGGGAGAAAAAAATTGCAAACTTTGTATCTGACAAGGGATTAATAACCAGCATATATAAGGAGTTCAAACAACTCTGTAGGAAAAAAATCTAATAATCTGATTTCAATATGGGTGAAATATCTGAATAGACATTCCCCAAAAGAAAACACACAAATGGCAAACAGGTACCTGAAAAGGTGCTCAACATCATTATCAGAGAAATGCAAATCAAAACTACAATGAGATATCTTTCACCCCAGTTAAAATGGCTTTTATCCAAAAGACAGGCAATAACAAATGCTGGAAAGGATGTGGAGAAAAGAGAACCCTCACACACTATCAATGGGAATGTAAATTAGTACAACCACTATGGAGAACAGTTTGGAGGTTCCTCAAAAAAACAAAAATAGAGCTACTATATGATCCAACAATCCCCCTGCTAGGATACCCAAAAGAAAGGAAATCAGCATATCGAAGAGATATCTGCACTCCCAGATTATTGCAGCACTATTCACAATAGCCAAGATTTAGAAGCAGCCCTAAGTGTCCCTCAACAGACAAATGAATAAAGAAAATGTAGTACAATGGAGTACTATTCAGCCATGAAAAAGCATGAGATCCTATCATTTGCAATAACATGGATGGAAATGGAGGTTAGTGAAATAAGCCAGGCACAGAAAGACAAACCTCACATGTTCTAACTTATTTGTGGGAGCTAAAAATTAAAACAATTGAGCTCAAGGAAATAGAGAGTAGAACGATGTTTACCAGTGGGTGGGAAGGGTAGCTGCTGGGGGAGGGAAGGATGGTTAATGAGTACAAAAATATAATTAGGTAGAATGAATAAGATCTGGTATTTGATAGCACAACAGGATGATGACAGTCAACAATAACTTATTGTACATTTAAAAATAACTAAAAGAGTATAATTGGATTATTTGTAACATAAAGAAAGGATACATGCTTAAGGTGATGGATATCCCATTTACTCTGATGTGACTATTATGCATTACATGCCTGTATCAAAATCTCATGTGCCCCATAAACCTATATACTTACTATGTGCCCACAAAAATTAAAAAACAAATTTTTAAATAAAATATTTTTTAAAAAAGAAAATCACTAATCTGCCTTTCAGAGAATGCATCTGGAATAAATAACCTGTTTTCGCTATAGCTGCACCTCAGGGTCATCCAGAGAGATTAAAACGATATTCAAAGTAGGATTCAGGTCCTCATCTCCCAGGGTGTGATATGTTAATACTTTCTTTATACATATGACACCACAATGAAAAGAGCACCTTGGGAACTAACCATCACCACCTCCACAACTAACTTCTGTCTGTCCCTGAGTTTTCATCTTGAGCAAAGTGTAAGACACCAGCCACACTTGCTGGGGGGTGGCCCTTATAACTGCTCAGCTTCGAGCAATTCTGCAGTAAACTGAACTCAGGCAGCACACTCCCACTGTTGACTGGAAGGTTAGCTCAGTAGGTAGATGAGGTTCAGGCCTAGGAGTCAACAACCTTTGGAGATCCAGGCTCTGTCAATTCCTACAGGGGTCAGGCAAAACCAATTCCTGTCTTCAGTCAAAGACTGATACATTGGTGACAGGTGATCACTCTGAAATAGAACTCCTTTTATCTGTCTCTTCTGCACGGTGCAGGCTTCCACAGCTTCCCAGAACAAGACAGCTAGGTTGGCCTGATGCCTGGGAATTGGAGGAATATATTTCAAAATGGAAACACACTTTCTTTCCCTCCTTCCCCCATGTTCCTCCTCTAGCCTTCCTCATTCTGATTTGTAGTCCCCAGGAAATCCACCAGTTTTTCAAGCATTAAGCTTGAGAATCATCCCTGAATATGATTCTCCCTTATCCATCACAGCTAATCAGTGACCAGGACCTCCCAATTCTCTCCCCTCCACCTCTCTGTCTACACTGCCACTACGCCACCCCAGAAGACCTTCCTCTCTCACTTTGTCTACACAATGGCCTCCTTACTGGTTTCTCCACTGCCCACATGGCCCTCTCCAAACTGTTCTCCATGAGGCTGTCAGAGTGATCTCTTTACAAAGCAAATTGGGTCATCTTATTCCCTTCTTTAAGAACCTCCCACACTTGCTTCCATTTGCTCTAAAGATGGCAATCAAAATCCTCAGCATGGCCTACATAGCCACATGATCCAGCTTCATCTCACACCAGTGGCCTTGCCAATTATTCAGAAGTTCCTCAATCATAGCCTGTCTTCTCACATTCAAGGGCACCTACACATGCTCCTCCCTGTGCACAGAACACTCTTCTACCCACTCGTCACCTAACCTTCCAACACTCATGATCCTGTAGATTTCTACTTCATCTCTACTTCCCCTTTCTTGACACCCAGGGTAGGTGAGATGCCCTTAGCAGGGACTCCCATAGCTCCCTGAAATTCTCCTGTCTAGAGCACACAGCTAAAAGACATTGTAGTCATCACTGGCTGGCTGTGCTTCCCACAGGTCCAGCGCACAGGGGATGCTCAAAACACAACTGACAGTGGAATCCTTCAAGAATGAACACAGATTCACCCCAAGTGCCCGTGGGAGAATCTCCCCTCTGAGGAGCATCCTGAGTCCTGGATTCTGCCTGGCGTTCCAGCATCTGAGGCATCAGCCTGCTCCTTCCAGCCCCCCATTCCGCCCTGTATAGTCCCACAGTAAAACTTACTTGACTTTTATCCAGGTGCTTCAGCTGGACCTAAGCCAGATGCTCTTACAGTAGCACATGCAATTTCTGGTTTATTGAGAGGGATGGTATGTTAAATCTTCCTGCTGGTGGATTTTTAATCACCTGACCTTCTGTAAGACTCTGTAGCATTCCTGCATCTCCCCTTCCAGGAATCCCTGCTGTGAGACATCAGACAGGGCCTCTATTCAGAACACTGACCACAGAGCTTAAGGGGAAATAAGGTAAAGGAGTTTAAAAATATCAGGGCCTGCTTCTTTTCCATTAACATCTAGAAAGAAAAAAATATTGAAGATGCAAACTGTATAGGTAATCAAGATATGGGGTTATCTGTAGCTGTGCTCTCTGTGGCTGCATCTTCCAGACAAGCAGGAGCTAACTGCAAATAAAGTTAACTGAAGGACTTCAAATTTTTATAAGCCTCTGTGCAACCTCAGCCTCAGTACTAAGTTAATATTTCATAAAGTGCTTTCATTTTCTTGCTTCCATCCTATTTTCTGGAGATTAGCTTCTGAAGACACAGAGAAACTGTACTGTTGTGCCCCCAGTACATGAATCATGATATGAAAAGTAGCAAGACAGCACAGCTTCATATATTCAGCAATATAATCACCATCTATAGACTTGTTAGACCCTCTGCCATCACCTTCCTCTGGAAACTCCCTTTAGTCATAATGTTTATGTTGGGTGCTTCCAGAGACAAGGGAAAAATGAATATATCAATCAAAAATAAATGCATCAGATTATTCTGCTTCTGATAAAGTTAGAGTACTTAGTATCAGACTAAGCCTCCCACAAGTAACAAATAGGAACTCTGAACAAGGTATATAAAAAATAGCTCTGCATAGAATGTAGGACACAAAAAGTGAACCACAATATAAACTGTGAATGTTAGTTCATAATAATGTACCAATATTGGCTCATCAATTGTAACTAAAGTACTACACCAATGCAAGACGTGAATATAGGGAAGTTGGGAAGGAAGGGAATATATGAAAACTCTGGCCTTGCCTCTCAATTTTTCTGTAAACCTAAAACTTCTCTAAAAAATAAAGTCTATTGTTTAAGATCACAGTAGTAACTTGGAAAGCCCTGGAAAGAGACCAAAAACAGGCAGAGATTACGGGAAGTCAAGCTTTGAAAGAAGGGAACTGTTCTTGGTGAGGCCTGGGTGTGTGGCATCCTCCTCTGACAGCACAACCCCACAGGCACAGTGCAGGCTGGCTGGAGCTCAGGAAGGAAAGCTCACTCTGGCAGCCTGGGGAGTTGGATACCAGAGATTGCAACAACCGTAGAGCTTAAAGCGAGGGCAGGCAGGAGGGAGTCACAGAGGGGAAGCCTCCAAAACCCCAGCCATGTCTTCAGGACCCCAACTGTACAATGTGCTCAGAAAACTCCAAGAAAGCCAGCAGAAGGGGGCAGTTGGAAGAACAAGAAAATCGAGTGGAGATTTTAACTGCTGCCCACCTAATCTGCCCAAATCAGGGGAGGTAGATTTAGGATTTAAGACCAGCCAAGTCAACTATTATTAAGAAGAAGAAAACATGCTTCAGAAGAGGCTAGCAGAATCTTCTATTGTGGGTCTGTTAAAACCCCACTGACTAGCTAGTGCAGGCAAGGCCACAGCAAAGGACAGGTTCCCCAGAAACAGACATAATGTAAAGGTCCCCACCTCTGCTGTACTCTCAGCTCTCATCTCCTCTTTGAAGCTGCTAGTCTACAGCAGCCCACAGCATATACCATGTGAGTTTCAGGGGTAACTCCGTTTTTTACAGAGGACAATGGGGCCCAAAGCAGTTAGCAGATGGCAGAGAAGGGGCTCAGTCTCCCCGAAGATCCTGGCTTCTAGTCTAGGATCCCCACCCCTGCATTCTTCCCAACTCTCTTCCTTGGGGGTCCCAAATGCAGTCTGGTCTCCCTGCCCACATCCTCATATTCCCCTTGTCTCATCACACTGTATCCTCTTTCTCCAAAACACACACAAGCACAAAGAAATCTGATACCCTGGTTGTGCCTAGAAATCCCTGGCTGAGTTTGCCCATCCCAGTTAGTCCCTGAACCTATCCTCTGTCCTGACAGCTTCCAGAAACAGAGAACCAAAGGAGCTTTCCAACGGACTTTCCAAAGGGAAAGCCCTTCCCTGTCTGCAGAAACTGCTCTTGTGCACAGCTGAGCGTCCTGCTGAGCGGGATTATGAATGTGACCAGGGTGAAAGTTCTCGCCTCATTTAGCATGGAACAAAGCAGCATTAACTGCAGCAGCAGGAGCGGCCCCAGATTCCAGGGCACACACTCAGCCAGTGACCTTCTACTAAATACCCTGGGGGAGGGGAGGAAAATGAGAAAAGTTGCATTAGGGTGTCCCACTCCCCACTCCTGAGGCTTGCTCAGTGCTCTCCAGGTGCTAGGGCATAAGGGACGTGGGGATAGGGACTGGAATAGCATATGTGGACATTTACAAGCATCCTTGCTCTCAATTGCAATCAAGACAGAAGCCTCAGTGCAAACCCCCCACCCACCCCTCACACACACCAGAAAAGCTTCCAAAATGCTTGAAATGCAGCTGCACACCACGTCTTCATTTATTTGTAGTCTAAGAGGAATGAGGCACTTATATTTCTTCCTCTCTCTCCCAGCCCATCTGAAAAAGGAAGCACTATTTGAAGGCCATCTGATGCAACTGTGTCACTATTGATCAGTAGCTCAGCGGGGGCCGATGAATGTGCCGGAGATCACAGCAGAATCCTTCCTGCTCCTCAACATTAAGGGGCTGGGTGCAAAATAATTGTGATGACTTGTCTTTATGCTAATGCCATGCAAGTCTCTAAAAGGGACAGAGGGTAAGACAGAACAATCCAACCAGCTTGCCCATGGGGAGGCTGTCTCTTTCAGTTCTTTTATTCTCTATTAGCAAAACCTTAGATGGGTTGGCCTGATTATTTTTCTTTATTATGAGGGTCTGAGGGATACAGCAAAGAGGAGAGGAGAAAAGCAGGGAGACAGAGAAACTGTTCTGGTCTTTCAACTCTTAGCTCCTGAATAAACACCTCAGCTTGCTGATTAAAATCTCTGGCTCATGTCACAGAGGCAGGTGTGAGGTAGAGGCCAGGCTGCACTCTGGACAGGCAGCACTTTCTGCTGTGCCTACCTGGGATGCTGACTTGACCAGCAGGTTATTTTCTCCAAGGGAAAAGAAAGTCCAAAGCATGGTGTGAGGCAACGGAATACACTTATAAAGGCTGTATGATCATTAAAATCATCACCTGTATCAGGTAAACCAGGAATGGATAGGTGAACAAAGATCACCAGAAAACCAATAAGGAAGTCAGATCCAATGACAGAGTTTAAGTGGCCTCAAATATGATTTGATCTAACCCTTCATTTTATAGTAGGGAAAATCAAGGCTCAGAGGAAGAATGATAACGCAGCTTGTGGCAGCAGAATAAGAACCAGTGTAGGACTCCCTCCCCTGTACCGCCTCGCTAATACTTCAGTAGGAAATAAGCAATCAGGATGCCCATGCCCCAATAAGGCCCGGTTCACTACATTAAACTCAAATTGAGCTAGATGAGGATGCCTGTGTATGGACACCTGAATGGTCAGAAGGTCAAAAACACATCCGTGAAAAAGGATGCGGCACCAAGATTTGCAGGGAATGAAATGAGGATCTCGATTTGATTCATTTGAATGACTCTGGGAATGGAATTAAAGGTATACGTAAATAAAAATGGAGCCATGACACTGAAGAAGGGAAACAGTCAGCCAACTACTGGAGAAGAACAGTAAACTGAAGAAATCAGAAGGCTGGAGGATGACAACAGAGAGATCCCTTATTCTTCAAATGAAGAATGAAAGCACTCAGCTTTGCGCAGCACCAACACCCTGTACCTCCTAAATTCTAAGTATTTAAACTCACCAAGCCTCTGTTTCATTCATGAAATGTACCTAGTATCTGTACTACCTACACGTCAGGGTTGTCATAAGAATCAAATTTAGATGGGCCAGACATGATGGCTCACTCCTGAAATCCCAGCACTTTGAGAGACCGAGGTGGGGGAATGACTTGAGTCCAGGAGTTCAAGACCAGCCTAGGCAATATAGGAAGACCTCACCTCTACACAAAATAAAAATGAAAAAAATTAGCTGGGCATGGTGGTACATGCTTACAGTCCCAGCTACTCAGGAGGCCATGGTGGGAGGATCACTTAAGCCCAGGAGGTCAAGGCTACAGTGAGCCATGATTGCACCACTGCAAATCCAAATTCAATAATGCAGATCGAAGTTTTATAGATTATAAAATACTGCACAATCATAAGGAGATAACATTCTTTGTATTATCATGCTCTTGCTTTGTGGGCCAAGGAAATCATAAAGGTACAGAATTTATAGCTTTACAATAACAACCTCCTTGAATTCTATAGACTAACGGCCATACACAGAGGTGATCTAAAATGCCAGAATAAATGGAAGGGCAGAATCAAGAAGTTAGTCTAAATATAATCAAAGAGGAGTGAAGATGCAAGTGGTGAATGGCACAAGCAGAGTGTCACCAGTGACCAGACCACACAGACAACTGGCAAACACCCCCACCTGCCACTCCTCCTCAGAGAATGGCTAACTATGACACTGCTCACAGAACCTCATGGGTTGGGCTCAGTTTGAGGTAAACACACTGTCACACATCCCTGCTGATTGAGCAGGTTGAGACCAGGAAAAGGCTTCCTGGAGTTGGGAATGTGGGGTGTGCAGTACAGTCATTAACTATTTGTCAGCCGCACTGCTGAATAAAACCCATAAATGAGTAAAATTTCCAGATAACTGACATGTTCCTCATTTAAATATAAAGTTTTCTATATTTTAAACTCTCTTGATTAGAAATCTCTCTAAAATGTACTCCACACTGTCCTAACAATGGAGTCTCTATAAGCTGGAATAAGCTTCACATACATCACTTAATGTGTAAGCTACAAATCAGCAATGACCCTATGGGAAATGGTTCTAGACTACTATTAATACTATACCTTTTGAGTCCTTGAAGCTGATTTTTAGGATTTTTCTAAAGCTTTCTACACTGTTAACAGAAAGAAAGATGACAATATGCTACATACTTTTGCCTTTGACAATGACTGTCCTTCAATCCTCAAGAAAGTACTAGCAAGACAAATTCAGCAACATACAGAAAGGATCATACACAATGACCAAGTGGAATTTACCCCAAGAATAAAATGTTGGTTCAACATATGACCATTTCCTCATCTCAAAAGACAAAAAAATAAAAAAATAAAAAACCACATTTGACAAAATCCAACACCCTTTCATGCCCTTTCATGATTTAAACACAGACAAACAACAAATTATGGATAGGAAGGAACTTCCTCAAACTAATAAAGAGTTTCTACAAAAACCCACATCCTATTTAATGGAGGGAAACTGAATGTTTTTCCTTTAAGATCAAGAACAAGACAAGGATGTCCACTCTTGTCACTTCTATCCATCTTCCTTACAGAACCACTGTAAAGATTTAATAAAATAATATATATGAAGTAATTGCCATTTAGATCTTCTTTCAGCTCCACATCTAAGTTAGTTCTCCCTGTTATACTTGATTCCACTCATCAGAGTTGTGAGTTAATCTGTTTGATTCTTAGATTAACTGTGCCTCTGCAAACTAAACTGCATTGGTAGCTCCAAGGTATAACTGTTGTCACCACTGTATCCTGAGCGTACAAAGCTTGGCCCACCAAACAAATGAATGGACAAATGATAGCTTTTCCTGTTTTTAAGCAAGAAACTTTAAGATGTTATCTAGTTCTTTACCTACCTCAGGCAGTCCCACACCTCCCATACTATAAAGACTCCATCTTATTACCCAACTTCCTATGGTGATCCACCCAACAGTCCTCATAGCAGAGGAATTAATCATTCTCATTAACATCAGCAGCAGCATCACAAAACAGCAACTACTTTTGCAACGATTTTTCAGATAAGGTAATCTAAGTAAGCTGAAGGAAGTAGAAAGTCTGAGAAATCAAATCCTGACGTTAATTCCTCTAACCAAAAGGTGAAAAGAGAGAGAGCAAGAAAAGCCACAAAATAATCAAAGAAGTCGATCAAAGAGAAAAGAGTACACAAGGGTGGCCACTGAAAGGAGGCAGAGGTGAGAGGAACACATGGACAGTGAGGACAGATTTTCCCAGAAACAAAGAGGGAGGAGACATCAGCACTAGAAAGTAGCTCTGAGGTCTTTCAGCTCCACATCTTGTTTAATTCCAACAAGGCAGGACTGACGAATGTTCAATGATCAGGAGTCTTGTTCAAGGTCACTCAGTTACAGAGTGAAAGTGAGAGAGACTATGACCCACGTATCCTGGCTTCAAAGCCAATGCTCTAAAAATAAAAATATATATAGAATCACATGGAAAGGCTCATTGGTTCCAATTCCAGCTCCACCACTTTCTAGTTGCTCTATGAATTTGAGCTGTCTGGTCAACCTCCCTGAACCTCAGCTTCCTTATTTATGAGGTGAAACTTTGCAAGATTATCAGGGTGATTAAATGAGACCATGTAGGGAAAGCACCTAGTACTGAAGCTCCATTCCTTTATTTAAAAATTACGGAGCATTTTCTATTTGTCAAAGATAAGGAGGCAAGAAGAAAAGAGGTTGTAAACAAACAACCTACAGAACGGTAGTAAATATTTGCAAACTATGCATCCGACAAAGGCTTAATAGCTTAAACAAATCAACAAACAAAAAAACAAATCCAATAAAAAGTAGGCAAAGAACATGAATAGACACTTCTCAAGAGAAAATATACACAAAGCCAACAAACGTGAAAAAATGCTCAGCATCACTAGAGAAATGCAAATCAAAACCACAGTGAGATACCATCTCACACCAATCAGAATGGCTTTTGTTAAAAAGTAAAAACATAACAGATGTTGTCCAGGCTGTGGAGAAAAGGGCATGCTTATACACTGTTGGTGGGAATATAAATTAGTCCAGCTACTGTGGAGAAGTCTGGAGATTTCTTAAAGAACTAAGAGTTGAACTAGCATTTGACCCAGCAAACCCATTACTGGATATATACCCAAAGGAAAATAAATCATTCTACCAAAAAGACACATGCACTCATATGTTCACTGCAGCATTATTCACAATAGCAAAGGCATAGATTCAATCCAGGTGTCCATCAACAGTGAATTGGATGAAGAAAATATGCTACATATGCACCATGGAATATATTCAGCCATAAAAAAAGAATGAAACCATGTCCTCTGAAGCAACATGGATTCAGGTGGGACCATTATCATAAGAGAATTAACACAGGAAGGGAAAATCAGCTACTGTAGGTTCTCACTTATAAACAGGAGCTAAACAATTGGTATACCCATGTAACAGACCTGCACATGTGCCCTTGACTCTAATAATATATGTATAGAATGACTATACTCTGTCCTAGCAAAGAAATGATTGTCTGGAGGATTTTGAATGAGTACAAAAGGAACCAGGTAAGAAAAAAGGAAGTAGTCCTGGATGAAAACAGAGGGCCTGCAGACAAAGGTCTTCTCTGGTACACAGAGAAATGCTTCAGGAAACAAATGTAAGACTGCAGGCTAGGCACAGTGGCTCCTACCTGTAATCCCAGCACTTTGGGAGGCTAAGCGGGTGGATTACTTGAGGCTAGGAGTTCAAGACCAGCCTGGCCAATATGGCGAAACCCCATCTCTACTAAAAATGCAAAAAATCAGCTGTGCATGGTGGTGCACACCTGTAATCCCAACTATTCAGAAAGCTGAGGCCTGAGAATCACTTGAACCAGGGAGGCAGAGGTTGCAGTGAGCCAAGATCACACACTGCTCCAACCTGGGTGACAAAGCAAGACTTTGTCTCAGTAAGACTGCAACTCTGGCTAAGGAATTGAACTTCAAATCACACGGCTTGCCTCCCATTCTGAGAGATGCCAATGAATCACAGCAACGGTTCAGATTTGTCTGACAAAAGCTATTTTTAAGGAGGAACTGATATTTTAATAAAGTTTTTTTTGTGGTGAAAGATTCATATTACCTACCACAGAGCTAAACAAACATCCCCGATAGAGGTCCCCGTCCTTCCCATACACAGTTATTCCACTGCACCAGTGGCCTTATCTCTTTCTCCTCCTCTCATAACAAAGCCTTTTCATCACTCCCTCCATATATCCCATTCAACAAAGCAAAATCCCAGAAGTGAGCCTCCAACTGCTCCTCCAGCACTGAGACCTGGTAACATCTTATTGTCATCAGTCCTTTCCCATTCATAGAATATGTGTAAGCCCCTGACAGATAGTGTCCAGGCTTGTCTTTGGAATGGACAGCATGGTAGAGCTCCCACCCACAGAAACAAAGCAGCAGCAAGCCACAGGGCCACACTGGCTTCCAGCCCAGAGAAACCGCTGCAATCTTTCAGCAACAAACAGAAACACAGAGTATTGGTGGTTAGAGCCTAGTGGTCTTCACCCACCTCATCCCTAGAGTTCTGGGAGGTCCCAAGAAGATAACAACTAAGGAGAGAATGAGGTCAAAACCCAGGATGAGCTGAGAGGTAGCCACTAGGGCAAAAGGAAATACAACATGCCCCAAGCCAGGGCCCTCATCACCGAGGGAGCCTTCTGCCAGATGCTTACCTATCACGAGCTATGTTACTCAGGTTCAAGAAGCAAGGGCAAGAGCAGTAGAGGTGGAGGCCAACCAGGAAGCATCTGCAAGGATAGTTAGGTTGACCAACCATCCTGGTTTGCCTGGCACTGCCCTGGTTTTAGCAGTGAAAGTCCCACATCCCAGGAATCCCTGCCCTGTGTGAACCCCCTACTCTGGCTAGCTGCCCTAGATGCAGTGTCCCCTCCCCTTCCTCAAGAATGGTTTCACTAGCAAGACAGTAAAACACCTCTGGCACAGCAGGTCTGCTGCAGGTGCTGCCTGCAGCCTTGCCAGCTAAGCACACGACCTCTCTTAGAGAAGGGCTTTCTCAGTGCCTTGGCTCCTAAGTGCAGTCGTGGAAAAGTAAGGAATAAACAAGTGCTGAGAGAGCAAGCTCAGCCCTTCCCAATGGTCCCCAGGCAGACAGGAGCCCAGGCCTCTGGCTCCAGCTTGCCAGGGTCACAGAGATGTTCTTCAAAAACTAGCACTCAGCCACACCAGCTTCTCCCTCCACCATCTATCCAGGATGGATCTGGGGAACCAAATGAATAAAATAAAATGCGACTCAAGGGTAGAACACAACAATTATTAATAATCTCATATTAATTTCAATGTATGTATTTTTATACAAATTCTAAAAATGCAAACCCTTCCCACCCATCTCCACAAAGTGTTATCCCCTTGGGCCACTCTGCCCACATTTACAAAACCAAGCCAAAGGGAAACCACGTTTCCCACCATCACCACCTCCCAGAACTGCACAACAGAAACAAACTAACTGCAATCTCCTGAGAGACCTTGAGCAAGAACCACCAGGCTGTTTCCTCTGAAAACTTGACTCACAGAATCTATGTGATAATAAAAGATCATGATTATTTTCAGCTGTTAGGTTTTCAGGCAATTGGCTAATAATACACTGTGCATATTTACTACACCAACTAGAGTTTTATTTACCAAATCAATAGATTATGCATTTTAAAAAAAAAAAGGAGGTGTCAATGCATCCTGTTTCCTGGAGTTACATTTAGCATTTAATGTGAGGTATTGAGAGCAGCTTCACTGACCACACCAGCACCCCCTTCTTACCCACGTAGAATTCTCTCACAGACCCGTATATGCTTATGTACACACTCCAAACCAATCATGGCTTGTTTGCTTTCCTTTAAGGAGGGTGCTCTGTCTGTGGATTCCTAAGTGGTTATGTAGAAAGGAGATCAATATGAGCAGCCACAAGAGAAATGCCCGTCAAGGTACACAACAGAGCAAGACCCAATTACATGTGTGTGTGTACACATGTGCATACATGAAGGCTCAAGGGAGACCCTGAGCAACCACGGAAGGGAGGAGGCATGAGTTTTCTTTTAATTCATGAGAGAGCAGAACGAGGGGCAGGCAACTGAACAGGAAGAAGATGGGTTTTGAAATCAAGCAGAGAAAGGGCAGAAAAAGATCCTTGCCTAGGTACAGTGGCTCTTGCCTGTAATCCCAGCACTTTGGGAGGCTGAGGCGGGTAGATCACCAGGCCAGGAGTTCAAGACTAGCCTGGCCAACATGGTGAAACCCCATCGCTACTAAAAAATACAAAAATTAGCTGGGTATGGTGGCGCGCACCTATAGTCCCAACTACTTGGGAGCTGAGGCAGAAGAATTGCTTGAACCGAGGAGGCGGAGATTGCAGTGAGCCAAGATCATGCCACTACACTCCAGCCTGGGCAACAGAGCAAGACTCTGTCTCAAAAATAAATAAATAAAAATAAAAAAATTAAAAAGACCCTCATATACAGATTTTTGAAAACAAAAACACAGCTCTAAGGTTTACCTCTAAGTGCTTCATGGCAAAAAATGGTTAGCAACAACACTCTGTGCTGATCCCAAACAGCAATCCTAGAAACCATGGTGATAGATAACATTGACTCTGATAAATAGATAGAAAACCTTCCAGAAGCACACGCCAAGCCAGATCCAGTTACACTGCAAGGAAATGGCAAATCCGTAGTGCCGTAGATGTGCAGAAGGACATACAAAGGGCTCTCAGGGTGGCAGGAGTGGCCCAGAATTTGAATGTGCTTATCAATGTGGCTGAGAGGCTAAAGCTGACCAAGAAGAGATAGATGGAAAGAAAATGTTGAGAAGTAGCATTGCTGCAGGAGGCTGAGTGCAAATGCGAGTTGTGCTTTGCCTCCTAATCTGTGACAGGGATATCTATCAAAGACAAAGTCAAAGAAGTAAAGGAAGATCCACTCCAACTGTCAGCTCCTTCCTCCACTAAAGCCAAGGCCCAAGAGGACTGAAGGTAGAATGGAAATTCAGATATCAAGTGCCAAGTTGATGAGGATCTCAGAATCTTCATGAGCAAGTCCAAGGTGCTTTCCATATGAGTCACTAAAAAATTCCTCAGGAGCAGACTCAGAGCTGCTGCACTCTGATTGACCTGATGTATTACACCTCTTTCTAAAATTCCAGAGTATGTTTGGAAGGGCAGTATTCATCCCAGAAAAGGTAGGAGGTACTTCTATCTGCTCCAAGGCAGCTCCCTTTATGCTACAGCCAGCTAAAAAGCAATTTTTAAACAAACACACAAAAACACAAACATCTCACTATGGTTCTTCTACCAACTTTTCTCTTTAAACTTTGACAAATCACCTGACATTGAATTTCCAGTCTGTGAAAGGTCAAGAGTAGCCATTTACCTGCCTCGGCAGCATGGGAGAAAAGAAAAGAACACATCTGGAAAGCAGTGACAGAATGACGTAAGCCCAGCAAGACAGAATCTAAAGTTCTAATTTTACATTCTCATTTACAAAAACTGCTGCTGGTTCTATGTTTTTCCACACAATATGAAGCAACAAGACTGAAGCTCCATAAAGAAAAGAACGTCTTGCATTTATTTTGTATCTAGCCCAGTACTGAGTACATGGTAGGTATTCAAAGAATTAAAAGAGGTGAGATAAGACTGAAGGAGTGGGAGGATCATGAGCCTAGATTTATATCATAAAATACTTGCTCAAATAACACCATACATTAAAATAAAAATTAAATAAACAATCCCCATCTCAGTGACTATTTTCCTGCCCCAGAACTACCTACCTTTCTTCTCTATTATACCTCTTCAGATTCTACCCCTCTTCAAGATCCAGCTCAAATTGCATTTTCTTCCCTATGAAGTACTCCCTGACTACTCCAGGCCAGTACATGGAGTAGCAGTACCCTGCTCCTCTGAAAAATGACGTACAGCATTTTTTGAAGCCATTGGTGTGGTAATAACTTGGGTTGTTTTAATGTCTTCATTTACTTCTATCACATAGCTTTCACTAGACTCCCAGAATCTCAGGATTCTAGACTACATTATATACCTAAATCATATCCCCTACACTATACAACAGTTGTATATACACAGGAAAGTAAATAAAAAATAATTTTTAAACAAATTTTAAAATGCTTATAGTTCCTACTACAAAATAATCAATTTTTAATCTTCCATTCCTAAACAAATTTAAGTAACATGGATGAATCAAATGAAATGTGGTCCACTACATGCACAAAGTTCATTTAGGAAGGGGCTTTAATGTTCCCAAAAGTCAGCCTGTTTGCCACTTTTGGAAAATTCAGTTACCGTCCCCGAGTTTCCAGAGGTCAGAAGTGTTCAAGCCACCTTCGTGCTTTAAGGCAGAACCCCAGATGGTGAGAGTAATTGTATTACAAAGCAAACCTGGGTCTGCAACCTCCCTGCACAAACCTGACTACCCCCTTGGGAGATGCAGAAGGCTTCCATTTCTCAGAGTCCAAAATAAATGCCAGTTCTGCAGACAGAACAGGTGTCCCCCCCATCAAGATTATATCCACAAATCCAGGACATTTGTACCAAATGTTCCTGTCCTCCAGTACTGGAAACCTTCCAGAATGAGAAATAAATTCATCTTCCCATGATTCCAAGAGCCTGTCTTTCCCCCTTGCAGTATATGAAAGTTGAAAACCTTTGCATATACTCAGTATACACACTGTCCTTGAGGAGCCTGCAGCCTGACATGACCCAGCTAGTCCTTCCATCAGCCAGCAACCATTACCTCCAAGGACATAAAAACCAAAAGACATGACATCTGTCTTCTAAGCATTAACATAGAGACATGTGATTCAACACTGACAACGTGCTAAAGTCACTGCTGTAATAAGGTTATATCTACCAAGTCCAGTAGAAGCACAGACAAAGGGCAAAAACACCTAATTCACTTGAGTGCAAGTCAGAAGTACTCATAGAGCAGATAATTTTTGAACTTGAAGGATGAATAGTTGGTTAGGTAGACACAGAGAAGGTGGCCCATTCTAGGCAAGAACACCAGCGTGCACGAAAATGGAGAGTTGAGTCCATTTTCGTGTGGCCTATTGGTGTGTTCAGATGCTACAAGTCCTCTGCCAGGTGAGATGAGGCTAAACAGACAGGCAGGGTCAGGGCATGAGGGCCTTGCATTGCTACTCTAAGTCATGAACTGTTACCTAAGGATTTTGAGCAACGAACTTTGATCAGGTTTATATGGCTGCTCCATGGATGATAGATTGGAGGGGACAGGACAAGGGACCAGTGACATATAAAAAGGATCCAAAGCAGAGCAACAGAATCAGGGATAAGATGAGAGGATATCTGGGAGGTAATCGGGACAAGGCTTGGAAAGTGATCAGATGTGGCTGTTAGAGAGGGAAATGAATTCAGGGTAATTTTCAAGATTCCTTAATCCTTCCACTATGCATCTCTACATCTTAACTTTTTCCTACTCGCCTTCCTCTCCTCCCCCATTTACAGCACTATAGTCTTGCTTTTTTTTTTTTAGACTGGAGTGCACTAGTATGATCTCAGCTCACTGTAACCTCCACCTCCGGGTTCAAGCAATTTTCATGCCTCAGCCTCCCAAGTAGCTGGAATTACAAGTGCACCTCCACTCCTGGCTAATTTTTGTATTTTTAGCAGAGCTGGGGTGTTGCCATGTTGTCCAGGCTGGTCTCAAACTTCTGGCCTCACGTGATCTGCCCACCTCGGTCTCCCAAAGTGCTAGGATTACAGGTGTGAGCCACTGTTTCCAGCTCAGTTTTCCTTTGAGATAAATTATCCATTATACCAGGGCTTGCTATGGCTCACTGCTTAGATTCATGAATTTAGCATACATGCTGCCTTAGCTTTTAATGACTGTTTTACCTGTGTTTTATCCTATTAATTGAATTCTTAAGGTTTTCTTTTAAGCTGAAATTTATTTTCTCCTAATTTCAGAAGAGATACAATTTTCTGAAAATGTCTTCTCTTCCTTCTGTCCTCCCCAGTTAGCTCATCTCACATCAAGTTCACGGGACAGGAACTGGTTCTAATTCTATGTTCTACTTCATGCCAAGCATGTTCTTGGCACTCGTTGAATGCCTATTACTTCTACTGGCCACAAAAATAATAACAACAATCTATAAATACCTTGGCTTCCTGCAGTTGAGAGGAATTAACCACACTGCAATTAAGGTAAAGCTGGAGAAAACATTTAGTTAGCAACTTCTCAATACAGACAATAAGATTAAGGCAATAAATACCAGTTCCAACATATTTCTTTGGAGATGTTTCATAAAATAGTCCAATAAAATGCTAAAGACCACCCAACACCACAGCAGAATGTTAACCATGTATGAGTCACTCAAAAGCTAAAATTGAACAGATTCATCTATCATGTAAAAGGGATAGAATAATAAACATCAACAATTTATACTGCTGCCAGATTATAAAAAGGAGAGATTGTTCTGAAGTCTAGTTCACATAAAATATCACACTTTTAGAATAAGACAGCAAGAGAGTATGATTTCATTTATAGACTTTTAGAGAAAACTATAAATGGTTTCTGGGTTCAGGCATAATAGTAACCAAGACAGGTATGATACCTATGACAATTGGTCCTAGGCAATAATCAATATATAAGATAGATAAAGGATAAAATATGACAAATATTTGTTAAGGTTGAAAGGTCTTCTGGGGTAACTTAGGAAAGCATAACCAACACAGCTCATCTAATAAAATGACTTGTCTTTATTAATACAGTTTAATTCAAAATTTCAAAGATTAAACCCAAGAACATAGACAAATTAAGTGGGCTAATATAATAAGCACACACCTGAAAAACATTTTAGGTAAATGACTGCTACAGAAAGAACTCAGTGGGATCTAAAGCAATGGACCCAGAAATCTCAGCCAACACGTGATATTGCAATATCCCATCATTTACTATCACATGGATCTCACTGACACAGAAGTTTCCATTAGGTGCCAAGTCAAAAGAGATTACAAAAGAAAAGACAAGTAAATGTATAGTTCTAACAGAAGAGCCAGAGCAAACAAGGAAATTGGGGCACATTCATGCAAAGTGGAGACTCTCAGCAAGAAGAGAGCTCTGGTTTCAGAAACAGACCTTTGTTCATGGCACCCAGAACATTGGTAACTGGGGAAAACTGAAGGAGTGTGGAACCCGAGAGGGGTGGCTCATAGATTCTCAGGGCTGGAGGAATCATTATGGAGACCTGTGGGTTAGGAAGCTCTGCTACGGATTCCTATTATGTCATCATCAAAATATTTTATACCAATGACAGTTTCAAACCAAGTATACCACTACTTTCCATATTGCTTTAATGAGCTAAGATTAGGCTGAACAATTATTGTTATTATTAAATAATAATCATCCAACTCCTGTGATCTCACTATATCAGATAATTCTGTCCAAAGGCATTTCTCCTGTGTTTCACTAGACCTGAAGGTCAGGGAGAAATCTCTACTTTTTTTCTTGACTTTATCTTTCTACAAAGGTCATTTCTCCTGTGATGATCTTATTGAGGTAGGTAGAAAATGATTTTACATACTAGCATCACTTAGTATCCATCTACTCTAATCTCTCCAGATGTAAATCCTCCCATCACAAGCTTCTTCCTATGGATTCTCTTGCCTTGGGAGGCATATCTGAGTTGCATTTCCTCCAATATGCTTCACCTTCCCAAAGAATCCAAGCATGCCATCACTTTCTGTCAGAGGGAACATTATGTTTGGTATAGTACATCCAGTATTTGGCAGAGTCAGGCATCCTTCACCCTCCCAGGAACTGTACTTTGAAACTTTCCACAATCCTCCCTGTGATCATAATGTTTTAGCCCACCTTCCAGGCAGGCCTAGGGATCACATGTCTGGGACACACACATGCCATTACCACCAAATAGATTTCCTGATAGTCATTTAAAGGACACTTCACTGTGCAGTTTACAGTTTCAAAGTATTTTCACACATCTCATTTGATCCTGGTGACAATCCCACAAAATAAATAAACAAGGGTGCTACCTCTAGTACACAGGTAAGAGGCCTAAAGATTAGAGAAATGTAAATACTCACCCGAAGTTTCACAGCAGTGTGAGGATTACAAGCCAAACATACTGACTGAGGCCATATGTAAAATCATTTTCTGTCCACCTTGGTGCCTTCTCCTCCTCTCTTTATCTTAATCTCATCCCCACCACCACCAAAAAAAAAAAAAAATGCCACCAGATAACACTGGACCTCACAGAATGGTCCAAGAGGCCTATAAAACGGGCTGTTTCTGCTGAGCTTGGATAGCAGCTAAATCAAATCACCTTTGAATACTTTCCAATCTCCCAGGGAAATGTCCCTGCAAGGACATTGCACTTTGGATCAGTCTGTTTACCAACCTAAATGAGAGCTTCTTTCTATGGGAAATCACGCATTTAACTATTCCTGGTCCAGTCCACATACCTCAACAGCTGATATAATAAAGACCCTAGTATCTCTGTGCTCCCCTTTCTGCCTTATTATGGCTTACTGCATTATTAAAATGCAGCTGATTCTGCGACAAGTAACAAGCCACAATAGGGCAGAAAGGGGAGCACAGAGATATTAGGGTCTTTATTATATTAGCTGTTGAGGTATGCAGGCCAGGAATAGTTAAGTCAGTGATTTCCCATGGAAAGAGGCTTACTTAATAGTTATTTTAATACAGTTATTTACTTATTATATATGCTTCATACTGCACTGAGAGCCCCCAGAACTAAAGATTCCTTGAAACTCCAAACCTAGCGCCTAGCTCAGAACACAAGCAAGCGTTCAAACATCCGATCAAATATAAAATACACATTAGTTCTAAAAGGACATGCTTCCCACTATATTCACTGGCCCCTGGCATGCAAGTTTGAAGGGGAAACTCCTCCAGTTGCAGAAAATGGTAAGAAAATAGGAAAGCATTTCTGTTTCACTGACAACTAAGTCTTTTTTCTAAATCTGTTTGCCTAAGTTTCAATTTTCTTTTATCTATAAAAAGATGAAAGGGAATTAAATTTGTAGATGCCAAATCTGGACTACCCAACCTACTTGATCCCAATCCAAAAAATCTGTTAGGTCTAGAGTAAGGACTGAGACTTAGTATTATTTTTTAAAATTCCTTAGATGATTCTGATGATCAACAATCCATTCACTCAACAAACATTAGGGTACACACTAGGCAGAGTTTTTACTCAATAAAACCCTGACGTGTTACCTGCCTGGCTGACCACAGAGTCAGGTTTTAAAATGCTAGACTAGATGACTTCTCGGCGGTCTCATTCTTCTCTATAAAAAGGAAGCCTCTAGAAAAGCCTCTTCCCTGCCTTAAATGAGTCTTACTCTGATGGAAACCTCAGCAGAGATGGCCTAATGTATTTGTCTGTTCTTCCTATTCTTGGGAGGTGGCAAGAACAGGGCTTTCAGCAGATGCCAGTACAGTCACAGGGATACTGCCTGAGAAACAGAGCGGGGGCAGCTGAATGCTCAACACCTGTCATACTAAAGCTCTTAACTGCTCTTGAAAGGTAAGTAGTAAGTATCCATCAGGTACAAACCACCACAATTGATCACAGAGGTGAAATAAAAACTCACATATTTGTTATTGAGCACTGTGGTCTCTAATGTCAGAAAGACCTGAATTCAAATCCTAGTTCTGCCACTTACAGGCTGAGAGATCTTGGCTTAGTTGCTTAACCTCTCTGTGCCTTTGTTTTCTCATCTGCAAAATGAAGAAAATGCAATCTTCCATATAGGGCTATTGTTATTATAGCCATTTTCAGAAATAACAGTAACACCACCTGTACGTACATACAATGTCTGTAACGCTATACATTGAACAGAAGCTCAATGTATGGTAGCAGTTGTTATTTCTAAATTGCAGCACTAAATTTGGTACTAAGAAAGATAGAAAGTCTAGCACAGCATCTCCCCTGTGAAAGGCTTATACTCAACACCCAACCAACAAGTATATATTAAACTCAAGCAATTTATTAAGCATATTCATTACTGTTGGAGTTAGAGAGAGGTCTCTATCTTCAAAGGACTTAAAATTTAGATGGGAAAAGTTAATATGCATAAATCAATCACATATTATACATGCATGATATTGCATTTAGCTGTGCCATAAGTTCTGTAAACACTGCCCAGGTCAAAAAGAGGTAGATGGACTGTCCTCGAGGGGCTGGTGATAGGTCAGGAGTGCCCTGGTGGCTAGGAAGATTGATTCATTTTTTTTCAATACATAGTAAGTATCTGCTATGGACCCAACACCAGGCTTACCAAGAGATAGAGCAGTTTAATAAAACAGAGTCACCAACTGAAGGAGCTCACTTTCTCATGAAGACCAGCGTCAATGTATTAAGAGTTCTAAATGGACTGTACAATTTGCTAATGAAACAGAGACTGGGGACAGTTTCAGAGGATGCAGGTTTGAGCTGAACCTATTAGGATAAATAGATCTATAGAAGCAGAGGATATTCAGGCAGGGAAAATGTGAGACAGACAAAGAGGTAGGAAAACACATTGTGTAACTTGGAGCAGGAACAGGACTGGTCTGAGCAGAGTAGGGAGTAGATGCTGTGGGCTGGTGGGCAATAATCAGGGGATTAAAAAATGAGGTTGGATGGCAGAGAGACCAGCCTGTTTATTCAATTAGGGGGAAACAGACCTAAAGAAAATAGTTATACAATAACACAAGGCATGTGCGACGTCATGCCAAATGAGGGGACAGCGAATCCTGAGGGAAAGACAGATCAGAGAGGGCTAGAACAATCAGATGAAGGCTTAAGTGAGTCTTAAAGAGGTATGAACACACAGAAAACACAGGTACCAAGGAAAGAGAGCTTAGCTGGAGACCCAAAACACTTTGGCATGAAATGACAAGAAAATTAAAAACAATTGATGCATTTAGCATACAACAATGTATTCCTTCAACTCCCCGTGTGCAGAGTAAAAGGTGAAATAAAGCTAGGGGTTATCAGGGCCTAATGAGAATCTTCTAAAACTGGGGAAAAGAATCAATGGCTTCATCAGAACCCACCCTTTAGTGACTCAACAGCCACTAAGCTAAACGTCTCACAGGGAAGTCCCAGGTTGGCCTCACAGGACAGCAGCTGATCCCTGGTGATTCAGAAAAGTCTTCATTTTAAACTGATTTCTTCAAATAACAAAAGGAAGTAGGGGGTCGGATGTGAAACAGACTTTTTTCCCTATTTATACAATTCATATGCTAACAAATTACCTTGCAAATAGTAGACACTTAAATACATAGACTGTGAATAAGAAGAGAAGATAAAATGGATAATAAAAAAAAAACACAGGAAAATCTATCCTCTGTTAAAGAAGATTACAAATAAACTTAGGTTTGGAATACAAATTTTTTTGAGGAATTTTCATTAAAGGGCGTTGAATAATGATAAAGAAAATTATCAATATTTAATATAACATTGAATATTTATTTCATTCTGGCATAAATTTTTTGTATATATGTATAAGAAATGAATAATTTGTGAATAGAATTAAACCACAGGAGAACAGAGATTGTTGAGTGAATTGAAGTAACAATTCAACTGAATTAATATGCCACCAAAGATAGAAAATGCAACACAATAGAAAGTATTTTTAAAAACCCAAGTGCACACAGAAATGAAGCATATAGTAAAGGCAGTATTTTCACTCAGTGGAGAAAAAAGTTAACTTATTAATAAACAGTGTTGGGACAAACTGCCATTTAGAAATTATAAAATTAGATTTTTTACCTTATGCTGTATATTAGGATAAATATCAAATGAATGAAAGATCTAAATTACATATTTTTTTTAAAATCCAAATACTAAAATAAAACATGGGTGATTTCCTCCTATACTCTGCAATTGCCCAAATACTTCAAAATCCAGAAGCATTAATATAAGAGATTAATATATGTAATTATATAAAAGCATACAAACTATATAAGCTATATAAAAGCACAGTAAAACAAAAAAATACCATAAGCAAATCATCATCCTTTTTTTGGTGTAAAAATGTTTGTAGTTACATGCAGAGGTTTGTCCTTATTCTTAGTAATATGGTTTGGATCTGTGTCCCCACCAAATCTCATATTGAATTGTAATCCCCAGTGTTGGAGGTGGGGCCTGGTGAGAGGTGACTGGATCATGGGAATAGGTTTCTCATGAATGGTTTGTACCATCCCACTTGGTACTGTCCTTTCGATAGTGAGTTCTCATAAGATCTGGTCATTTAAAAGTATGTAACACCTTCTCCCTCTCTCTCTTGCTTCTGCTCCAGCCTTGTGAAGTGCCTGCTCCTTCTTTGCTTTCTGCCACGATTGTAAGTTTCCTGAGGCCTCATCAGAAGCAGGGCAGATGCCAGCATCATGCTTCCTATAGAGTTTGCAGAACTGTGAGCCAATTAAACCCCTTTTTTTAAAAAATAAAGCACCCAGTCTCAGGTTATTTCTTTATGGCAATGCAAGGACGGACTAATACATTTAGGATGTTTATCTTAAGTATTTAGTGATGAAGTATCAATAATCTCTACAATTTATTTTCAGATGGAATAGTAAAATGGTGTTTATGTGTATAAAGACATATAACACAAATATGGCAAATTTATTAAAATTTTGTTAAACCACATGGAGAATACAGAGGTTCATTGCACTGCACTTTCAACTTAAAACTTAAAGTTTTCAAACATAAAAAGTTATATGTGGTTGGGGTACAGAAATAACATAAATAAAATCAAAAGACAAATGACAAAGTAGAAAAAAATATTTACAACATATCACAAATGGCTCATATTCCTAATATACAATTAGCTCCTAAATTCTGAGGGAAAAAAAAGACCAAAACCCTGATTTTTTTAAAAAAAATGGCAAAAGATATGAGCAGATGATTTACTGAAAAACAAATGCCAGTGGCCCTTAAATGAAAAGATGCTCAATCTCACTCATAACAAAAGAAATAAAAGTCTACAGGGATACTACTTCTCACCTATCAGATTAGTAAAAAGCCATGTTTGACAATATATTCTGTTGGCCATAGTATGGAGAAACAATCATTGCTACAGGAATGTAAGATGGTATATTCTCTATGCAGAGAAGTTTGGCAATACATAGCAATTTTGCATATATATTTACCTTTGACCCAGGAATCCCACTTCCCGGAATCTACACTGAAAACAAAGTGGAAAATTATTAAATGATTTACGCATATGGTTATACATACATGTATACACATGGATATTGTGACATTTGTAAAAGCAAAAGGCTAGAAATGGTCCAAATATCAGTCTATTAAGAACAAGTTGAATAAACCACATTCATCAGAAAAGACTTACAGCTTTTAAAAAGAGTCAAAAAGCATTCCATATACTTGCATGGATGATTTCCAGGATGTGGAAATTAAGTGTTGTTAAGTGAACAAAAAATAACAGGGAGGAAAAAAAAGACATTCCTTAATCAAACTGTGAAGGTTAACATCACCAAAAATGGAAGAAACCAAGATTTTGTGGCTCTTGATATGATGCATTAGGAAGGATATGTCATCATTTCTGTGGCTTCCCTTTCCCAAATGCTAACCCTGAATCTAATCATGAGAAAATATCAGGCAAACTGCAAATAATGGGCATTCTACAAAATAACTGGTTAAAACGTAAGGTCTGAAGAGCAATTAGGCAAGAGAAAGAAATAAAAGGCATCCAAATTGGAAAAGAAAAAGTCAAACTACATTGTTTGCTAATGAGATAACCTTATATCTAGAAAAGCCTCAAGACTCCTTCAAAAAACTCCTAGATCTGATAAACGAATGCAGCAAAGTCTCAGGCTAAAAATCAATGTACAGCCGGGCACAGTGGCTCATGCCTGTAATCCCAGCACTTTGGGAGGCTGAGGCAGGTAGATCACAAGGTCAGGAGTTCAAGACCAGCCTGGTCAATATGGTGAAACCCCATCTCAACTAAAAAATGCAAAAATTATCCAGGCATGGTGGCACATGCCTGTAAACCCAGCTACTCAGGAGGCTGAGGTAGAGAATTGCTTGAACCCAGGAGGCGGAGGATGCAGTGAGCCAAGATTGCGCTACTGCACTCCAGCCTGGGTGCCAGAGCGAGACTGCATCTCAAAAAACAAACAAAAAACAAAACAAAACAAAAAAATCAACTTACATAAATCAGTAACACTGCTATACACCAACAACCACCAAGCTGAAAAATCAAATCAAGAACTCAATTCCCTTTACAATAAATGCAAAAATAAAAAATAAAATACCTAGAAATATACTTAACTAAGGGGGTAAAAGATGTCTACAAGGAGAACTACCAAACACTGCTGAAAGATATCATAGATGACACAAACAAATGGCAATACATTCCCTGCTTATGGATTGAAAAAATCAATATCATGAAAATGACCATACTACCCAAAACAATCTACAAATTTGATGTTATTCCTATCAAAATATCAACATTGTTTTTCACAGAATTAGGAAAAAAATTCTAAAATTCATATGGAACCAAAAAAGAGCCCAAATAACCAAAGCAATCCTAAGCAAAAAGAACGAATCTGGAGGAATCACATTATCAAACATCAAATTATACTACAAGGCTATAGTAACCCAAACAGCATGGTACTGGTGTAAAAGCAGATACACAGGTCAATGGAACAGAATAGACAACCCAGAAATAAAGCCAAATACTTATAACTGACTGATCTTCAATAAAGCATACAAAAACATACCTTGGAAATGATAATCTATTCAACAAATGATGCTGGATAAACTGAACAGCCACAAGTAGAAAAGAATGAAACTAGATACCTATCTCTCACCATATACAAAATTAATTCAAGCCAGGCACAGTGGCTCAAGCCTATAACCCTAGCACTTTGGGAGGCCGAGGTAGCAGATTGCCTGAGCTCAAGAGTTGGAGACCAGCCTGGGCAACACAGTGAAACCCCATCTGTACTAAAATATTAAAAAAAAAAAAAAAATTAGTCGGGTGTGGCAGTGTGCCCCTGTAGTCCCAGCTACTCAGGAGGCTGAGGCCGGAGAATTGCTTGAACCCAGGAGGCAGAGGTTGCAGTGAGCCAAGATCCCACCACTGCACTCCAGCCTGGCAACAGAGCAAGACACCATCTCTGAGAAAAAAAAAAATAAAGAATTAAAATCTAAGACCTAAAACTGTAACAATTCTGAAAAAAAAATCTAGGAAAAACTCTTCTGGACATTGGCCTATGCAAAGAATTTGTGGCTAAGACCCCAAAAGTACAACAAAAACAAAAATAAATAAATGGGACCTAGGCCGGGCGCAGTGGCTCAAGCCTGTAATCCCAGCACTTTGGGAGGCCGAGGCGGGTGGATCACGAGGTCAAGAGATCGAGACCATCCTGGTTAACGTGGTGAAACCCCGTTTCTACTAAAACTACAAAAAAATTAGCTGGGCATGGTGGCGCGTGCCTGTAGTCCCAGCTACTCAGGAGGCTGAGGCAGGAGAATTGCTTGAACCCAGGAGGCGGACGTTGCGGTGAGCGGAGATCGCGCCATTGCACTCCAGCCTGGGTAACAAGAGCGAAACTCCGTCTCCAAAATAAATAAATAAATAAATAAATAAATGGGACCTGATTAAACTAATAAGCTTCTGAACAGCAAAAGAAATAATAATCAGAGTAAACAGATGACCGAGAAAATGAGAGAAAATACTCACAAATTATGTATTCAACAAAGGACTAATATCCAGAATTTACAATGAACTCAAACAAATCAGCGAGAAAAAAAAAAAAAAAACAAATAATTCCACTAAAAAGTAGCAAATGACATGAATAGACATTTCTCAAAAGAAGATACACAAATGGCCAAGAAACATGAAAAAATGTTCAACATCACTAATCAACAGGTAAATGCAAATTAAAACCACAGTGAGATAACCACCTTAACCCCAGTCAGAGTGGACATTATTAAAAAGTAAAAAAAACAGGGCTGGCCATGGTGGTTCATGCCTGTAATCCCAGCACTTTGGGAGGCTGAGGCGGGTGGGTCACAAGGTCAGGAGTTCGAGACCAGCCTGGCCAACATAGTGAAACCCCATCTCTACTAAAATCAAAAATTAGCTGGGCATGGAGGTGGGTCCCAGTATTCCCAGCTACTCGGGGGGCTGAGGCAGAAGAATCGCTTGAACCCGGGAGGTGGAGGTTGC